>NW_028128119.1:0-286495 GCF_965231255.1 Vanellus vanellus
CCTGAGGTTGCCGAAAGCGAAAACAGGTGCTTTTGAGGATGGAGTCCACAGGAAAGCAGAGAGGGCCAAATTGTCTGGGGATTTGAAAGGGTTCCAGGAGGCAGTGAGAACCAGCATTACTTTTGCCCGCTGGCACCTTTGCTGTGGCAGCAAAACCTGGACGTTTGTTTTTTTGCTCCGGAGGTTGCCGAAAGCGAAAACAGGTGCTTTTGAGGATGGAGTCTGCAGGAAAGCAGAGAGGGCCAAATTGTCTGGGGCATTTGAAAGAGTTCCAGGAGGCAGTGAGAACCAGCATTACTTTTCCCCGCTGGCACCTTTGCTGTGGCAGCAAAAGCTGGACGTTTGTCTTTTTTGCTCCTGAGGCTGCCGAAAGCGAAAACAGGTGCTTTTGAGGATGGAGTCCGCAGGAAAGCAGAGAGGGCCAAATAGTCTGGGGCATTTGAAAGGGTTCCAGGAGGCAGTGAGAACCAGCATTACTTTTCCCCGCTGGCACCTTTGCTGTGGCAGCAAAAGCTGGACGTTTGTCTTTTTTGCTCTGGAGGCTGCCGAAAGTGAATACAGGTGCTTTTGAGGATGGAGTCCGCAGGAAAGCAGAGAGGGCCAAATTGTCTGTGGCTTTTGAAGAGGTTCCAGGAGGAAATGAGGACCAGCATTACTTTTCCCCGCTGGCACCTTTGCTGTGGCAGCAAAAGTTGGACGTTTGTCTTTTTTGCTCTGGAGGCTGCCGAAAGCGAAAACAGGTGCTTTTGAGGATGGAGTCCGCAGGAAAGCAGAGAGGGCCAAATTGTCTGGGGCATTTGAAAGGGTTCCAGGAGGCAGTGAGAACCAGCATTACTTTTGCCCGCTGGCACCTTTGCTGTGGCAGCAAAAGCTGGACGTTTGTCTTTTTTGCTCCTGAGGATGCCGAAAGCGAAAACAGGTGCTTTTGAGGATGGAGTCCACAGGAAAGCAGAGAGGGCCAAATTGTCTGGGGCATTTGAAAGAGTTCCAGGAGGCAGTGAGAACCAGCATTACTTTTGCCCGCTGGCACCTTTGCTGTGGCAGCAAAACCTGGACGTTTGTCTTTTTTGCTCCTGAGGATGCCGAAAGCGAAAACAGGTGCTTTTGAGGATGGAGTCCGCAGGAAAGCAGAGAGGGCCAAATTGTCTGGGGCATTTGAAAGGGTTCCAGGAGGCAGTGAGAACCAGCATTACTTTTCCCCGCTGGCACCTTTGCTGTGGCAGGAAAACCTGGACGTTTGTCTTTTTTGCTCCGGAGGTTGCCGAAAGCGAAAACAGGTGCTTTTGAGGATGGAGTCCGCAGGAAAGCAGAGAGGGCCAAATTGTCTGTGGCATTTGAAGAGGTTCCAGGAGGCAATGAGGACCAGCATTACTTTTCCCCGCTGACACCTTTGCTGTGGCAGCAAAAGCTGGACGTTTGTCTTTTTTGCTCCGGAGGCTGCCGAAAGCGAAAACAGGTGCTTTTGAGGATGGAGTCCGCAGGAAAGCAGAGAGGGCCAAATTGTCTGGGGCATTTGAAAGGGTTCCAGGAGGCAGTGAGAACCAGCATTACTTTTCCCGGCTGGCACCTTTGCTGTGGCAGCAAAAGCTGGACGTTTGTCTTTTTTGCACCGGAGGCTGCCGAAAGCGAAAACAGGTGCTTTTGAGGACGGAGTCCGCAGGAAAGCAGAGAGGGCCAAATTGTCTGTGACATTTGAAGAGGTTCCAGGAGGCAATGAGGACCAGCATTACTTTTCCCCGCTGGCACCTTTGCTGTGGCAGCAAAACCTGGACGTTTGTCTTTTTTGCTCCTGAGGCTGCCGAAAGCGAAAACAGGTGCTTTTGAGGATGGAGTCCGTAGGAAAGCAGAGAGGGCCAAATTGTCTGGGGCATTTGAAAGGGTTCCAGGAGGCAGTTAGAACCAGCATTACTTTTGCCCGCTGGGACCTTTGCTGTGGCAGCAAAACCTGGACGTTTGTCTTTTTTGCTCCGGAGGTTGCCGAAAGCGAAAACAGGTGCTTTTGAGGATGGAGTCCGCAGGAAAGCAGAGAGGGCCAAATTGTCTGTGGCTTTTGAAGAGGATCCAGGAGGCAATGAGGACCAGCATTACTTTTCCCCGCTGACACCTTTGCTGTGGCAGCAAAAGCTGGACGTTTGTCTTTTTTGCTCCGGAGGCTGCCGAAAGCGAAAACAGGTGCTTTTGAGGATGGAGTCCGCAGGAAAGCAGAGAGGGCCAAATTGTCTGTGGCATTTGAAAGGGTTCCAGGAGGCAGTGAGAACCAGCATTACTTTTCCCGGCTGGCACCTTTGCTGTGGCAGCAAAAGCTGGACGTTTGTCTTTTTTGCACCGGAGGCTGCCGAAAGCGAAAACAGGTGCTTTTGAGGACGGAGTCCGCAGGAAAGCAGAGAGGGCCAAATTGTCTGTGACATTTGAAGAGGTTCCAGGAGGCAATGAGGACCAGCATTACTTTTCCCCGCTGGCACCTTTGCTGTGGCAGCAAAAGCTGGACGTTTGTCTTTTTTGCTCCTGAGGCTGCCGAAAGCGAAAACAGGTGCTTTTGAGGACGGAGTCCGCAGGAAAGCAGAGAGGGCCAAATTGTCTGGGGCATTTGAAAGGGTTCCAGGAGGCAGTGAGAACCAGCATTACTTTTCCCCGCTGGCACCTTTGCTGTGGCAGCAAAACCTGGACGTATGTCTTTTTTGCTCCGGAGGTTGCAGAAATCGAAAACAGGTGCTTTTGAGGATGGAGTCCGCAGGAAAGCAGAGAGGGCCAAATTGTCTGTGGCTTTTGAAGAGGTTCCAGGAGGCAATGAGGACCAGCATTACTTTTCCCCACTGGCACCTTTGCTGTGGCTGCAAAAGCTGGACCTTTGTCTTTTTTGCTCTGGAGGCTGCCGAAAGCGAAAACAGGTGCTTTTGAGGATGGAGTCCGCAGGAAAGCAGAGAGGGCCAAATTGTCTGGGGCATTTGAAAGGGTTCCAGGAGGCAGTGAAAACCAGCATTACTTTTCCCCGCTGGCACCTTTGCTGTGGCAGCAAAACCTGGACGTTTGTCTTTTTTGCTCCTGAGGATGCCGAAAGCGAAAACAGGTGCTTTTGAGGATGGAGTCCGCAGGAAAGCAGAGAGGGCCAAATTGTCTGTGGCATTTGAAAGGGTTCCAGGAGGCAGTGAGAACCAGCATTACTTTTCCCCGCTGACACCTTTGCTGTGGCAGCAAAAGCTGGACGTTTGTCTTTTTTGCTCCGGAGGCTGCCGAAAGCGAAAACAGGTGCTTTTGAGGATGGAGTCCGCAGGAAAGCAGAGAGGGCCAAATTGTCTGGGGCATTTGAAAGGGTTCCAGGAGGCAGTGAGAACCAGCATTACTTTTCCCCGCTGGCACCTTTGCTGTGGCAGCAAAACCTGGACGTTTGTCTTTTTTGCTCCTGAGGATGCCGAAAGCGAAAACAGGTGCTTTTGAGGATGGAGTCCGCAGGAAAGCAGAGAGGGCCAAATTGTCTGTGGCATTTGAAAGGGTTCCAGGAGGCAGTGAGAACCAGCATTACCTTTCCCCGCTGACACCTTTGCTGTGGCAGCAAAAGCTGGATGTTTGTCTTTTTTGCTCCGGAGGCTGCCGAAAGCGAAAACAGGTGCTTTTGAGGATGGAGTCCGCAGGAAAGCAGAGAGGGACAAATTGTCTGGGGCATTTGAAAGAGTTCTAGGAGGTAGTGAGAACTAGCATTACTTTTCCCCGCTGGCACCTTTGCTGTGGCAGCAAAAGCTGGACGTTTGTCTTTTTTGCTCCTGAGGCTGCCGAAAGCGAAAACAGGTGCTTTTGAGGATGGAGTCCGCAGGAAAGCAGAGAGGGCCAAATTGTCTGTGGCATTTGAAGAGGTTCCAGGAGGCAATGAGGACCAGCATTACTTTTCCCCGCTGGCACCTTTGCTGTGGCAGCAAAAGCTGGACGTTTGTCTTTTTTGCTCCTGAGGATGCCAAAAGCGAAAACAGGTGCTTTTGAGGATGGAGTCCGCAGGAAAGCAGAGAGGGCCAAATTGTCTGTGACATTTGAAGAGGTTCCAGGAGGCAATGAGGACCAGCATTACTTTTCCCCGCTGACACCTTTGCTGTGGCAGCAAAAGCTGGACCTTTGTCTTTTTTGCTCTGGAGGCTGCCGAAAGCGAAAACAGGTGCTTTTGAGGATGGAGTCCGCAGGAAAGCAGAGAGGGCCAAATTGTCTGGGGCATTTAAAAGGGTTCCAGGAGGCAGTGAGAACCAGCATTACTTTTGCCCGCTGGGACCTTTGCTGTGGCAGCAAAACCTGGACGTTTGTCTTTTTTGCTCCTGAGGATGCCGAAAGCGAAAACAGGTGCTTTTGAGGATGGAGTCCGCAGGAAAGCAGAGAGGGCCAAATTGTCTGGGGCTTTTCAAGAGGATCCAGGAGGCAATGAGGACCAGCATCACTTTTCCCCGCTGGCACCTTTGCTGTGGCAGCAAAAGCTGGACGTTTGTCTTTTTACCACCGGAGGGCGCCGAAAGTGAAAAAAGGCGCTTTTGAGGATAGAGTCCGCAGGAAAGCAGAGAGGGCCAAATTGTCTGTGGCATTTGAAAGGGTTCCAGGAGGCAGTGAGAACCAGCATTACTTTTCCCCGCTGGCACCTTTGCTGTGGCAGCAAAAGCTGGACGTTTGTCTTTTTTGCTCCGGACGTTGCCGAAAGCGAAAACAGGTGCTTTTGAGGATGGAGTCCGCAGGAAAGCAGAGAGGGCCAAATTGTCTTTGGCATTTGAAGAGGTTCCAGGAGGCAGTGAGAACCAGCATTACTTTTCCCCGCTGGCATCTTTGCTGTGGCAGCAAAACCTGGACGTTTGTCTTTTTTGCTCTGGAGGCTGCCGAAAGCGAAAACAGGTGCTTTTGAGGATGGAGTCCGCAGGAAAGCAGAGAGGGCCAAATTGTCTGGGGCATTTGAAAGAGTTCTAGGAGGTAGTGAGAACTAGCATTACTTTTCCCGGCTGGCACCTTTGCTGTGGCAGCAAAAGCTGGACGTTTGTCTTTTTTGCTCCTGAGGCTGCCGAAAGCGAAAACAGGTGCTTTTGAGGATGGAGTCCGCAGGAAAGCAGAGAGGGCCAAATTGTCTGTGGCATTTGAAGAGGTTCCAGGAGGCAATGAGGACCAGCATTACTTTTCCCCGCTGGCACCTTTGCTGTGGCAGCAAAAGCTGGACGTTTGTCTTTTTTGCTCTTGAGGATGCCGAAAGCGAAAACAGGTGCTTTTGAGGATGGAGTCCGCAGGAAAGCAGAGAGGGCCAAATAGTCTGGGGCATTTGAAAGGGTTCCAGGAGGCAGTGAGAACCAGCATTACTTTTCCCCGCTGGCACCTTTGCTGTGGCAGCAAAACCTGAACGTTTGTCTTTTTTGCTCCGGAGGTTGCCGAAACCGAAAACAGGTGCTTTTGAGGATGGAGTCCGCAGGAAAGCAGAGAGGGCCAAATTGTCTGTGGCATTTGAAGAGGTTCCAGGACGCAGTGAGAACCAGCATTACTTTTCCCCGCTGGCACCTTTGCTGTGGCAGCAAAAGCTGGACGTTTGTCTTTTTTGCTCTGGAGGGTGCCGAAAGAGAAAACAGGTGCTTTTGAGGATGGAGTCCGCAGGAAAGCAGAGAAGGGCGAAATTGCCTGTGGCATTTGAAAGAGTTCTAGGAGGTAGTGAGAACCAGCATTACTTTTCCCCGCTGGCACCTTTGCTGTGGCAGCAAAACCTGGACGTTTGTCTTTTTTGCTCTGGAGGGTGCCGAAAGCGAAAACAGGTGCTTTTGAGGATGGAGTCCGCAGGAAAGCAGAGAGGGCCAAATTGTCTGTGGCATTTGAAAGGGTTCCAGGAGGCAGTGAGAACCAGCATTACTTTTCCCCGCTGGCACCTCTGCTGTGGCAGCAAAAGCTGGACGTTTGTCTTTTTTGCTCCTGAGGATGCCGAAAGCGAAAAGAGGTGCTTTTGAGGATGGAGTCCGCAGGAAAGCAGAGAGGGCCAAATTGTCTGGGGCATTTGAAAGAGTTCCAGGAGGCAGTGAGAACCAGCATTACTTTTGCCCGCTGGCACCTTTGCTGTGGCAGCAAAACCTGGACGTTTGTCTTTTTTGCTCCGGAGGTTGCAGAAATCGAAAACAGGTGCTTTTGAGGATGGAGTCCGCAGGAAAGCAGAGAGGGCCAAATTGTCTGGGGCATTTGAAAGGGTTCCAGGAGGCAGTGAGAACCAGCATTACTTTTCCCCGCTGGCACCTTTGCTGTGGCAGCAAAACCTGGACGTTTGTCTTTTTTGCTCCTGAGGATGCCGAAAGCGAAAACAGGTGCTTTTGAGGATGGAGTCCGCAGGAAAGCAGAGAGGGCCAAATTGTCTGGGGCATTTGAAAGAGTTCTAGGAGGTAGTGAGAACTAGCATTACTTTTCCCGGCTGGCACCTTTGCTGTGGCAGCAAAAGCTGGACGTTTGTCTTTTTACCACCGGAGGGCGCCGAAAGTGAAAAAAGGCGCTTTTGAGGATAGAGTCCGCAGGAAAGCAGAGAGGGCCAAATGGTCTGGGGCATTTGAAGGGGTTCCAGGAGGCAGTGAGGACCAGCATCACTTTTCTCCGCTGGCACCTTTGCTGTGGCAGCAAAAGCTGGACGTTTGTCTTTTTTGCTCCTGAGGATGCCGAAAGCGAAAACAGGTGCTTTTGAGGACGGAGTCCGCAGGAAAGCAGAGAGGGCCAAATTGTCTGTGACATTTGAAGAGGTTCCAGGAGGCAATGAGGACCAGCATTACTTTTCCCCACTGGCACCTTTGCTGTGGCTGCAAAAGCTGGACCTTTGTCTTTTTTGCTCTGGAGGCTGCCGAAAGCGAAAACAGGTGCTTTTGAGGATGGAGTCCGCAGGAAAGCAGAGAGGGCCAAATTGTCTGGGGCATTTAAAAGGGTTCCAGGAGGCAGTGAGAACCAGCATTACTTTTGCCCGCTGGCACCTTTGCTGTGGCAGCAAAACCTGGACGTTTGTCTTTTTTGCTCCTGAGGATGCCGAAAGCGAAAACAGGTGCTTTTGAGGATGGAGTCCGCAGGAAAGCAGAGAGGGCCAAATTGTCTGTGGCATTTGAAAGGGTTCCAGGAGGCAGTGAGAACCAGCATTACTTTTCCCTGCTGACACCTTTGCTGTGGCAGCAAAAGCTGGACGTTTGTCTTTTTTGCTCCGGACGTTGCCGAAAGCGAAAACAGGTGCTTTTGAGGACGGAGTCCGCAGGAAAGCAGAGAGGGCCAAATTGTCTTTGGCATTTGAAGAGGTTCCAGGAGGCAGTGAGAACCAGCATTACTTTTCCCCGCTGGCATCTTTGCTGTGGCAGCAAAACCTGGACGTTTGTCTTTTTTGCTCTGGAGGCTGCCGAAAGCGAAAACAGGTGCTTTTGAGGATGGAGTCCGCAGGAAAGCAGAGAGGGCCAAATTGTCTGGGGCATTTGAAAGAGTTCTAGGAGGTAGTGAGAACTAGCATTACTTTTCCCGGCTGGCACCTTTGCTGTGGCAGCAAAAGCTGGACGTTTGTCTTTTTTGCTCCTGAGGCTGCCGAAAGCGAAAACAGGTGCTTTTGAGGATGGAGTCCGCAGGAAAGCAGAGAGGGCCAAATTGTCTGTGGCATTTGAAGAGGTTCCAGGAGGCAATGAGGACCAGCATTACTTTTCCCCGCTGGCACCTTTGCTGTGGCAGCAAAAGCTGGACGTTTGTCTTTTTTGCTCTTGAGGATGCCGAAAGCGAAAACAGGTGCTTTTGAGGATGGAGTCCGCAGGAAAGCAGAGAGGGCCAAATAGTCTGGGGCATTTGAAAGGGTTCCAGGAGGCAGTGAGAACCAGCATTACTTTTCCCCGCTGGCACCTTTGCTGTGGCAGCAAAACCTGAACGTTTGTCTTTTTTGCTCCGGAGGTTGCCGAAAGCGAAAACAGGTGCTTTTGAGGATGGAGTCCGCAGGAAAGCAGAGAGGGCCAAATTGTCTGTGGCATTTGAAGAGGTTCCAGGACGCAGTGAGAACCAGCATTACTTTTCCCCGCTGGCACCTTTGCTGTGGCAGCAAAAGCTGGACGTTTGTCTTTTTTGCTCTGGAGGGTGCCGAAAGAGAAAACAGGTGCTTTTGAGGATGGAGTCCGCAGGAAAGCAGAGAAGGGCGAAATTGCCTGTGGCATTTGAAAGAGTTCTAGGAGGTAGTGAGAACCAGCATTACTTTTCCCCGCTGGCACCTTTGCTGTGGCAGCAAAACCTGGACGTTTGTCTTTTTTGCTCTGGAGGATGCCGAAAGCGAAAACAGGTGCTTTTGAGGATGGAGTCCGCAGGAAAGCAGAGAGGGCCAAATTGTCTGGGGCATTTGAAAGGGTTCCAGGAGGCAGTGAGAACCAGCATTACTTTTCCCCGCTGGCACCTCTGCTGTGGCAGCAAAAGCTGGACGTTTGTCTTTTTTGCTCCTGAGGATGCCGAAAGCGAAAAGAGGTGCTTTTGAGGATGGAGTCCGCAGGAAAGCAGAGAGGGCCAAATTGTCTGGGGCATTTGAAAGAGTTCCAGGAGGCAGTGAGAACCAGCATTACTTTTCCCCGCTGGCACCTTTGCTGTGGCAGCAAAACCTGGACGTTTGTCTTTTTTGCTCCGGAGGTTGCAGAAATCGAAAACAGGTGCTTTTGAGGATGGAGTCCGCAGGAAAGCAGAGAGGGCCAAATTGTCTGGGGCATTTGAAAGGGTTCCAGGAGGCAGTGAGAACCAGCATTACTTTTCCCCGCTGGCACCTTTGCTGTGGCAGCAAAACCTGGACGTTTGTCTTTTTTGCTCCTGAGGATGCCGAAAGCGAAAACAGGTGCTTTTGAGGATGGAGTCCGCAGGAAAGCAGAGAGGGCCAAATTGTCTGGGGCATTTGAAGAGGTTCCAGGAGGCAATGAGGACCAGCATTACTTTTCCCCGCTGGCACCTTTGCTGTGGCAGCAAAAGCTGGACGTTTGTCTTTTTTGCTCTGGAGGCTGCCGAAAGCGAAAACAGGTGCTTTTGAGGATGGAGTCCGCAGGAAAGCAGAGAGGGCCAAATTGTCTGGGGCATTTGAAAGGGTTCCAGGAGGCAGTGAGAACCAGCATTACTTTTCCCCGCTGGCACCTTTGCTGTGGCAGCAAAACCTGGACGTTTGTCTTTTTTGCTCCTGAGGTAGCCGAAAGCGAAAACAGGTGCTTTTGAGGATGCAGTCCGCAGGAAAGCAGAGAGGGCCAAATTGTCTGGGGCATTTGAAAGGGTTCCAGGAGGCAGTGAGAACCAGCATTACTTTTCCCCGCTGGCACCTTTGCTGTGGCAGCAAAACCTGGACGTTTGTCTTTTTTGCTCTGGAGGGTGCCTAAAGCGAAAACAGGTGCTTTTGAGGATGGAGTCCGCAGGAAAGCAGAGAAGGGCGAAATTGCCAGTGGCATTTGAAAGAGTTCTAGGAGGTAGTGAGAACCAGCATTACTTTTCCCCGCTGGCACCTTTGCTGTGGCAGCAAAACCTGGACGTTTGTCTTTTTTGCTCCGGAGGGTGCCGAAAGCGAAAACAGGTGCTTTTGAGGATGGAGTCCGCAGGAAAGCAGAGAGGGCCAAATTGTCTGGGGCATTTGAAAGGGTTCCAGGAGGCAGTGAGAACCAGCATTACTTTTCCCCGCTGGCACCTTTGCTGTGGCAGCAAAAGCTGGACGTTTGTCTTTTTTACTCCGGAGGCTGCCGAAAGCGAAAACAGGTGCTTTTGAGGATGGAGTCCGCAGGAAAGCAGAGAGGGCCAAATTGTCTGTGGCATTTGAAGAGGTTCCAGGAGGCAATGAGGACCAGCATCACTTTTCCCCGCTGGCACCTTTCCTGTGGCAGCAAAAGCTGGACGTTTGTCTTTTTACCAACGGAGGGCGCCGAAAGTGAAAAAAGGCGCTTTTGAGGATAGAGTCCGCAGGAAAGCAGAGAGGGCCAAATGGTCTGGGGCATTTGAAGGGGTTCCAGGAGGCAGTGAGAACCAGCATTACTTTTCCCCGCTGGCACCTTTGCTGTGGCAGCAAAAGCTGGACGTTTGTCTTTTTTCTCTGGAGGGTGCCAAAAGCGAAAACAGGTGCTTTTGAGGATGGAGTCCGCAGGAAAGCAGAGAGGGCCAAATTGTCTGTGGCATTTTAAGAGGTTCCAGGACGCAGTGAGAACCAGCATTACTTTTCCCCGCTGGCACCTTTGCTGTGGCAGCAAAAGCTGGACGTTTGGCTTTTTGCTCTGGAGGCTGCCGAAAGCGAAAACAGGTGCTTTTGAGGATGGAGTCCGCAGGAAAGCAGAGAGGGCCAAATTGTCTGGGGCATTTGAAAGGGTCCAGGAGGCAGTGAGAACCAGCATTACTTTTCCCCGCTGGCACCTCTGCTGTGGCAGCAAAAGCTGGACGTTTGTCTTTTTTGCTCCTGAGGTTGCCGAAAGCGAAAACAGGTGCTTTTGAGGATGGAGTCCGCAGGAAAGCAGAGAGGGCCAAATAGTCTGGGGCATTTGAAGAGGTTCCAGGACGCAGTGAGAACCAGCATTACTTTTGCCCGCTGGCACCTTTGCTGTGGCAGCAAAAGCTGGACGTTTGTCTTTTTTGCTCCTGAGGATGCCGAAAGCGAAAACAGGTGCTTTTGAGGATGGAGTCCGCAGGAAAGCAGAGAGGGCCAAATTGTCTGGGGCATTTGAAAGAGTTCCAGGAGGCAGTGAGAACCAGCATTACTTTTGCCCGCTGGCACCTTTGCTGTGGCAGCAAAACCTGGACGTTTGTCTTTTTTGCTCCTGAGGATGCCGAAAGCGAAAACAGGTGCTTTTGAGGATGCAGTCCGCAGGAAAGCAGAGAGGGCCAAATTGTCTGGGGCATTTGAAAGGGTTCCAGGAGGCAGTGAGAACCAGCATTACTTTTCCCGGCTGGCACCTTTGCTGTGGCAGCAAAACCTGGACGTTTGTCTTTTTTGCTCTGGAGGCTGCCGAAAGCGAAAACAGGTGCTTTTGAGGATGGAGTCCGCAGGAAAGCAGAGAGGGCCAAATTGTCTGGGGCATTTGAAAGAGTTCTAGGAGGTAGTGAGAACTAGCATTACTTTTCCCGGCTGACACCTTTGCTGTGGCAGCAAAAGCTGGACGTTTGTCTTTTTTGCTCCGGAGGCTGCCGAAAGCGAAAACAGGTGCTTTTGAGGATGGAGTCCGCAGGAAAGCAGAGAGGGCCAAATTGTCTGGGGCATTTGAAGAGGTTCCAGGAGGCAATGAGGACCAGCATTACTTTTCCCCGCTGGCACCTTTGCTGTGGCAGCAAAAGCTGGACGTTTGTCTTTTTTGCTCTGGAGGCTGCCGAAAGCGAAAACAGGTGCTTTTGAGGATGGAGTCCGCAGGAAAGCAGAGAGGGCCAAATTGTCTGGGGCATTTGAAAGGGTTCCAGGAGGCAGTGAGAACCAGCATTACTTTTCCCCGCTGGCACCTTTGCTGTGGCAGCAAAACCTGGACGTTTGTCTTTTTTGCTCCTGAGGATGCCGAAAGCGAAAACAGGTGCTTTTGAGGATGCAGTCCGCAGGAAAGCAGAGAGGGCCAAATTGTCTGGGGCATTTGAAAGGGTTCCAGGAGGCAGTGAGAACCAGCATTACTTTTCCCCGCTGGCACCTTTGCTGTGGCAGCAAAACCTGGACGTTTGTCTTTTTTGCTCTGGAGGCTGCCGAAAGCGAAAACAGGTGCTTTTGAGGATGGAGTCCGCAGGAAAGCAGAGAGGGCCAAATTGTCTGGGGCATTTGAAAGAGTTCCAGGAGGCAGTGAGAACTAGCATTACTTTTCCCGGCTGGCACCTTTGCTGTGGCAGCAAAAGCTGGACGTTTGTCTTTTTTGCTCCTGAGGCTGCCGAAAGCGAAAACAGGTGCTTTTGAGGATGGAGTCCGCAGGAAAGCAGAGAGGGCCAAATTGTCTGTGGCATTTGAAGAGGTTCCAGGAGGCAATGAGGACCAGCATTACTTTTCCCCGCTGGCACCTTTGCTGTGGCAGCAAAAGCTGGACATTTGTCTTTTTTGCTCTGGAGGGTGCCTAAAGCGAAAACAGGTGCTTTTGAGGATGGAGTCCGCAGGAAAGCAGAGAAGGGCGAAATTGCCAGTGGCATTTGAAAGAGTTCTAGGAGGTAGTGAGAACCAGCATTACTTTTCCCCGCTGGCACCTTTGCTGTGGCAGCAAAACCTGGACGTTTGTCTTTTTTGCTCTGGAGGGTGCCGAAAGCGAAAACAGGTGCTTTTGAGGATGGAGTCCGCAGGAAAGCAGAGAGGGCCAAATTGTCTGGGGCATTTGAAAGGGTTCCAGGAGGCAGTGAGAACCAGCATTACTTTTCCCCGCTGGCACCTCTGCTGTGGCAGCAAAACCTGGACGTTTGTCTTTTTTGCTCCTGAGGATGCCGAAAGCGAAAACAGGTGCTTTTGAGGATGGAGTCCGCAGGAAAGCAGAGAGGGCCAAATTGTCTGGGGCATTTGAAAGAGTTCCAGGAGGCAGTGAGAACCAGCATTACTTTTCCCCGCTGGCACCTTTGCTGTGGCAGCAAAACCTGGACGTATGTCTTTTTTGCTCCGGAGGTTGCAGAAATCGAAAACAGGTGCTTTTGAGGATGGAGTCCACAGGAAAGCAGAGAGGGCCAAATTATCTGGGGCATTTGAAAGAGTTCCAGGAGGCAGTGAGAACCAGCATTACTTTTCCCCGCTGGCACCTTTGCTGTGGCAGCAAAAGCTGGACGTTTGTCTTTTTTACTCCGGAGGCTGCCGAAAGCGAAAACAGGTGCTTTTGAGGATGGAGTCCGCAGGAAAGCAGAGAGGGCCAAATTGTCTGTGGCATTTGAAGAGGTTCCAGGAGGCAATGAGGACCAGCATCACTTTTGCCCGCTGGCACCTTTCCTGTGGCAGCAAAAGCTGGACGTTTGTCTTTTTACCAACGGAGGGCGCCGAAAGTGAAAAAAGGCGCTTTTGAGGATAGAGTCCGCAGGAAAGCAGAGAGGGCCAAATGGTCTGGGGCATTTGAAGGGGTTCCAGGAGGCAGTGAGAACCAGCATTACTTTTCCCCGCTGGCACCTTTGCTGTGGCAGCAAAAGCTGGACGTTTGTATTTTTTCTCTGGAGGGTGCCAAAAGCGAAAACAGGTGCTTTTGAGGATGGAGTCCGCAGGAAAGCAGAGAGGGCCAAATTGTCTGTGGCATTTGAAGAGGTTCCAGGACGCAGTGAGAACCAGCATTACTTTTCCCCGCTGGCACCTTTGCTGTGGCAGCAAAAGCTGGACGTTTGTCTTTTTTGCTCCTGAGGTTGCCGAAAGCGAAAACAGGTGCTTTTGAGGATGGAGTCCGCAGGAAAGCAGAGAGGGCCAAATAGTCTGGGGCATTTGAAGAGGTTCCAGGACGCAGTGAGAACCAGCATTACTTTTGCCCGCTGGCACCTTTGCTGTGGCAGCAAAAGCTGGACGTTTGTCTTCTTTGCTCCTTAGGATGCCGAAAGCGAAAACAGGTGCTTTTGACGATGGAGTCCGCAGGAAAGCAGAGAGGGCCAAATAGTCTGGGGCATTTGAAAGGGTTCCAGGAGGCAGTGAGAACCAGCATTACTTTTCCCGGCTGGCACCTTTGCTGTGGCAGCAAAACCTGGACGTTTGTCTTTTTTGCTCCGGAGGTTGCCGAAAGTGAAAACAGGTGCTTTTGAGGATGGAGTCCGCAGGAAAGCAGAGAGGGCCAAATTGTCTGTGGCATTTGAAGAGGTTCCAGGACGCAGTGAGAACCAGCATTACTTTTCCCCGCTGGCACCTTTGCTGTGGCAGCAAAACCTGGTCGTTTGTCTTTTTTGCTCTGGAGGCTGCCGAAAGCGAGAACAGGTGCTTTTGAGGATGGAGTCCGCAGGAAAGCAGAGAGGGCCAAATTGTCTGGGGCATTTGAAAGAGTTCCAGGAGGCAGTGAGAACCAGCATTACTTTTCCCCGCTGGCACCTTTGCTGTGGCAGCAAAACCTGGACGTTTGTCTTTTTTGCTCCGGAGGATGCCGAAAGCGAAAACAGGTGCTTTTGAGGATGGAGTCCGCAGGAAAGCAGAGAGGGTTAAATAGTCTGGGGCATTTGAAAGGGTTCCAGGAGGCAGTGAGAACCAGCATTACTTTTCCCCGCTGGCACCTTTGCTGTGGCAGCAAAAGCTGGACGTTTGTGTTTTTTGCTCCGGAGGCTGCCGAAAGTGAAAACAGGTTCTTTTGAGGATGGAGTCCGCAGGAAAGCAGAGAGGGCCAAATTGTCTGGGGCATTTGAAAGGGTTCCAGGAGGCAGTGAGAACCAGCATTACTTTTCCCGGCTGGCACCTTTGCTGTGGCAGCAAAAGCTGGACGTTTGTCTTTTTTGCTCCGGACGTTGCCGAAAGCGAAAACAGGTGCTTTTGAGGATGGAGTCCGCAGGAAAGCAGAGAGGGCCAAATTGTCTTTGGCATTTGAAGAGGTTCCAGGAGGCAGTGAGAACCAACATTACTTTTCCCCGCTGGCATCTTTGCTGTGGCAGCAAAACCTGGACGTTTGTCTTTTTTGCTCTGGAGGATGCCGAAAGCGAAAACAGGTGCTTTTGAGGATGGAGTCCGCAGGAAAGCAGAGAGGGCCAAATTGTCTGTGGCATTTGAAAGGGTTCCAGGAGGCAGTGAGAACCAGCATTACTTTTCCCCGCTGGCACCTCTGCTGTGGCAGCAAAAGCTGGACGTTTGTCTTTTTTGCTCCGGAGGTTGCCGAAAGCGAAAACAGGTGCTTTTGAGGATGGAGTCCGCAGGAAAGCAGAGAGGGCCAAATTGTCTGGGGCATTTGAAAGGGTTCCAGGAGGCAGTGAGAACCAGCATTACTTTTCGCCCCTGGCACCTTTGCTGTGGCAGCAAAAGCTGGACGTTTGTCTTTTTTGCTCCTGAGGATGCCGAAAGCGAAAACAGGTGCTTTTGAGGATGGAGTCCGCAGGAAAGCAGAGAGGGCCAAATTGTCTGGGGCATTTGAAAGAGTTCCAGGAGGCAGTGAGAACCAGCATTACTTTTCCCGGCTGGCACCTTTGCTGTGGCAGCAAAACCTGGACGTTTGTCTTTTTTGCTCCGGAGGCTGCCGAAAGCGAAAACAGGTGCTTTTGAGGATGGAGTCCGCAGGAAAGCAGATAGGGCCAAATTGTCTGGGGCATTTGAAAGGGTTCCAGGAGGCAGTGAGAACCAGAATTACTTTTGCCCGCTGGCACCTTTGCTGTGGCAGCAAAAGCTGGACGTTTGTCTTTTTTGCTCCTGAGGATGCCGAAAGCGAAAACAGGTGCTTTTGAGGATGGAGTCCGCAGGAAAGCAGAGAGGGCCAAATTGTCTGTGGCATTTGAAAGGGTTCCAGGAGGCAGTGAGAACCAGCATTACTTTTCCCCGCTGGCACCTCTGCTGTGGCAGCAAAAGCTGGACGTTTGTCTTTTTTGCTCCGGAGGTTGCCGAAAGCGAAAACAGGTGCTTTTGAGGATGGAGTCCGCAGGAAAGCAGAGAGGGCCAAATTGTCTGGGGCATTTGAAAGGGTTCCAGGAGGCAGTGAGAACCAGCATTACTTTTCGCCGCTGGCACCTTTGCTGTGGCAGCAAAAGCTGGACGTTTGTCTTTTTTGCTCCTGAGGATGCCGAAAGCGAAAACAGGTGCTTTTGAGGATGGAGTCCGCAGGAAAGCAGAGAGGGCCAAATTGTCTGGGGCATTTGAAAGGGTTCCAGGAGGCAGTGAGAACCAGCATTACTTTTCCCCGCTGGCACCTTTGCTGTGGCAGCAAAAGCTGGATGTTTGTCTTTTTTGCTCCGGAGGTTGCCGAAAGCGAAAACAGGTGCTTTTGAGGATGGAGTCCGCAGGAAAGCAGAGAGTGCCAAATTGTCTGTGGCATTTGAAGAGGTTCCAGGAGGCAATGAGGACCAGCATCACTTTTCCCCGCTGGCACCTTTGCTGTGGCAGCAAAAGCTGGACGTTTGTCTTTTTACCACCGGAGGGCGGCGAAAGTGAAAAAAGGCGCTTTTGAGGATAGAGTCCGCAGGAAAGCAGAGAGGGCCAAATGGTCTGGGGCATTTGGAGGGGTTCCACGAAGCAGTGAGAACCAGCATTACTTTTCGCCGCTGGCACCTTTGCTGTGGCAGCAAAAGCTGGACGTTTGTCTTTTTTGCTCCTGAGGATGCCGAAAGCGAAAACAGGTGCTTTTGAGGATGGAGTCCGCAGGAAAGCAGAGAGGGTTAAATAGTCTGGGGCATTTGAAAGGGTTCCAGGAGGCAGTGAGAACCAGCATTACTTTTGCCCGCTGGCACCTTTGCTGTGGCAGCAAAAGCTGGACGTTTGTGTTTTTTGCTCCGGAGGCTGCCGAAAGTGAAAACAGGTGCTTTTGAGGATGGAGTCCGCAGGAAAGCAGAGAGGGCCAAATTGTCTGGGGCATTTGAAAGGGTTCCAGGAGGCAGTGAGAACCAGCATTACTTTTCCCGGCTGGCACCTTTGCTGTGGCAGCAAAAGCTGGACGTTTGTCTTTTTTGCTCCGGACGTTGCCGAAAGCGAAAACAGGTGCTTTTGAGGATGGAGTCCGCAGGAAAGCAGAGAGGGCCAAATTGTCTTTGGCATTTGAAGAGGTTCCAGGAGGCAGTGAGAACCAGCATTACTTTTCCCCGCTGGCATCTTTGCTGTGGCAGCAAAACCTGGACGTTTGTCTTTTTTGCTCTGGAGGCTGCCGAAAGCGAAAACAGGTGCTTTTGAGGATGGAGTCCGCAGGAAAGCAGAGAGGGCCAAATTGTCTGTGGCATTTGAAAGGGTTCCAGGAGGCAGTGAGAACCAGCATTACTTTTCCCCGCTGGCACCTCTGCTGTGGCAGCAAAAGCTGGACGTTTGTCTTTTTTGCTCCGGAGGTTGCCGAAAGCGAAAACAGGTGCTTTTGAGGATGGAGTCCGCAGGAAAGCAGAGAGGGCCAAATTGTCTGGGGCATTTGAAAGGGTTCCAGGAGGCAGTGAGAACCAGCATTACTTTTCGCCGCTGGCACCTTTGCTGTGGCAGCAAAAGCTGGACGTTTGTCTTTTTTGCTCCTGAGGATGCCGAAAGCGAAAACAGGTGCTTTTGAGGATGGAGTCCGCAGGAAAGCAGAGAGGGCCAAATTGTCTGGGGCATTTGAAAGAGTTCCAGGAGACAGTGAGAACCAGCATTACTTTTCCCGGCTGGCACCTTTGCTGTGGCAGCAAAACCTGGACGTTTGTCTTTTTTGCTCCGGAGGCTGCCGAAAGCGAAAACAGGTGCTTTTGAGGATGGAGTCCGCAGGAAAGCAGAGAGGGCCAAATTGTCTGGGGCATTTGAAAGGGTTCCAGGAGGCAGTGAGAACCAGAATTACTTTTGCCCGCTGGCACCTTTGCTGTGGCAGCAAAAGCTGGACGTTTGTCTTTTTTGCTCCTGAGGATGCCGAAAGCGAAAACAGGTGCTTTTGAGGATGGAGTCCGCAGGAAAGCAGAGAGGGCCAAATTGTCTGGGGCATTTGAAAGGGTTCCAGGAGGCAGTGAGAACCAGCATTACTTTCCGCCGCTGGCACCTTTGCTGTGGCAGCAAAAGCTGGACGTTTGTCTTTTTTGCTCCTGAGGATGCCGAAAGCGAAAACAGGTGCTTTTGAGGATGGAGTCCGCAGGAAAGCAGAGAGGGCCAAATTGTCTGGGGCATTTGAAAGGGTTCCAGGAGGCAGTGAGAACCAGCATTACTTTTCCCCGCTGGCACCTTTGCTGTGGCAGCAAAAGCTGGATGTTTGTCTTTTTTGCTCCGGAGGTTGCCGAAAGCGAAAACAGGTGCTTTTGAGGATGGAGTCCGCAGGAAAGCAGAGAGTGCCAAATTGTCTGTGGCATTTGAAGAGGTTCCAGGAGGCAATGAGGACCAGCATCACTTTTCCCCGCTGGCACCTTTGCTGTGGCAGCAAAAGCTGGACGTTTGTCTTTTTACCACCGGAGGGCGGCGAAAGTGAAAAAAGGCGCTTTTGAGGATAGAGTCCGCAGGAAAGCAGAGAGGGCCAAATGGTCTGGGGCATTTGGAGGGGTTCCACGAGGCAGTGAGAACCAGCATTACTTTTCGCCGCTGGCACCTTTGCTGTGGCAGCAAAAGCTGGACGTTTGTCTTTTTTGCTCCTGAGGATGCCGAAAGCGAAAACAGGTGCTTTTGAGGATGGAGTCCGCAGGAAAGCAGAGAGGGCCAAATTGTCTGGGGCATTTGAAAGGGTTCCAGGAGGCAGTGAGAACCAGCATTACTTTTCCCCGCTGGCACCTTTGCTGTGGCAGCAAAAGCTGGACGTTTGTCTTTTTTGCTCCGGAGGCTGCCGAAAGCGAAAACAGGTGCTTTTGAGGATGGAGTCCGCAGGAAAGCAGAGAGGGCCAAATAGTCTGGGGCATTTGAAAGGGTTCCAGGAGGCAGTGAGAACCAGCATTACTTTTCCCGGCTGGCACCTTTGCTGTGGCAGCAAAACCTGGACGTTTGTCTTTTTTGCTCTGGAGGTTGCCGAAACCGAAAACAGGTGCTTTTGAGGATGGAGTCCGCAGGAAAGCAGAGAGGGCCAAATTGTCTGTGGCATTTGAAGAGGTTCCAGGACGCAGTGAGAACCAGCATTACTTTTGCCCGCTGGCATCTTTGCTGTGGCAGCAAAACCTGCACGTTTGTCTTTTTTGCTCCTGAGGTTGCCAAAAGCGAAAACAGGTGCTTTTGAGGCTGGAGTCCGCAGGAAAGCAGAGAGGACCAAATTGTCTGTGGCATTTGAAAGAGTTCTAGGAGGTAGTGAGAACCAGCATTACTTTTCCCGGCTGGCACCTTTGCTGTGGCAGCAAAAGCTGGACGTTTGTCTTTTTTGCTCTGGAGACTGCCGAAAGTGAAAACAGGTGCTTTTGACGATGGAGTCCGCAGGAAAGCAGAGAGGGCCAAATTGTCTGGGGCATTTGAAAGGGTCCCAGGAGGCAGTGAGAACCAGCATTACTTTTCCCCGCTGGCACCTTTGCTGTGGCAGCAAAAGCTGGACGTTTGTCTTTTTTGCTCCGGAGGTTGCCGAAAGCGAAAACAGGTGCTTTTGAGGATGGAGTCCGCAGGAAAGCAGAGAGGGCCAAATTGTCTGTGGCATTTGAAAGAGTTCTAGGAGGCAGTGAGAACCAGCATTACTTTTCCCCGCTGGCACCTTTGCTGTGGCAGCAAAAGCTGGACGTTTGTCTTTTTTGCTCCTGAGGATGCCGAAAGCGAAAACAGGTGCTTTTGAGGATGGAGTCCGCAGGAAAGCAGAGAGGGCCAAATTGTCTGGGGCATTTGAAAGGGTTCCAGGAGGTAGTGAGAACCAGCATTACTTTTCCCGGCTGGCACCTTTGCTGTGGCAGCAAAACCTGGACGTTTGTCTTTTTTGCTCCGGAGGCTGCCGAAAGCGAAAACAGGTGCTTTTGAGGATGGAGTCCGCAGGAAAGCAGAGAGGGCCAAATTGTCTGGGGCATTTGAAAGGGTTCCAGGAGGCAGTGAGAACCAGCATTACTTTTTCCGCTGGCACCTTTGCTGTGGCAGCAAAACCTGGACGTTTGTCTTTTTTGCTCCGGAGGTTGCCGAAAGCGAAAACAGGTGCTTTTGAGGATGGAGTCCGCAGGAAAGTAGAGAGGGCCAAATTGTCTGGGGCATTTGAAAGGGTTCCAGGAGGCAGTGAGAACCAGCATTACTTTTCCCCGCTGGCACCTTTGCTGTGGCAGCAAAAGCTGGACGTTTGTCTTTTTTGCTCCTGAGGATGCCGAAAGCGAAAACAGGTGCTTTTGAGGATGGAGTCCGCAGGAAAGCAGAGAGGGCCAAATTGTCTGGGGCATTTGAAAGAGTTCCAGGAGGCAGTGAGAACCAGCATTACTTTTCCCCGCTGGCACCTTTGCTGTGGCAGCAAAACCTGGACGTTTGTCTTTTTTGCTCCGGAGGCTGCCGAAAGCGAAAACAGGTGCTTTTGAGGATGGAGTCCGCAGGAAAGCAGAGAGTGCCAAACTGTCTGTGGCATTTGAAGAGGTTCCAGGAGGCAATGAGGACCAGCATCACTTTTCCCCGCTGGCACCTTTGCTGTGGCAGCAAAAGCTGGACGTTTGTCTTTTTACCACCGGAGGGCGGCGAAAGTGAAAAAAGGCGCTTTTGAGGATAGAGTCCGCAGTAAAGCAGAGAGGGCCAAATGGTCTGGGGCATTTGGAGGGGTTCCACGAGGCAGTGAGAACCAGCATTACTTTTCCCGGCTGGCAGCTTTGCTGTGGCAGCAAAAGCTGGACGTTTGTCTTTTTTGCTCTGGAGGATGCCGAAAGCGAAAAAAGGTGCTTTTGAGGATGGAGTCCGCAGGAAAGTAGAGAGGGCCAAATTGTCTGTGGCATTTGAAAGGGTTCCAGGAGGCAGTGAGAACCAGCATTACTTTTCGCCGCTGGCACCTTTGCTGTGGCAGCAAAACCTGGACGTTTGTCTTTTTTGCTCCTGAGGTTGCCGAAAGCGAAAACAGGTGCTTTTGAGGATGGAGTCGGCAGGAAAGCAGAGAGGGCCAAATGGTCTGGGGCATTTGAAAGGGTTCCAGGAGGCAGTGAGAACCAGCATTACTTTTCCCGGCTGGCACCTTTGCTGTGGCAGCAAAACCTGGACGTTTGTCTTTTTTGCTCCTGAGGTTGCCGAAACCGAAAACAGGTGCTTTTGAGGCTGGAGTCCGCAGGAAAGCAGAGAGGACCAAATTGTCTGTGGCATTTGAAAGAGTTCTAGGAGGTAGTGAGAACCAGCATTACTTTTCCCGGCTGGCACCTTTGCTGTGGCAGCAAAAGCTGGACGTTTGTCTTTTTTGCTCTGGAGACTGCCGAAAGTGAAAACAGGTGCTTTTGACGATGGAGTCCGCAGGAAAGCAGAGAGGGCCAAATTGTCTGTGGCATTTGAAAGGGTCCCAGGAGGCAGTGAGAACCAGCATTACTTTTCCCCGCTGGCACCTTTGCTGTGGCAGCAAAAGCTGGACGTTTGTCTTTTTTGCTCCGGAGGTTGCCGAAAGCGAAAACAGGTGCTTTTGAGGATGGAGTCCGCAGGAAAGCAGAGAGGGCCAAATTGTCTGTGGCATTTGAAAGAGTTCTAGGAGGCAGTGAGAACCAGCATTACTTTTCCCCGCTGGCACCTTTGCTGTGGCAGCAAAAGCTGGACGTTTGTCTTTTTTGCTCCTGAGGATGCCGAAAGCGAAAACAGGTGCTTTTGAGGATGGAGTCCGCAGGAAAGCAGAGAGGGCCAAATTGTCTGGGGCATTTGAAAGGGTTCCAGGAGGTAGTGAGAACCAGCATTACTTTTCCCGGCTGGCACCTTTGCTGTGGCAGCAAAACCTGGACGTTTGTCTTTTTTGCTCCGGAGGCTGCCGAAAGCGAAAACAGGTGCTTTTGAGGATGGAGTCCGCAGGAAAGCAGAGAGGGCCAAATTGTCTGGGGCATTTGAAAGGGTTCCAGGAGGCAGTGAGAACCAGCATTACTTTTCCCGCTGGCACCTTTGCTGTGGCAGCAAAACCTGGACGTTTGTCTTTTTTGCTCCGGAGGTTGCCGAAAGCGAAAACAGGTGCTTTTGAGGATGGAGTCCGCAGGAAAGTAGAGAGGGCCAAATTGTCTGGGGCATTTGAAAGGGTTCCAGGAGGCAGTGAGAACCAGCATTACTTTTCCCCGCTGGCACCTTTGCTGTGGCAGCAAAAGCTGGACGTTTGTCTTTTTTGCTCCTGAGGATGCCGAAAGCGAAAACAGGTGCTTTTGAGGATGGAGTCCGCAGGAAAGCAGAGAGGGCCAAATTGTCTGGGGCATTTGAAAGAGTTCCAGGAGGCAGTGAGAACCAGCATTACTTTTCCCCGCTGGCACCTTTGCTGTGGCAGCAAAACCTGGACGTTTGTCTTTTTTGCTCCGGAGGCTGCCGAAAGCGAAAACAGGTGCTTTTGAGGATGGAGTCCGCAGGAAAGCAGAGAGTGCCAAACTGTCTGTGGCATTTGAAGAGGTTCTAGGAGGCAATGAGGACCAGCATCACTTTTCCCCGCTGGCACCTTTGCTGTGGCAGCAAAAGCTGGACGTTTGTCTTTTTACCACCGGAGGGCGGCGAAAGTGAAAAAAGGCGCTTTTGAGGATAGAGTCCGCAGTAAAGCAGAGAGGGCCAAATGGTCTGGGGCATTTGGAGGGGTTCCACGAGGCAGTGAGAACCAGCATTACTTTTCCCGGCTGGCAGCTTTGCTGTGGCAGCAAAAGCTGGACGTTTGTCTTTTTTGCTCTGGAGGATGCCGAAAGCGAAAAAAGGTGCTTTTGAGGATGGAGTCCGCAGGAAAGTAGAGAGGGCCAAATTGTCTGTGGCATTTGAAAGGGTTCCAGGAGGCAGTGAGAACCAGCATTACTTTTCCCCGCTGGCACCTTTGCTGTGGCAGCAAAACCTGGACGTTTGTCTTTTTTGCTCCTGAGGTTGCCGAAAGCGAAAACAGGTGCTTTTGAGGATGGAGTCGGCAGGAAAGCAGAGAGGGCCAAATGGTCTGGGGCATTTGAAAGGGTTCCAGGAGGCAGTGAGAACCAGCATTACTTTTCCCGGCTGGCACCTTTGCTGTGGCAGCAAAACCTGGACGTTTGTCTTTTTTGCTCCTGAGGTTGCCGAAACCGAAAACAGGTGCTTTTGAGGATGGAGTCCGCAGGAAAGCAGAGAGGGCCAAATTGTCTGGGGCATTTGAAAGAGTTCTAGGAGGTAGTTAGAACCAGCATTACTTTTCCCCGCTGGCACCTTTGCTGTGGCAGCAATAGCTGGACGTTTGTCTTTTTTGCTCTGGAGGCTGCCGAAAGCGAAAAGAGGTGCTTTTGAGGATGGAGTCCGCAGGAAAGCAGAGAGGGCCAAATTGTCTGGGGCATTTGAAAGGGTTCCAGGAGGTAGTGAGAACCAGCATTACTTTTCCCCGCTGGCACCTTTGCTGTGGCAGCAAAACCTGGACGTTTGTCTTTTTTGCTCCTGAGGATGCCGAAAGCGAAAACAGGTGCTTTTGAGGATGGAGTCCGCAGGAAAGCAGAGAGGGCCAAATTGTCTGGGGCATTTGAAAGAGTTTCAGGAGGCAGTGAGAACCAGCATTACTTTTCCCGGCTGGCACCTTTGCTGTGGCAGCAAAAGCTGGACGTTTGTCTTTTTTGCTCCGGAGGCTGCCGAAAGCGAAAACAGGTGCTTTTGAGGATGGAGTCCGCAGGAAAGCAGAGAGGGCCAAATTGTCTGTGGCTTTTGAAGAGGTTCCAGGAGGCAATGAGGACCAGCATTACTTTTCTTGGCTGGCACCTTTGCTGTGGCAGCAAAAGCTGGACGTTTGTCTTTTTTGCTCTGGAGGCTGCCGAAAGCGAAAACAGGTGCTTTTGAGGATGGAGTCCGCAGGAAAGCAGAGAGGGCCAAATTGTCTGGGGCATTTGAAAGGGTTCCAGGAGGCAGTGAGAACCAGCATTACTTTTCCCCGCTGGCACCTTTGCTGTGGCAGCAAAAGCTGGACGTTTGTCTTTTTTTGCTCCTGAGGATGCCGAAAGTGAAAACAGGTGCTTTTGAGGATGGAGTCCGCAGGAAAGCAGAGAGGGCCAAATATTCTGGGGCATTTGAAAGAGTTCCAGGAGGCAGTGAGAACCAGCATTACTTTTCCCGGCTGGCACCTTTGCTGTGGCAGCAAAAGCTGGACGTTTGTCTTTTTACCACCGGAGGGCGGCGAAAGTGAAAAAAGGCACTTTTGAGGATAGAGTCCGCAGGAAATCAGAGAGGGCCAAATGGTCTGGGGCATTTGAAAGGGTTCCAGGAGGCAGTGAGAACCAGCACTACTTTTCGCCGCTGGCACCTTTGCTGTGGCAGCAAAACCTGGACGTTTGTCTTTTTTGCTCTGGAGGATGCCGAAAGCGAAAACAGGTGCTTTTGAGGATGGAGTCCGCAGGAAAGCAGAGAGGGCCAAATTGTCTGGGGCATTTGAAAGGGTTCCAGGAGGCAGTGAGAACCAGCATTACTTTTGCCCGCTGGCACCTTTGCTGTGGCAGCAAAAGCTGGACGTTTGTCTTTTTTGCTCCTGAGGTTGCCGAAAGCGAAAACAGGTGCTTTTGAGGATGGAGTCCGCAGGAAAGCAGAGAGGGCCAAATTGTCTGTGGCATTTGAAGAGGTTCCAGGACGCAGTGAGAACCAGCATTACTTTTCCCCGCTGGCATCTTTGCTGTGGCAGCAAAACCTGGACGTTTGTCTTTTTTGCTCCTGAGGTTGCCGAAAGCGAAAACAGGTGCTTTTGAGGATGGAGTCCGCAGGAAAGCAGAGAGGGCCAAATTGTCTGGGGCATTTGAAAGAGTTCCAGGAGGCAGTGAGAACCAGCATTACTTTTCCCCGCTGGCACCTTTGCTGTGGCAGCAAAAGCTGGACGTTTGTCTTTTTTGCTCCTGAGGATGCCGAAAGCGAAAACAGGTGCTTTTGAGGATGGAGTCCGCAGGAAAGCAGAGAGGGCCAAATTGTCTGGGGCATTTGAAAGGGTTCCAGGAGGAATTGAGAACCAGCATTACTTTTCCCCGCTGGCACCTTTGCTGTGGCAGCAAAAGCTGGACGTTTGTCTTTTTTGCTCCGGAGGCTGCCGAAAGCGAAAACAGGTGCTTTTGAGGATGGAGTCCGCAGGAAAGCAGAGAGGGCCAAATTGTCTGGGGCATTTGAAAGGGTTCCAGGAGGCAGTGAGAACCAGCATTACTTTTCCCGGCTGGCACCTTTGCTGTGGCAGCAAAACCTGGACGTTTGTCTTTTTTGCTCCGGAGGTTGCCGAAACCGAAAACAGGTGCTTTTGAGGATGGAGTCCGCAGGAAAGCAGAGAGGGCCAAATTGTCTGTGGCATTTGAAGAGGTTCCAGGACGCAGTGAGAACCAGCATTACTTTTGCCCGCTGGCATCTTTGCTGTGGCAGCAAAACCTGGACGTTTGTCTTTTTTGCTCCTGAGGTTGCCAAAAGCGAAAACAGGTGCTTTTGAGGCTGGAGTCCGCAGGAAAGCAGAGAGGACCAAATTGTCTGTGGCATTTGAAAGAGTTCTAGGAGGTAGTGAGAACCAGCATTACTTTTCCCGGCTGGCACCTTTGCTGTGGAAGCAAAAGCTGGACGTTTGTCTTTTTTGCTCTGGAGATGCCGAAAGTGAAAACAGGTGCTTTTGACGATGGAGTCCGCAGGAAAGCAGAGAGGGCCAAATTGTCTGGGGCATTTGAAAGGGTCCCAGGAGGCAGTGAGAACCAGCATTACTTTTCCCCGCTGGCACCTTTGCTGTGGCAGCAAAAGCTGGACGTTTGTCTTTTTTGCTCCGGAGGTTGCCGAAAGCGAAAACAGGTGCTTTTGAGGATGGAGTCCGCAGGAAAGCAGAGAGGGCCAAATTGTCTGTGGCATTTGAAAGAGTTCTAGGAGGCAGTGAGAACCAGCATTACTTTTCCCCGCTGGCACCTTTGCTGTGGCAGCAAAAGCTGGACGTTTGTCTTTTTTGCTCCTGAGGATGCCGAAAGCGAAAACAGGTGCTTTTGAGGATGGAGTCCGCAGGAAAGCAGAGAGGGCCAAATTGTCTGGGGCATTTGAAAGGGTTCCAGGAGGTAGTGAGAACCAGCATTACTTTTCCCGGCTGGCACCTTTGCTGTGGCAGCAAAACCTGGACGTTTGTCTTTTTTGCTCCGGAGGCTGCCGAAAGCGAAAACAGGTGCTTTTGAGGATGGAGTCCGCAGGAAAGCAGAGAGGGCCAAATTGTCTGGGGCATTTGAAAGGGTTCCAGGAGGCAGTGAGAACCAGCATTACTTTTCCCGCTGGCACCTTTGCTGTGGCAGCAAAACCTGGACGTTTGTCTTTTTTGCTCCGGAGGTTGCCGAAAGCGAAAACAGGTGCTTTTGAGGATGGAGTCCGCAGGAAAGTAGAGAGGGCCAAATTGTCTGGGGCATTTGAAAGGGTTCCAGGAGGCAGTGAGAACCAGCATTACTTTTCCCCGCTGGCACCTTTGCTGTGGCAGCAAAAGCTGGACGTTTGTCTTTTTTGCTCCTGAGGATGCCGAAAGCGAAAACAGGTGCTTTTGAGGATGGAGTCCGCAGGAAAGCAGAGAGGGCCAAATTGTCTGGGGCATTTGAAAGAGTTCCAGGAGGCAGTGAGAACCAGCATTACTTTTCCCCGCTGGCACCTTTGCTGTGGCAGCAAAACCTGGACGTTTGTCTTTTTTGCTCCGGAGGCTGCCGAAAGCGAAAACAGGTGCTTTTGAGGATGGAGTCCGCAGGAAAGCAGAGAGTGCCAAACTGTCTGTGGCATTTGAAGAGGTTCCAGGAGGCAATGAGGACCAGCATCACTTTTCCCCGCTGGCACCTTTGCTGTGGCAGCAAAAGCTGGACGTTTGTCTTTTTACCACCGGAGGGCGGCGAAAGTGAAAAAAGGCGCTTTTGAGGATAGAGTCCGCAGTAAAGCAGAGAGGGCCAAATGGTCTGGGGCATTTGGAGGGGTTCCACGAGGCAGTGAGAACCAGCATTACTTTTCCCGGCTGGCAGCTTTGCTGTGGCAGCAAAAGCTGGACGTTTGTCTTTTTTGCTCTGGAGGATGCCGAAAGCGAAAAAAGGTGCTTTTGAGGATGGAGTCCGCAGGAAAGTAGAGAGGGCCAAATTGTCTGTGGCATTTGAAAGGGTTCCAGGAGGCAGTGAGAACCAGCATTACTTTTCGCCGCTGGCACCTTTGCTGTGGCAGCAAAACCTGGACGTTTGTCTTTTTTGCTCCTGAGGTTGCCGAAAGCGAAAACAGGTGCTTTTGAGGATGGAGTCGGCAGGAAAGCAGAGAGGGCCAAATGGTCTGGGGCATTTGAAAGGGTTCCAGGAGGCAGTGAGAACCAGCATTACTTTTCCCGGCTGGCACCTTTGCTGTGGCAGCAAAACCTGGACGTTTGTCTTTTTTGCTCCTGAGGTTGCCGAAACCGAAAACAGGTGCTTTTGAGGCTGGAGTCCGCAGGAAAGCAGAGAGGACCAAATTGTCTGTGGCATTTGAAAGAGTTCTAGGAGGTAGTGAGAACCAGCATTACTTTTCCCGGCTGGCACCTTTGCTGTGGCAGCAAAAGCTGGACGTTTGTCTTTTTTGCTCTGGAGACTGCCGAAAGTGAAAACAGGTGCTTTTGACGATGGAGTCCGCAGGAAAGCAGAGAGGGCCAAATTGTCTGTGGCATTTGAAAGGGTCCCAGGAGGCAGTGAGAACCAGCATTACTTTTCCCCGCTGGCACCTTTGCTGTGGCAGCAAAAGCTGGACGTTTGTCTTTTTTGCTCCGGAGGTTGCCGAAAGCGAAAACAGGTGCTTTTGAGGATGGAGTCCGCAGGAAAGCAGAGAGGGCCAAATTGTCTGTGGCATTTGAAAGAGTTCTAGGAGGCAGTGAGAACCAGCATTACTTTTCCCCGCTGGCACCTTTGCTGTGGCAGCAAAAGCTGGACGTTTGTCTTTTTTGCTCCTGAGGATGCCGAAAGCGAAAACAGGTGCTTTTGAGGATGGAGTCCGCAGGAAAGCAGAGAGGGCCAAATTGTCTGGGGCATTTGAAAGGGTTCCAGGAGGTAGTGAGAACCAGCATTACTTTTCCCGGCTGGCACCTTTGCTGTGGCAGCAAAACCTGGACGTTTGTCTTTTTTGCTCCTGAGGATGCCGAAAGCGAAAACAGGTGCTTTTGAGGATGGAGTCCGCAGGAAAGCAGAGAGGGCCAAATTGTCTGGGGCATTTGAAAGAGTTCCAGGAGGCAGTGAGAACCAGCATTACTTTTCCCCGCTGGCACCTTTGCTGTGGCAGCAAAACCTGGACGTTTGTCTTTTTTGCTCCGGAGGCTGCCGAAAGCGAAAACAGGTGCTTTTGAGGATGGAGTCCGCAGGAAAGCAGAGAGTGCCAAACTGTCTGTGGCATTTGAAGAGGTTCCAGGAGGCAATGAGGACCAGCATCACTTTTCCCCGCTGGCACCTTTGCTGTGGCAGCAAAAGCTGGACGTTTGTCTTTTTACCACCGGAGGGCGGCGAAAGTGAAAAAAGGCGCTTTTGAGGATAGAGTCCGCAGTAAAGCAGAGAGGGCCAAATGGTCTGGGGCATTTGGAGGGGTTCCACGAGGCAGTGAGAACCAGCATTACTTTTCCCGGCTGGCAGCTTTGCTGTGGCAGCAAAAGCTGGACGTTTGTCTTTTTTGCTCTGGAGGATGCCGAAAGCGAAAAAAGGTGCTTTTGAGGATGGAGTCCGCAGGAAAGTAGAGAGGGCCAAATTGTCTGTGGCATTTGAAAGGGTTCCAGGAGGCAGTGAGAACCAGCATTACTTTTCCCCGCTGGCACCTTTGCTGTGGCAGCAAAACCTGGACGTTTGTCTTTTTTGCTCCTGAGGTTGCCGAAAGCGAAAACAGGTGCTTTTGAGGATGGAGTCGGCAGGAAAGCAGAGAGGGCCAAATGGTCTGGGGCATTTGAAAGGGTTCCAGGAGGCAGTGAGAACCAGCATTACTTTTCCCGGCTGGCACCTTTGCTGTGGCAGCAAAACCTGGACGTTTGTCTTTTTTGCTCCTGAGGTTGCCGAAACCGAAAACAGGTGCTTTTGAGGATGGAGTCCGCAGGAAAGCAGAGAGGGCCAAATTGTCTGGGGCATTTGAAAGAGTTCTAGGAGGTAGTTAGAACCAGCATTACTTTTCCCCGCTGGCACCTTTGCTGTGGCAGCAATAGCTGGACGTTTGTCTTTTTTGCTCTGGAGGCTGCCGAAAGCGAAAAGAGGTGCTTTTGAGGATGGAGTCCGCAGGAAAGCAGAGAGGGCCAAATTGTCTGGGGCATTTGAAAGGGTTCCAGGAGGTAGTGAGAACCAGCATTACTTTTCCCCGCTGGCACCTTTGCTGTGGCAGCAAAACCTGGACGTTTGTCTTTTTTGCTCCTGAGGATGCCGAAAGCGAAAACAGGTGCTTTTGAGGATGGAGTCCGCAGGAAAGCAGAGAGGGCCAAATTGTCTGGGGCATTTGAAAGAGTTTCAGGAGGCAGTGAGAACCAGCATTACTTTTCCCGGCTGGCACCTTTGCTGTGGCAGCAAAAGCTGGACGTTTGTCTTTTTTGCTCCGGAGGCTGCCGAAAGCGAAAACAGGTGCTTTTGAGGATGGAGTCCGCAGGAAAGCAGAGAGGGCCAAATTGTCTGTGGCTTTTGAAGAGGTTCCAGGAGGCAATGAGGACCAGCATTACTTTTCTTGGCTGGCACCTTTGCTGTGGCAGCAAAAGCTGGACGTTTGTCTTTTTTGCTCTGGAGGCTGCCGAAAGCGAAAACAGGTGCTTTTGAGGATGGAGTCCGCAGGAAAGCAGAGAGGGCCAAATTGTCTGGGGCATTTGAAAGGGTTCCAGGAGGCAGTGAGAACCAGCATTACTTTTCCCCGCTGGCACCTTTGCTGTGGCAGCAAAAGCTGGACGTTTGTCTTTTTTTGCTCCTGAGGATGCCGAAAGTGAAAACAGGTGCTTTTGAGGATGGAGTCCGCAGGAAAGCAGAGAGGGCCAAATATTCTGGGGCATTTGAAAGAGTTCCAGGAGGCAGTGAGAACCAGCATTACTTTTCCCGGCTGGCACCTTTGCTGTGGCAGCAAAAGCTGGACGTTTGTCTTTTTACCACCGGAGGGCGGCGAAAGTGAAAAAAGGCACTTTTGAGGATAGAGTCCGCAGGAAATCAGAGAGGGCCAAATGGTCTGGGGCATTTGAAAGGGTTCCAGGAGGCAGTGAGAACCAGCACTACTTTTCGCCGCTGGCACCTTTGCTGTGGCAGCAAAACCTGGACGTTTGTCTTTTTTGCTCTGGAGGATGCCGAAAGCGAAAACAGGTGCTTTTGAGGATGGAGTCCGCAGGAAAGCAGAGAGGGCCAAATTGTCTGGGGCATTTGAAAGGGTTCCAGGAGGCAGTGAGAACCAGCATTACTTTTGCCCGCTGGCACCTTTGCTGTGGCAGCAAAAGCTGGACGTTTGTCTTTTTTGCTCCTGAGGTTGCCGAAAGCGAAAACAGGTGCTTTTGAGGATGGAGTCCGCAGGAAAGCAGAGAGGGCCAAATTGTCTGTGGCATTTGAAGAGGTTCCAGGACGCAGTGAGAACCAGCATTACTTTTCCCCGCTGGCATCTTTGCTGTGGCAGCAAAACCTGGACGTTTGTCTTTTTTGCTCCTGAGGTTGCCGAAAGCGAAAACAGGTGCTTTTGAGGATGGAGTCCGCAGGAAAGCAGAGAGGGCCAAATTGTCTGGGGCATTTGAAAGAGTTCCAGGAGGCAGTGAGAACCAGCATTACTTTTCCCCGCTGGCACCTTTGCTGTGGCAGCAAAAGCTGGACGTTTGTCTTTTTTGCTCCTGAGGATGCCGAAAGCGAAAACAGGTGCTTTTGAGGATGGAGTCCGCAGGAAAGCAGAGAGGGCCAAATTGTCTGGGGCATTTGAAAGGGTTCCAGGAGGAATTGAGAACCAGCATTACTTTTCCCCGCTGGCACCTTTGCTGTGGCAGCAAAAGCTGGACGTTTGTCTTTTTTGCTCCGGAGGCTGCCGAAAGCGAAAACAGGTGCTTTTGAGGATGGAGTCCGCAGGAAAGCAGAGAGGGCCAAATAGTCTGGGGCATTTGAAAGGGTTCCAGGAGGCAGTGAGAACCAGCATTACTTTTCCCGGCTGGCACCTTTGCTGTGGCAGCAAAACCTGGACGTTTGTCTTTTTTGCTCCGGAGTTTGCCGAAACCGAAAACAGGTGCTTTTGAGGATGGAGTCCGCAGGAAAGCAGAGAGGGCCAAATTGTCTGTGGCATTTGAAGAGGTTCCAGGACGCAGTGAGAACCAGCATTACTTTTGCCCGCTGGCATCTTTGCTGTGGCAGCAAAACCTGGACGTTTGTCTTTTTTGCTCCTGAGGTTGCCAAAAGCGAAAACAGGTGCTTTTGAGGCTGGAGTCCGCAGGAAAGCAGAGAGGACCAAATTGTCTGTGGCATTTGAAAGAGTTCTAGGAGGTAGTGAGAACCAGCATTACTTTTCCCGGCTGGCACCTTTGCTGTGGAAGCAAAAGCTGGACGTTTGTCTTTTTTGCTCTGGAGACTGCCGAAAGTGAAAACAGGTGCTTTTGACGATGGAGTCCGCAGGAAAGCAGAGAGGGCCAAATTGTCTGTGGCATTTGAAAGAGTTCTAGGAGGCAGTGAGAACCAGCATTACTTTTCCCCGCTGGCACCTTTGCTGTGGCAGCAAAAGCTGGACGTTTGTCTTTTTTGCTCCGGAGGATGCCGAAAGCGAAAACAGGTGCTTTTGAGGATGGAGTCCGCAGGAAAGCAGAGAGGGCCAAATTGTCTGGGGCATTTGAAAGGGTTCCAGGAGGTAGTGAGAACCAGCATTACTTTTCCCGGCTGGCACCTTTGCTGTGGCAGCAAAACCTGGACGTTTGTCTTTTTTGCTCCGGAGGCTGCCGAAAGCGAAAACAGGTGCTTTTGAGGATGGAGTCCGCAGGAAAGCAGAGAGTGCCAAACTGTCTGTGGCATTTGAAGAGGTTCCAGGAGGCAATGAGGACCAGCATCACTTTTCCCCGCTGGCACCTTTGCTGTGGCAGCAAAAGCTGGACGTTTGTCTTTTTACCACCGGAGGGCGGCGAAAGTGAAAAAAGGCGCTTTTGAGGATAGAGTCCGCAGTAAAGCAGAGAGGGCCAAATGGTCTGGGGCATTTGGAGGGGTTCCACGAGGCAGTGAGAACCAGCATTACTTTTCCCGGCTGGCAGCTTTGCTGTGGCAGCAAAAGCTGGACGTTTGTCTTTTTTGCTCTGGAGGATGCCGAAAGCGAAAAAAGGTGCTTTTGAGGATGGAGTCCGCAGGAAAGTAGAGAGGGCCAAATTGTCTGCGGCATTTGAAAGGGTTCCAGGAGGCAGTGAGAACCAGCATTACTTTTCCCCGCTGGCACCTTTGCTGTGGCAGCAAAACCTGGACGTTTGTCTTTTTTGCTCCTGAGGTTGCCGAAAGCGAAAACAGGTGCTTTTGAGGATGGAGTCCGCAGGAAAGCAGAGAGGGCCAAATGGTCTTGGGCATTTGAAAGGGTTCCAGGAGGCAGTGAGAACCAGCATTACTTTTCCCGGCTGGCACCTTTGCTGTGGCAGCAAAACCTGGACGTTTGTCTTTTTTGCTCCTGAGGTTGCCGAAACCGAAAACAGGTGCTTTTGAGGATGGAGTCCGCAGGAAAGCAGAGAGGGCCAAATTGTCTGGGGCATTTGAAAGAGTTTCAGGAGGCAGTGAGAACCAGCATTACTTTTCCCGGCTGGCACCTTTGCTGTGGCAGCAAAAGCTGGACGTTTGTCTTTTTTGCTCCGGAGGATGCCGAAAGCGAAAACAGGTGCTTTTGAGGATGGAGTCCGCAGGAAAGCAGAGAGGGCCAAATTGTCTGTGGCTTTTGAAGAGGTTCCAGGAGGCAATGAGGACCAGCATTACTTTTCTTGGCTGGCACCTTTGCTGTGGCAGCAAAAGCTGGACGTTTGTCTTTTTTGCTCTGGAGGCTGCCGAAAGCGAAAACAGGTGCTTTTGAGGATGGAGTCCGCAGGAAAGCAGAGAGGGCCAAATTGTCTGGGGCATTTGAAAGGGTTCCAGGAGGCAGTGAGAACCAGCATTACTTTTCCCCGCTGGCACCTTTGCTGTGGCAGCAAAAGCTGGACGTTTGTCTTTTTTTGCTCCTGAGGATGCCGAAAGTGAAAACAGGTGCTTTTGAGGATGGAGTCCGCAGGAAAGCAGAGAGGGCCAAATATTCTGGGGCATTTGAAAGAGTTCCAGGAGGCAGTGAGAACCAGCATTACTTTTCCCGGCTGGCACCTTTGCTGTGGCAGCAAAAGCTGGACGTTTGTCTTTTTTGCTCCGGAGGTTGCCGAAAGCGAAAACAGGTGCTTTTGAGGATGGAGTCCGCAGGAAAGCAGAGAGGGCCAAATTGTCTGTGGCATTTGAAGAGGTTCCAGGAGGCAATGAGGACCAGCATAACTTTTCCCCGCTGGCACCTTTGCTGTGGCAGCAAAAGCTGGACGTTTGTCTTTTTACCACCGGAGGGCGGCGAAAGTGAAAAAAGGCACTTTTGAGGATAGAGTCCGCAGGAAATCAGAGAGGGCCAAATGGTCTGGGGCATTTGAAAGGGTTCCAGGAGGCAGTGAGAACCAGCACTACTTTTCGCCGCTGGCACCTTTGCTGTGGCAGCAAAACCTGGACGTTTGTCTTTTTTGCTCTGGAGGATGCCGAAAGCGAAAACAGGTGCTTTTGAGGATGGAGTCCGCAGGAAAGCAGAGAGGGCCAAATTGTCTGGGGCATTTGAAAGGGTTCCAGGAGGCAGTGAGAACCAGCATTACTTTTGCCCGCTGGCACCTTTGCTGTGGCAGCAAAAGCTGGACGTTTGTCTTTTTTGCTCCTGAGGTTGCCGAAAGCGAAAACAGGTGCTTTTGAGGATGGAGTCCGCAGGAAAGCAGAGAGGGCCAAATTGTCTGTGGCATTTGAAGAGGTTCCAGGACGCAGTGAGAACCAGCATTACTTTTCCCCGCTGGCATCTTTGCTGTGGCAGCAAAACCTGGACGTTTGTCTTTTTTGCTCCTGAGGTTGCCGAAAGCGAAAACAGGTGCTTTTGAGGATGGAGTCCGCAGGAAAGTAGAGAGGACCAAATTGTCTGTGGCATTTGAAAGAGTTCTAGGAGGTAGTGAGAACCAGCATTACTTTTCCCCGCTGGCACCTTTGCTGTGGCAGCAAAAGCTGGACGTTTGTCTTTTTTGCTCCTGAGGTTGCCGAAAGCGAAAACAGGTGCTTTTGAGGATGGAGTCCGCAGGAAAGCAGAGAGGGCCAAATTGTCTGGGGCATTTGAAAGGGTTCCAGGAGGCAGTGAGAACCAGCATTACTTTTCTTGGCTGGCACCTTTGCTGTGGCAGCAAAACCTGGACGTTTGTCTTTTTAGCTCCGGAGGATGCCGAAAGCGAAAACAGGTGCTTTTGAGGATGGAGTCCGCAGGAAAGCAGAGAGGGCCAAATTGTCTGGGGCATTTGAAAGGGTTCCAGGAGGCAGTGAGAACCAGCATTACTTTTCTTGGCTGGCACCTTTGCTGTGGCAGCAAAACCTGGACGTTTGTCTTTTTAGCTCCGGAGGATGCCGAAAGCGAAAACAGGTGCTTTTGAGGATGGAGTCCGCAGGAAAGCAGAGAGGGCCAAATTGTCTGGGGCATTTGAAAGGGTTCCAGGAGGCAGTGAGAACCAGCATTACTTTTCCCCGCTGGCACCTTTGCTGTGGCAGCAAAAGCTGGACGTTTGTCTTTTTTGCTCCTGAGGATGCCGAAAGCGAAAACAGGTGCTTTTGAGGATGGAGTCCGCAGGAAAGCAGAGAGGGCCAAATTGTCTGGGGCATTTGAAAGAGTTCCAGGAGGCAGTGAGAACCAGCATTACTTTTCCCCGCTGGCACCTTTGCTGTGGCAGCAAAAGCTGGACGTTTGTCTTTTTTGCTCCGGAGGCTGCCGAAAGCGAAAACAGGTGCTTTTGAGGATGGAGTCCGCAGGAAAGCAGAGAGTGCCAAACTGTCTGTGGCATTTGAAGAGGTTCCAGGAGGCAATGAGGACCAGCATCACTTTTCCCCGCTGGCACCTTTGCTGTGGCAGCAAAAGCTGGACGTTTGTCTTTTTACCACCGGAGGGCGGCGAAAGTGAAAAAAGGCGCTTTTGAGGATAGAGTCCGCAGGAAAGCAGAGAGGGCCAAATGGTCTGGGGCAGTTGGAGGGGTTCCACGAGGCAGTGAGAAGCAGCATTACTTTTCCCGGCTGGCAGCTTTGCTGTGGCAGCAAAAGCTGGACGTTTGTCTTTTTTGCTCTGGAGGATGCCGAAAGCGAAAAAAGGTGCTTTTGAGGATGGAGTCCGCAGGAAAGTAGAGAGGGCCAAATTGTCTGTGGCATTTGAAAGGGTTCCAGGAGGCAGTGAGAACCAGCATTACTTTTCCCCGCTGGCACCTTTGCTGTGGCAGCAAAACCTGGACGTTTGTCTTTTTTGCTCCTGAGGTTGCCGAAAGCGAAAACAGGTGCTTTTGAGGATGGAGTCGGCAGGAAAGCAGAGAGGGCCAAATGGTCTGGGGCATTTGAAAGGGTTCCAGGAGGCAGTGAGAACCAGCATTACTTTTCCCGGCTGGCACCTTTGCTGTGGCAGCAAAACCTGGACGTTTGTCTTTTTTGCTCCGGAGGTTGCCGAAAGCGAAAACAGGTGCTTTTGAGGATGGAGTCCGCAGGAAAGCAGAGAGGGCCAAATTGTCTGGGGCATTTGAAAGAGTTCTAGGAGGTAGTTAGAACCAGCATTACTTTTCCCCGCTGGCACCTTTGCTGTGGCAGCAAAAGCTGGACGTTTGTCTTTTTTGCTCTGGAGGCTGCCGAAAGCGAAAACAGGTGCTTTTGAGGATGGAGTCCGCAGGAAAGCAGAGAGGGCCAAATTGTCCTGGGCATTTGAAAGAGTTTCAGGAGGCAGTGAGAACCAGCATTACTTTTCCCGGCTGGCACCTTCGCTGTGGCAGCAAAAGCTGGACGTTTGTCTTTTTTGCTCCGGAGGCTGCCGAATGCGAAAACAGGTGCTTTTGAGGATGGAGTCCGCAGGAAAGCAGAGAGGGCCAAATTGTCTGTGGCTTTTGAAGAGGTTCCAGTAGGCAATGAGGACCAGCATTACTTTTCTTGGCTGGCACCTTTGCTGTGGCAGCAAAAGCTGGACGTTTGTCTTTTTTGCTCTGGAGGCTGCCAAAAGCGAAAACAGGTGCTTTTGAGGATGGAGTCCGCAGGAAAGCAGAGAGGGCCAAATTGTCTGGGGCATTTGAAAGGGTTCCAGGAGGCAGTGAGAACCAGCATTACTTTTCCCCGCTGGCACCTTTGCTGTGGCAGCAAAAGCTGGACGTTTGTCTTTTTTTGCTCCTGAGGATGCCGAAAGTGAAAACAGGTGCTTTTGACGATGGAGTCCGCAGGAAAGCAGAGAGGGCCAAATTGTCTGGGGCATTTGAAAGAGTTCCAGGAGGCAGTGAGAACCAGCATTACTTTTCCCGGCTGGCACCTTTGCTGTGGCAGCAAAAGCTGGACGTTTTTCTTTTTTGCTCCGGAGGTTGCCGAAAGCGAAAACAGGTGCTTTTGAGGATGGAGTCCGCAGGAAAGCAGAGAGGGCCAAATTGTCTGTGGCTTTTGAAGAGGTTCCAGTAGGCAATGAGGACCAGCATTACTTTTCTTGGCTGGCACCTTTGCTGTGGCAGCAAAAGCTGGACGTTTGTCTTTTTTGCTCTGGAGGCTGCCGAAAGCGAAAACAGGTGCTTTTGAGGATGGAGTCCGCAGGAAAGCAGAGAGGGCCAAATTGTCTGGGGCATTTGAAAGGGTTCCAGGAGGCAGTGAGAACCAGCATTACTTTTCCCCGCTGGCACCTTTGCTGTGGCAGCAAAAGCTGGACGTTTGTCTTTTTTTGCTCCTGAGGATGCCGAAAGTGAAAACAGGTGCTTTTGACGATGGAGTCCGCAGGAAAGCAGAGAGGGCCAAATTGTCTGGGGCATTTGAAAGAGTTCCAGGAGGCAGTGAGAACCAGCATTACTTTTCCCGGCTGGCACCTTTGCTGTGGCAGCAAAAGCTGGACGTTTTTCTTTTTTGCTCCGGAGGTTGCCGAAAGCGAAAACAGGTGCTTTTGAGGATGGAGTCCGCAGGAAAGCAGAGAGGGCCAAATTGTCTGTGGCATTTGAAGAGGTTACAGGAGGCAATGAGGACCAGCATCACTTTTCCCCGCTGGCACCTTTGCTGTGGAAGCAAAAGCTGGACGTTTGTCTTTTTACCACCGGAAGGCGGCGAAAGTGAAAAAAGGCACTTTTGAGGATAGAGTCCGCAGGAAATCAGAGAGGGCCAAATGGTCTGGGGCATTTGAAAGGGTTCCAGGAGGCAGTGAGAACCAGCACTACTTTTCGCCGCTGGCACCTTTGCTGTGGCAGCAAAAGCTGGACGTTTGTCTTTTTTGCTCTGGAGGATGCCGAAAGCGAAAACAGGTGCTTTTGAGGATGGAGTCCGCAGGAAAGCAGAGAGGGCCAAATTGTCTGGGGCATTTGAGAGGGTTCCAGGAGGCAGTGAGAACCAGCATTACTTTTGCCCGCTGGCACCTTTGCTGTGGCAGCAAAAGCTGGACGTTTGTCTTTTTTGCTCCTGAGGTTGCAGAAAGCGAAAACAGGTGCTTTTGAGGATGGAGTCCGCAGGAAAGCAGAGAGGGCCAAATTGTCTGTGGCATTTGAAGAGGTTCCAGGACGCAGTGAGAACCAGCATTACTTTTCCCCGCTGGCATCTTTGCTGTGGCAGCAAAACCTGGACGTTTGTCTTTTTTGCTCCTGAGGTTGCCGAAAGCGAAAACAGGTGCTTTTGAGGATGGAGTCCGCAGGAAAGTAGAGAGGACCAAATTGTTTGTGGCATTTGAAAGAGTTCTAGGAGGTAGTGAGAACCAGCATTACTTTTCCCCGCTGGCACCTTTGCTGTGGCAGCAAAAGCTGGACGTTTGTCTTTTTTGCTCTGGAGGCTGCCGAAAGCGAAAACAGGTGCTTTTGAGGATGGAGTCCACAGGAAAGCAGAGAGGGCCAAATTGTCTGGGGCATTTGAAAGGGTTCCAGGAGGCAGTGAGAACCAGCATTACTTTTCCCGGCTGGCACCTCTGCTGTGGCAGCAAAAGCTGGACGTTTGTCTTTTTTGCTCCTGAGGATGCCGAAAGCGAAAACAGGTGCTTTTGAGGATGGAGTCCGCAGGAAAGCAGAGAGGGCCAAATTGTCTGAGGCATTTGAAAGGGTTCCAGGAGGTAGTGAGAACCAGCATTACTTTTCTTGGCTGGCACCTTTGCTGTGGCAGCAAAACCTGGACGTTTGTCTTTTTAGCTCCGGAGGATGCCGAAAGCGAAAACAGGTGCTTTTGAGGATGGAGTCCGCAGGAAAGCAGAGAGGGCCAAATTGTCTGGGGCATTTGAAAGGGTTCCAGGAGGCAGTGAGAACCAGCATTACTTTTCCCCGCTGGCACCTTTGCTGTGGCAGCAAAAGCTGGACGTTTGTCTTTTTTGCTCCTGAGGATGCCGAAAGCGAAAACAGGTGCTTTTGAGGATGGAGTCCGCAGGAAAGCAGAGAGGGCCAAATTGTCTGGGGCATTTGAAAGGGTTCCTAGAGGCAGTGAGAACCAGCATTACTTTTCCCCAGTGGCACCTTTGCTGTGGCAGCAAAAGCTGGACGTTTGTCTTTTTTGCTCCTGAGGCTGCCGAAAGCGAAAACAGGTGCTTTTGAGGATGGAGTCCGCAGGAAAGCAGAGAGGGCCAAATTGTCTGGGGCATTTGAAGAGGTTCCAGGAGGCAATGAGGACCAGCATTACTTTTCCCCGCTGGCACCTTTGCTGTGGCAGCAAATGCTGGACGTTTGTCTTTTTTGCTCTGGAGGCTGCCGAAAGCGAAAACAGGTGCTTTTAGGATGGAGTCCGCAGGAAAGCAGAGAGGGCCAAATTGTCTGGGGCATTTGAAAGGGTTCCAGGAGGCAGTGAGAACCAGCATTACTTTTCCCCGCTGGCACCTTTGCTGTGGCAGCAAAAGCTGGACGTTTGTCTTTTTTGCTCCTGAGGATGCCGAAAGTGAAAACAGGTGCTTTTGACGATGGAGTCCGCAGGAAAGCAGAGAGGGCCAATTTGTCTGGGGCATTTGAAAGAGTTCCAGGAGGCAGTGAGAACCAGCATTACTTTTCCCGGCTGGCACCTTTGCTGTGGCAGCAAAAGCTGAACGTTTGTCTTTTTTGCTCCGGAGGTTGCCGAAAGCGAAAACAGGTGCTTTTGAGGATGGAGTCCGCAGGAAAGCAGAGAGTGCCAAATTGTCTGTGGCATTTGAAGAGGTTCCAGGAGGCAATGAGGACCAGCATCACTTTTCCCCGCTGGCACCTTTGCTGTGGCAGCAAAAGCTGGACGTTTGTCTTTTTACCACCGGAGGGCGGCGAAAGTGAAAAAAGGCGCTTTCGAGGATAGAGTCCGCAGGAAAGCAGAGAGGGCCAAATGGTCTGGGGCATTTGGAGGGGTTCCAGGAGGCAGTGAGAACCAGCATTACTTTTCCCGGCTGGCACCTTTGCTGTGGCAGCAAAAGCTGGACGTTTGTCTTTTTTGCTCCGGAGGCTGCCGAAAGCGAAAACAGGTGCTTTTGAGGATGGAGTCCGCAGGAAAGTAGAGAGGGCCAAATTGTCTGTGGCATTTGAAAGGGTTCCAGGAGGCAGTGAGAACCAGCATTACTTTTCCCCGCTGGCACCTTTGCTGTGGCAGCAAAACCTGGACGTTTGTCTTTTTTGCTCCTGAGGTTGCCGAAAGCGAAAACAGGTGCTTTTGAGGATGGAGTCCGCAGGAAAGCAGAGAGGGCCAAATAGTCTGGGGCATTTGAAAGGGTTCCAGGAGGCAGTGAGAACCAGCATTACTTTTCCCGGCTGGCACCTTTGCTGTGGCAGCAAAACCTGGACGTTTGTCTTTTTTGCTCCGGAGGTTGCCGAAACCGAAAACAGGTGCTTTTGAGGATGGAGTCCGCAGGAAAGCAGAGAGGGCCAAATTGTCTGGGGCATTTGAAAGAGTTCTAGGAGGCAGTGAGAACCAGCATTACTTTTCCCCGCTGGCACCTTTGCTGTGGCAGCAAAAGCTGGACGTTTGTCTTTTTTGCTCTGGAGGCTGCCGAAAGCGAAAACAGGTGCTTTTGAGGATGGAGTCCGCAGGAAAGCAGAGAGTGCCAAATTGTCTGTGGCATTTGAAGAGGTTCCAGGAGGCAATGAGGACCAGCATCACTTTTCCCCGCTGGCACCTTTGCTGTGGCAGCAAAAGCTGGACGTTTGTCTTTTTACCACCGGAGGGCGGCGAAAGTGAAAAAAGGCGCTTTTGAGGATAGAGTCCGCAGGAAAGCAGAGAGGGCCAAATGGTCTGGGGCATTTGGAGGGGTTCCACGAAGCAGTGAGAACCAGCATTACTTTTCCCCGCTGGCACCTTTGCTGTGGCAGCAAAACCTGGACGTTTGTCTTTTTTGCTCTGGAGGATGCCGAAAGCGAAAACAGGTGCTTTTGAGGATGGAGTCCGCAGGAAAGCAGAGAGGGCCAAATTGTCTGGGGCATTTGAAAGGGTTCCAGGAGGCAGTGAGAACCAGCATTACTTTTCCCCGCTGGCACCTTTGCTGTGGCACCAAAAGCTGGACGTTTGTCTTTTTTGCTCCTGAGGTTGCCAAAAGCGAAAACAGGTGCTTTTGAGGATGGAGTCCGCAGGAAAGCAGAGAGGGCCAAATTGTCTGGGGCATTTGAAAGGGATCCAGGAGGCAGTGAGAACCAGCATTACTTTTCCCCGGTGGCACCTTTGCTGTGGCAGCAAAAGCTGGACGTTTGTCTTTTTTGCTCCTGAGGCTGCCGAAAGCGAAAACAGGTGCTTTTGAGGATGGAGTCCGCAGGAAAGCAGAGAGGGACAAATTGTCTGGGGCATTTGAAAGGATTCCAGGAGGCAGTGAGAACCAGCATTACTTTTCCCCGCTGGCACCTTTGCTGTGGCAGCAAAACCTGGACGTTTGTCTTTTTTGCTCCGGAGGTTGCCGAAACCGAAAACAGGTGCTTTTGAGGATGGAGTCCGCAGGAAAGCAGAGAGGGCCAAATTGTCTGTGGCATTTGAAGAGGTTCCAGGAGGCAGTGAGAACCAGCATTACTTTTCCCCGCTGGCATCTTTGCTGTGGCAGCAAAACCTGAACGTTTGTCTTTTTTGCTCTGGAGGCTGCCGAAAGCGAAAACAGGTGCTTTTGAGGATGGAGTCCGCAGGAAAGCAGAGAGGGCCAAATTGTCTGGGGCATTTGAAAGAGTTCTAGGAGGTAGTGAGAACCAGCATTACTTTTCCCCGCTGGCACCTTTGCTGTGGCAGCAAAAGCTGGACGTTTGTCTTTTTTGCTCTGGAGACTGCCGAAAGTGAAAACAGGTGCTTTTGACGATGGAGTCCGCAGGAAAGCAGAGAGGGCCAAATTGTCCTGGGCATTTGAAAGAGTTCCAGGAGGTAGTGAGAACCAGCATTACTTTTCCCCGCTAGCACCTTTGCTGTGGCAGCAAAAGCTGGACGTTTGTCTTTTTTTGCTCCTGAGGATGCCGAAAGCGAAAACAGGTGCTTTTGACGATGGAGTCCGCAGGAAAGCAGAGAGGGCCAAATGGTCTGGGGCATTTGAAAGAGTTCCAGGAGGCAGTGAGAACCAGCATTACTTTTGCCCGCTGGCACCTTTGCTGTGGCAGCAAAAGCTGGACGTTTGTCTTTTTTGCTCCTGAGGATGCCGAAAGCGAAAAAAGGTGCTTTTGAGGATGGAGTCCGCAGGAAAGTAGAGAGGGCCAAATTGTCTGTGGCATTTGAAAGGGTTCCAGGAGGCAGTGAGAACCAGCATTACTTTTCCCCGCTGGCACCTTTGCTGTGGCAGCAAAAGCTGGACGTTTGTCTTTTTTGCTCCGGAGGTTGCCGAAAGCGAAAACAGGTGCTTTTGAGGATGGAGTCCGCAGGAAAGCAGAGAGGGCCAAATAGTCTGGGGCATTTGAAAGGGTTCCAGGAGGCAGTGAGAACCAGCATTACTTTTCCCGGCTGGCACCTTTGCTGTGGCAGCAAAACCTGGACGTTTGTCTTTTTTGCTCCGGAGGTTGCCGAAACCGAAAACAGGTGCTTTTGAGGATGGAGTCCGCAGGAAAGCAGAGAGGGCCAAATTGTCTGGGGCATTTGAAAGAGTTCTAGGAGGCAGTGAGAACCAGCATTACTTTTCCCCGCTGGCACCTTTGCTGTGGCAGCAAAAGCTGGACGTTTGTCTTTTTTGCTCTGGAGGCTGCCGAAAGCGAAAACAGGTGCTTTTGAGGATGGAGTCCGCAGGAAAGCAGAGAGTGCCAAATTGTCTGTGGCATTTGAAGAGGTTCCAGGAGGCAATGAGGACCAGCATCACTTTTCCCCGCTGGCACCTTTGCTGTGGCAGCAAAAGCTGGACGTTTGTCTTTTTACCACCGGAGGGCGGCGAAAGTGAAAAAAGGCGCTTTTGAGGATAGAGTCCGCAGGAAAGCAGAGAGGGCCAAATGGTCTGGGGCATTTGGAGGGGTTCCACGAAGCAGTGAGAACCAGCATTACTTTTCCCCGCTGGCACCTTTGCTGTGGCAGCAAAACCTGGACGTTTGTCTTTTTTGCTCTGGAGGATGCCGAAAGCGAAAACAGGTGCTTTTGAGGATGGAGTCCGCAGGAAAGCAGAGAGGTCCAAATTGTCTGGGGCATTTGAAAGGGTTCCAGGAGGCAGTGAGAACCAGCATTACTTTTCCCCGCTGGCACCTTTGCTGTGGCACCAAAAGCTGGACGTTTGTCTTTTTTGCTCCTGAGGTTGCCAAAAGCGAAAACAGGTGCTTTTGAGGATGGAGTCCGCAGGAAAGCAGAGAGGGCCAAATTGTCTGGGGCATTTGAAAGGGATCCAGGAGGCAGTGAGAACCAGCATTACTTTTCCCCGGTGGCACCTTTGCTGTGGCAGCAAAAGCTGGACGTTTGTCTTTTTTGCTCCTGAGGCTGCCGAAAGCGAAAACAGGTGCTTTTGAGGATGGAGTCCGCAGGAAAGCAGAGAGGGACAAATTGTCTGGGGCATTTGAAAGGGTTCCACGAGGCAGTGAGAACCAGCACTACTTTTCCCCGCTGGCACCTTTGCTGTGGCAGCAAAAGCTGGACGTTTGTCTTTTTTGTTCTGGAGGATGCCGAAAGCGAAAAAAGGTGCTTTTGAGGATGGAGTCCGCAGGAAAGCAGAGAGGGCCAAATTGTCTGGGGCATTTGAAAGGGTTCCAGGACGCAGTGAGAACCAGAATTAGTTTTGCCCGCTGGCACCTTTGCTGTGGCAGCAAAAGCTGGACGTTTGTCTTTTTTGCTCCTGAGGCTGCCGAAAGCGAAAACAGGTGCTTTTGAGGATGGAGTCCGCAGGAAAGCAGAGAGGGCCAAATAGTCTGGGGCATTTGAAAGGGTTCCAGGAGGCAGTGAGAACCAGCATTACTTTTCCTGGCTGGCACCTTTGCTGTTGCAGCAAAAGCTGGACGTTTGGCTTTTTTGCTCCGGAGGTTGCCGAAAGCGAAAACAGGTGCTTTTGAGGATGGAGTCCGCAGGAAAGCAGTGAGGGCCAAATTGTCTGGGGCATTTGAAGAGGTTCCAGGACGCACTGAGAACCAGCATTACTTTTCCCCGCTGGCATCTTTGCTGTGGCAGCAAAACCTGGACGTTTGTCTTTTTTGCTCCGGAGGCTGCCGAAAGAGAAAACAGGTGCTTTTAAGGATGGAGTCCGCAGGAAAGCAGAGAGGACCAAATTGTCTGTGGCATTTGAAAGAGTTCTAGGAGGTAGTGAGAACCAGCATTACTTTTCCCCGCTGGCACCTTTGCTGTGGCAGCAAAACCTGGACGTTTGTCTTTTTTGCTACGGAGGTTGCCGAAACCGAAAACAGGTGCTTTTGAGGATGGAGTCCACAGGAAAGCAGAGAGGGCCAAATTGTCTGGGGCATTTGAAAGGGTTCCAGGAGGCAGTGAGAACCAGCATTAATTTTCCTCGCTGGCACCTCTGCTGTGGCAGCAAAACCTGGACGTTTGTCTTTTTTGCTCCTGAGGATGCCGAAAGCGAAAACAGGTGCTTTTGAGGATGGAGTCCGCAGGAAAGCAGAGAGGGCCAAATTGTCTGGGGCATTTGAAAGGGTTCCAGGAGGTAGTGAGAACCAGCATTACTTTTCTTGGCTGGCACCTTTGCTGTGGCAGCAAAACCTGGACGTTTGTCTTTTTTGCTCCGGACGCTGCCGAAAGCGAAAACAGGTGCTTTTGAGGATGGAGTCCGCAGGAAAGCAGAGAGTGCCAAATTGTCTGTGGCAATTGAAGAGGTTCCAGGAGGCAATGAGGACCAGCATCACTTTTCCCCGCTGGCACCTTTGCTGTGGCAGCAAAAGCTGGACGTTTGTCTTTTTACCACCGGAGGGCGGCGAAAGTGAAAAAAGGCGCTTTTGAGGATAGATTCCGCAGGAAAGCAGAGAGGGCCAAATGGTCTGGGGCATTTGGAGGGGTTCCACGAGGCAGTGAGAACCAGCACTACTTTTCGCCGCTGGCAGCTTTTCTGTGGCACCAAAAGCTGGACGTTTGTCTTTTTTGCTCTGGAGGATGCCGAAAGCGAAAAAAGGTGCTTTTGAGGATGGAGTCCGCAGGAAAGCAGAGAGGGCCAAATTGTCTGGGGCATTTGAAAGAGTTCTAGGAGGTAGTGAGAACCAGCATTACTTTTCCCCGCTGGCACCTTTGCTGTGGCAGCAAAAGCTGGACGTTTGTCTTTTTTGCTCTGGAGGCTGCCGAAAGCGAAAACAGGTGCTTTTGAGGATGGAGTCCGCAGGAAAGCAGAGAGGGCCAAATTGTCTGGGGCATTTGAAAGGGTTCCAGGAGGCAGTGAGAACCAGCATTACTTTTCCCCGCTGGCACCTCTGCTGTGGCAGCAAAAGCTGGACGTTTGTCTTTTTTGCTCCTGAGGATGCCGAAAGCGAAAACAGGTGCTTTTGAGGATGGAGTCCGCAGGAAAGCAGAGAGGGCCAAATTGTCCTGGGCATTTGAAAGAGTTCCAGGAGGTAGTGAGAACCAGCATTACTTTTCCCCGCTGGCACCTTTGCTGTGGCAGCAAAAGCTGGACGTTTGTCTTTTTTTGCTCCTGAGGATGCCGAAAGCGAAAACAGGTGCTTTTGACGATGGAGTCCGCAGGAAAGCAGAGAGGGCCAAATGGTCTGGGGCATTTGAAAGAGTTCCAGGAGGCAGTGAGAACCAGCATTACTTTTCCCCGCTGGCACCTTTGCTGTGGCAGCAAAAGCTGGACGTTTGGCTTTTTTGCTCCGGAGGTTGCCGAAAGCGAAAACAGGTGCTTTTGAGGATGGAGTCCGCAGGAAAGCAGTGAGGGCCAAATTGTCTGGGGCATTTGAAGAGGTTCCAGGACGCACTGAGAACCAGCATTACTTTTCCCCGCTGGCATCTTTGCTGTGGCAGCAAAACCTGGACGTTTGTCTTTTTTGCTCCGGAGGCTGCCGAAAGAGAAAACAGGTGCTTTTAAGGATGGAGTCCGCAGGAAAGCAGAGAGGACCAAATTATCTGTGGCATTTGAAAGAGTTCTAGGAGGTAGTGAGAACCAGCATTACTTTTCCCCGCTGGCACCTTTGCTGTGGCAGCAAAAGCTGGACGTTTGTCTTTTTTGCTCCTGAGGATGCCGAAAGCGAAAACAGGTGCTTTTGAGGATGGAGTCCGCAGGAAAGCAGAGAGGGCCAAATTGTCCTGGGCATTTGAAAGAGTTCCAGGAGGTAGTGAGAACCAGCATTACTTTTCCCCGCTAGCACCTTTGCTGTGGCAGCAAAAGCTGGACGTTTGTCTTTTTTTGCTCCTGAGGATGCCGAAAGCGAAAACAGGTGCTTTTGACGATGGAGTCCGCAGGAAAGCAGAGAGGGCCAAATGGTCTGGGGCATTTGAAAGAGTTCCAGGAGGCAGTGAGAACCAGCATTACTTTTGCCCGCTGGCACCTTTGCTGTGGCAGCAAAAGCTGGACGTTTGTCTTTTTTGCTCCTGAGGATGCCGAAAGCGAAAAAAGGTGCTTTTGAGGATGGAGTCCGCAGGAAAGTAGAGAGGGCCAAATTGTCTGTGGCATTTGAAAGGGTTCCAGGAGGCAGTGAGAACCAGCATTACTTTTCCCCGCTGGCACCTTTGCTGTGGCAGCAAAAGCTGGACGTTTGTCTTTTTTGCTCCGGAGGTTGCCGAAAGCGAAAACAGGTGCTTTTGAGGATGGAGTCCGCAGGAAAGCAGAGAGGGCCAAATAGTCTGGGGCATTTGGAGGGGTTCCACGAGGCAGTGAGAACCAGCACTACTTTTCCCCGCTGGCACCTTTGCTGTGGCAGCAAAAGCTGGACGTTTGTCTTTTTTGTTCTGGAGGATGCCGAAAGCGAAAAAAGGTGCTTTTGAGGATGGAGTCCGCAGGAAAGCAGAGAGGGCCAAATTGTCTGGGGCATTTGAAAGGGTTCCAGGACGCAGTGAGAACCAGAATTAGTTTTGCCCGCTGGCACCTTTGCTGTGGCAGCAAAAGCTGGACGTTTGTCTTTTTTGCTCCTGAGGCTGCCGAAAGCGAAAACAGGTGCTTTTGAGGATGGAGTCCGCAGGAAAGCAGAGAGGGCCAAATAGTCTGGGGCATTTGAAAGGGTTCCAGGAGGCAGTGAGAACCAGCATTACTTTTCCTGGCTGGCACCTTTGCTGTTGCAGCAAAACCTGGACGTTTGTCTTTTTTGCTCCGGAGGTTGCTGAAACCGAAAACAGGTGCTTTTGAGGATGGAGTCCGCAGGAAAGCAGTGAGGGCCAAATTGTCTGGGGCATTTGAAGAGGTTCCAGGACGCACTGAGAACCAGCATTACTTTTCCCCGCTGGCATCTTTGCTGTGGCAGCAAAACCTGGACGTTTGTCTTTTTTGCTCCGGAGGCTGCCGAAAGAGAAAACAGGTGCTTTTAAGGATGGAGTCCGCAGGAAAGCAGAGAGGGCCAAATTGTCTGGGGCATTTGAAAGAGTTCTAGGAGGTAGTGAGAACCAGCATTACTTTTCCCCGCTGGCACCTTTGCTGTGGCAGCAAAAGCTGGACGTTTGTCTTTTTTGCTCCTGAAGATGCCGAAAGCGAAAACAGGTGCTTTTGAGGATGGAGTCCGCAGGAAAGCAGAGAGGGCCAAATTGTCCTGGGCATTTGAAAGAGTTCCAGGAGGTAGTGAGAACCAGCATTACTTTTCCCCGCTAGCACCTTTGCTGTGGCAGCAAAAGCTGGACGTTTGTCTTTTTTTGCTCCTGAGGATGCCGAAAGCGAAAACAGGTGCTTTTGACGATGGAGTCCGCAGGAAAGCAGAGAGGGCCAAATGGTCTGGGGCATTTGAAAGAGTTCCAGGAGGCAGTGAGAACCAGCATTACTTTTGCCCGCTGGCACCTTTGCTGTGGCAGCAAAAGCTGGACGTTTGTCTTTTTTGCTCCTGAGGATGCCGAAAGCGAAAAAAGGTGCTTTTGAGGATGGAGTCCGCAGGAAAGTAGAGAGGGCCAAATTGTCTGTGGCATTTGAAAGGGTTCCAGGAGGCAGTGAGAACCAGCATTACTTTTCCCCGCTGGCACCTTTGCTGTGGCAGCAAAAGCTGGACGTTTGTCTTTTTTGCTCCGGAGGTTGCCGAAAGCGAAAACAGGTGCTTTTGAGGATGGAGTCCGCAGGAAAGCAGAGAGGGCCAAATAGTCTGGGGCATTTGGAGGGGTTCCACGAGGCAGTGAGAACCAGCACTACTTTTCCCCGCTGGCACCTTTGCTGTGGCAGCAAAAGCTGGACGTTTGTCTTTTTTGTTCTGGAGGATGCCGAAAGCGAAAAAAGGTGCTTTTGAGGATGGAGTCCGCAGGAAAGCAGAGAGGGCCAAATTGTCTGGGGCATTTGAAAGGGTTCCAGGACGCAGTGAGAACCAGAATTAGTTTTGCCCGCTGGCACCTTTGCTGTGGCAGCAAAAGCTGGACGTTTGTCTTTTTTGCTCCTGAGGCTGCCGAAAGCGAAAACAGGTGCTTTTGAGGATGGAGTCCGCAGGAAAGCAGAGAGGGCCAAATAGTCTGGGGCATTTGAAAGGGTTCCAGGAGGCAGTGAGAACCAGCATTACTTTTCCTGGCTGGCACCTTTGCTGTTGCAGCAAAAGCTGGACGTTTGGCTTTTTTGCTCCGGAGGTTGCCGAAAGCGAAAACAGGTGCTTTTGAGGATGGAGTCCGCAGGAAAGCAGTGAGGGCCAAATTGTCTGGGGCATTTGAAGAGGTTCCAGGACGCACTGAGAACCAGCATTACTTTTCCCCGCTGGCATCTTTGCTGTGGCAGCAAAACCTGGACGTTTGTCTTTTTTGCTCCGGAGGCTGCCGAAAGAGAAAACAGGTGCTTTTAAGGATGGAGTCCGCAGGAAAGCAGAGAGGACCAAATTGTCTGTGGCATTTGAAAGAGTTCTAGGAGGTAGTGAGAACCAGCATTACTTTTCCCCGCTGGCACCTTTGCTGTGGCAGCAAAACCTGGACGTTTGTCTTTTTTGCTACGGAGGTTGCCGAAACCGAAAACAGGTGCTTTTGAGGATGGAGTCCACAGGAAAGCAGAGAGGGCCAAATTGTCTGGGGCATTTGAAAGGGTTCCAGGAGGCAGTGAGAACCAGCATTAATTTTCCTCGCTGGCACCTCTGCTGTGGCAGCAAAACCTGGACGTTTGTCTTTTTTGCTCCTGAGGATGCCGAAAGCGAAAACAGGTGCTTTTGAGGATGGAGTCCGCAGGAAAGCAGAGAGGGCCAAATTGTCTGGGGCATTTGAAAGGGTTCCAGGAGGTAGTGAGAACCAGCATTACTTTTCTTGGCTGGCACCTTTGCTGTGGCAGCAAAACCTGGACGTTTGTCTTTTTTGCTCCGGACGCTGCCGAAAGCGAAAACAGGTGCTTTTGAGGATGGAGTCCGCAGGAAAGCAGAGAGTGCCAAATTGTCTGTGGCAATTGAAGAGGTTCCAGGAGGCAATGAGGACCAGCATCACTTTTCCCCGCTGGCACCTTTGCTGTGGCAGCAAAAGCTGGACGTTTGTCTTTTTACCACCGGAGGGCGGCGAAAGTGAAAAAAGGCGCTTTTGAGGATAGATTCCGCAGGAAAGCAGAGAGGGCCAAATGGTCTGGGGCATTTGGAGGGGTTCCACGAGGCAGTGAGAACCAGCACTACTTTTCGCCGCTGGCAGCTTTTCTGTGGCACCAAAAGCTGGACGTTTGTCTTTTTTGCTCTGGAGGATGCCGAAAGCGAAAAAAGGTGCTTTTGAGGATGGAGTCCGCAGGAAAGCAGAGAGGGCCAAATTGTCTGGGGCATTTGAAAGAGTTCTAGGAGGTAGTGAGAACCAGCATTACTTTTCCCCGCTGGCACCTTTGCTGTGGCAGCAAAAGCTGGACGTTTGTCTTTTTTGCTCTGGAGGCTGCCGAAAGCGAAAACAGGTGCTTTTGAGGATGGAGTCCGCAGGAAAGCAGAGAGGGCCAAATTGTCTGGGGCATTTGAAAGGGTTCCAGGAGGCAGTGAGAACCAGCATTACTTTTCCCCGCTGGCACCTCTGCTGTGGCAGCAAAAGCTGGACGTTTGTCTTTTTTGCTCCTGAGGATGCCGAAAGCGAAAACAGGTGCTTTTGAGGATGGAGTCCGCAGGAAAGCAGAGAGGGCCAAATTGTCCTGGGCATTTGAAAGAGTTCCAGGAGGTAGTGAGAACCAGCATTACTTTTCCCCGCTGGCACCTTTGCTGTGGCAGCAAAAGCTGGACGTTTGTCTTTTTTTGCTCCTGAGGATGCCGAAAGCGAAAACAGGTGCTTTTGACGATGGAGTCCGCAGGAAAGCAGAGAGGGCCAAATGGTCTGGGGCATTTGAAAGAGTTCCAGGAGGCAGTGAGAACCAGCATTACTTTTCCCCGCTGGCACCTTTGCTGTGGCAGCAAAAGCTGGACGTTTGGCTTTTTTGCTCCGGAGGTTGCCGAAAGCGAAAACAGGTGCTTTTGAGGATGGAGTCCGCAGGAAAGCAGTGAGGGCCAAATTGTCTGGGGCATTTGAAGAGGTTCCAGGACGCACTGAGAACCAGCATTACTTTTCCCCGCTGGCATCTTTGCTGTGGCAGCAAAACCTGGACGTTTGTCTTTTTTGCTCCGGAGGCTGCCGAAAGAGAAAACAGGTGCTTTTAAGGATGGAGTCCGCAGGAAAGCAGAGAGGACCAAATTGTCTGTGGCATTTGAAAGAGTTCTAGGAGGTAGTGAGAACCAGCATTACTTTTCCCCGCTGGCACCTTTGCTGTGGCAGCAAAACCTGGACGTTTGTCTTTTTTGCTACGGAGGTTGCCGAAACCGAAAACAGGTGCTTTTGAGGATGGAGTCCACAGGAAAGCAGAGAGGGCCAAATTGTCTGGGGCATTTGAAAGGGTTCCAGGAGGCAGTGAGAACCAGCATTAATTTTCCTCGCTGGCACCTCTGCTGTGGCAGCAAAACCTGGACGTTTGTCTTTTTTGCTCCTGAGGATGCCGAAAGCGAAAACAGGTGCTTTTGAGGATGGAGTCCGCAGGAAAGCAGAGAGGGCCAAATTGTCTGGGGCATTTGAAAGGGTTCCAGGAGGTAGTGAGAACCAGCATTACTTTTCTTGGCTGGCACCTTTGCTGTGGCAGCAAAACCTGGACGTTTGTCTTTTTTGCTCCGGACGCTGCCGAAAGCGAAAACAGGTGCTTTTGAGGATGGAGTCCGCAGGAAAGCAGAGAGTGCCAAATTGTCTGTGGCAATTGAAGAGGTTCCAGGAGGCAATGAGGACCAGCATCACTTTTCCCCGCTGGCACCTTTGCTGTGGCAGCAAAAGCTGGACGTTTGTCTTTTTACCACCGGAGGGCGGCGAAAGTGAAAAAAGGCGCTTTTGAGGATAGATTCCGCAGGAAAGCAGAGAGGGCCAAATGGTCTGGGGCATTTGGAGGGGTTCCACGAGGCAGTGAGAACCAGCACTACTTTTCGCCGCTGGCAGCTTTTCTGTGGCACCAAAAGCTGGACGTTTGTCTTTTTTGCTCTGGAGGATGCCGAAAGCGAAAAAAGGTGCTTTTGAGGATGGAGTCCGCAGGAAAGCAGAGAGGGCCAAATTGTCTGGGGCATTTGAAAGAGTTCTAGGAGGTAGTGAGAACCAGCATTACTTTTCCCCGCTGGCACCTTTGCTGTGGCAGCAAAAGCTGGACGTTTGTCTTTTTTGCTCTGGAGGCTGCCGAAAGCGAAAACAGGTGCTTTTGAGGATGGAGTCCGCAGGAAAGCAGAGAGGGCCAAATTGTCTGGGGCATTTGAAAGGGTTCCAGGAGGCAGTGAGAACCAGCATTACTTTTCCCCGCTGGCACCTCTGCTGTGGCAGCAAAAGCTGGACGTTTGTCTTTTTTGCTCCTGAGGATGCCGAAAGCGAAAACAGGTGCTTTTGAGGATGGAGTCCGCAGGAAAGCAGAGAGGGCCAAATTGTCCTGGGCATTTGAAAGAGTTCCAGGAGGTAGTGAGAACCAGCATTACTTTTCCCCGCTGGCACCTTTGCTGTGGCAGCAAAAGCTGGACGTTTGTCTTTTTTTGCTCCTGAGGATGCCGAAAGCGAAAACAGGTGCTTTTGACGATGGAGTCCGCAGGAAAGCAGAGAGGGCCAAATGGTCTGGGGCATTTGAAAGAGTTCCAGGAGGCAGTGAGAACCAGCATTACTTTTCCCCGCTGGCACCTTTGCTGTGGCAGCAAAAGCTGGACGTTTGGCTTTTTTGCTCCGGAGGTTGCCGAAAGCGAAAACAGGTGCTTTTGAGGATGGAGTCCGCAGGAAAGCAGTGAGGGCCAAATTGTCTGGGGCATTTGAAGAGGTTCCAGGACGCACTGAGAACCAGCATTACTTTTCCCCGCTGGCATCTTTGCTGTGGCAGCAAAACCTGGACGTTTGTCTTTTTTGCTCCGGAGGCTGCCGAAAGAGAAAACAGGTGCTTTTAAGGATGGAGTCCGCAGGAAAGCAGAGAGGACCAAATTATCTGTGGCATTTGAAAGAGTTCTAGGAGGTAGTGAGAACCAGCATTACTTTTCCCCGCTGGCACCTTTGCTGTGGCAGCAAAACCTGGACGTTTGTCTTTTTTGCTCCGGAGGTTGCCGAAACCGAAAACAGGTGCTTTTGAGGATGGAGTCCACAGGAAAGCAGAGAGGGCCAAATTGTCTGGGGCATTTGAAAGGGTTCCAGGAGGCAGTGAGAACCAGCATTAATTTTCCTCGCTGGCACCTCTGCTGTGGCAGCAAAACCTGGACGTTTGTCTTTTTTGCTCCTGAGGATGCCGAAAGCGAAAACAGGTGCTTTTGAGGATGGAGTCCGCAGGAAAGCAGAGAGGGCCAAATTGTCTGGGGCATTTGAAAGGGTTCCAGGAGGTAGTGAGAACCAGCATTACTTTTCTTGGCTGGCACCTTTGCTGTGGCAGCAAAACCTGGACGTTTGTCTTTTTTGCTCCGGACGCTGCCGAAAGCGAAAACAGGTGCTTTTGAGGATGGAGTCCGCAGGAAAGCAGAGAGTGCCAAATTGTCTGTGGCAATTGAAGAGGTTCCAGGAGGCAATGAGGACCAGCATCACTTTTCCCTGCTGGCACCTTTGCTGTGGCAGCAAAAGCTGGACGTTTGTCTTTTTACCACCGGAGGGCGGCGAAAGTAAAAAAAGGCGCTTTTGAGGATAGATTCCGCAGGAAAGCAGAGAGGGCCAAATGGTCTGGGGCACTTGGAGGGGTTCCACGAGGCAGTGAGAACCAGCACTACTTTTCGCCGCTGGCAGCTTTTCTGTGGCAGCAAAAGCTGGACGTTTGTCTTTTTTGCTCTGGAGGATGCCGAAAGCGAAAAAAGGTGCTTTTGAGGATGGAGTCCACAGGAAAGAAGAGAGGGCCAAATTGTCTGGGGCATTTGAAAGGGTTCCAGGAGGCAGTGAGAACCAGAATTACTTTTGCCCGCTGGCACCTTTGCTGTGGCAGCAAAAGCTGGACGTTTGTCTTTTTTGCTCTGGAGTCTGCCGAAAGCGAAAACAGGTGCTTTTGAGGATGGAGTCCGCAGGAAAGCAGAGAGGGCCAAATTGTCTGGGGCATTTGAAAGGGTTCCAGGAGGCAGTGAGAACCAGCATTACTTTACCCGGCTGGCACCTTTGCTGTTGCAGCAAAACCTGGACGTTTGGCTTTTTTGCTACGGAGGTTGCCGAAAGCGAAAACAGGTGCTTTTGAGGATGGAGTCCGCAGGAAAGCAGAGAGGACCAAATTGTCTGTGGCATTTGAAAGAGTTCTAGGAGGTAGTGAGAACCAGCATTACTTTTCCCCGCTGGCACCTTTGCTGTGGCAGCAAAAGCTGGACGTTTGTCTTTTTTGCTCTGGAGGCTGCCGAAAGCGAAAACAGGTGCTTTTGAGGATGGAGTCCACAGGAAAGCAGAGAGGGCCAAATTGTCTGGGGCATTTGAAAGGGTTCCAGGAGGCAGTGAGAACCAGCATTACTTTTCCTCGCTGGCACCTTTGCTGTGGCAGCAAAAGCTGGACGTTTGTCTTTTTTGCTCCTGAGGATGCCGAAAGCGAAAACAGGTGCTTTTGAGGATGGAGTCCGCAGGAAAGCAGAGAGGGCCAAATTGTCTGTGGCATTTGAAAGGGTTCCAGGAGGTTATTAGAACCAGCATTACTTTTCTTGGCTGGCACCTTTGCTGTGGCAGCAAAACCTGGACGTTTGCCTTTTTTGCTCCGGAGGCTGCCGAAAGCGAAAACAGGTGCTTTTGAGGATGGAGTCCGCAGGAAAGCAGAGAGGGCCAAATTGTCTGTGGCATTTGAAGAGGTTCCAGGAGGCAATGAGGACCAGCATTACTTTTCCCCGCTGGCACCTTTGCTGTGGCAGCAAAACCTGGACGTTTGTCTTTTTACCACCGGAGGGCGGCGAAAGTGAAAAAAGGCGCTTTTGAGGATAGAGTCCGCAGGAAAGCAGAGAGGGCCAAATGGTCTGGGGCATTTGGAGGGGTTCCACGAGGCAGTGAGAACCAGCATTACTTTTCCCCGCTGGCACCTTTGCTGTGGCAGCAAAACCTGAACGTTTGTCTTTTTTGCTCTGGAGGCTGCCGAAAGCGAAAACAGGTGCTTTTGAGGATGGAGTCCGCAGGAAAGCAGAGAGGGCCAAATTGTCTGGGGCATTTGAAAGAGTTCTAGGAGGTAGTGAGAACCAGCATTACTTTTCCCCGCTGGCACCTTTGCTGTGGCAGCAAAAGCTGGACGTTTGTCTTTTTTGCTCCGGAGGCTGCCGAAAGCGAAAACAGGTGCTTTTGAGGATGGAGTCCGCAGGAAAGCAGAGAGGGCCAAATTGTCTGGGGCATTTGAAAGGGTTCCAGGAGGCAGTGAGAACCAGCATTACTTTTCCCCGCTGGCACCTCTGCTGTGGCAGCAAAAGCTGGACGTTTGTCTTTTTTGCTCCTGAGGATGCCGAAAGCGAAAACAGGTGCTTTTGAGGATGGAGTCCGCAGGAAAGCAGAGAGGGCCAAATTGTCCTGGGCATTTGAAAGAGTTCCAGGAGGTAGTGAGAACCAGCATTACTTTTCCCCGCTGGCACCTTTGCTGTGGCAGCAAATGCTGGACGTTTGTCTTTTTTTGCTCCTGAGGATGCCGAAAGCGAAAACAGGTGCTTTTGACGATGGAGTCCGCAGGAAAGCAGAGAGGGCCAAATGGTCTGGGGCATTTGAAAGAGTTCCAGGAGGCAGTGAGAACCAGCATTACTTTTCCCCGCTGGCACCTTTGCTGTGGCAGCAAAAGCTGGACGTTTGTCTTTTTTGCTCCTGAGGATGCCGAAAGCGAAAAAAGGTGCTTTTGAGGATGGAGTCCGCAGGAAAGTAGAGAGGGCCAAATTGTCTGTGGCATTTGAAAGGGTTCCAGGAGGCAGTGAGAACCAGCATTACTTTTCCCCGCTGGCACCTTTGCTGTGGCAGCAAAAGCTGGACGTTTGTCTTTTTTGCTCCGGAGGTTGCCGAAAGCGAAAACAGGTGCTTTTGAGGATGGAGTCCGCAGGAAAGCAGAGAGGGCCAAATAGTCTGGGGCATTTGGAGGGGTTCCACGAGGCAGTGAGAACCAGCATTACTTTTCCCCGCTGGCACCTTTGCTGTGGCAGCAAAAGCTGGACGTTTGTCTTTTTTGTTCTGGAGGATGCCGAAAGCGAAAAAAGGTGCTTTTGAGGATGGAGTCCGCAGGAAAGCAGAGAGGGCCAAATAGTCTGGGGCATTTGAAAGGGTTCCAGGAGGCAGTGAGTACCAGCAATACTTTTCCTGGCTGGCACCTTTGCTGTTGCAGCAAAAGCTGGACGTTTGTCTTTTTTGCTCCGGAGGTTGCCGAAAGCGAAAACAGGTGCTTTTGAGGATGGAGTCCGCAGGAAAGCAGTGAGGGCCAAATTGTCTGGGGCATTTGAAGAGGTTCCAGGACGCACTGAGAACCAGCATTACTTTTCCCCGCTGGCATCTTTGCTGTGGCAGCAAAACCTGGACGTTTGTCTTTTTTGCTCCGGAGGCTGCCGGAAGAGAAAACAGGTGCTTTTAAGGATGGAGTCCGCAGGAAAGCAGAGAGGACCAAATTGTCTGTGGCATTGGAAAGAGTTCTAGGAGGTAGTGAGAACCAGCATTACTTTTCCCCGCTGGCACCTTTGCTGTGGCAGCAAAACCTGGACGTTTGTCTTTTTTGCTCCGGAGGTTGCCGAAACCGAAAACAGGTGCTTTTGAGGATGGAGTCCACAGGAAAGCAGAGAGGGCCAAATTGTCTGGGGCATTTGAAAGGGTTCCAGGAGGCAGTGAGAACCAGCATTAATTTTCCTCGCTGGCACCTCTGCTGTGGCAGCAAAACCTGGACGTTTGTCTTTTTTGCTCCTGAGGATGCCGAAAGCGAAAACAGGTGCTTTTGAGGATGGAGTCCGCAGGAAAGCAGAGAGGGCCAAATTGTCTGGGGCATTTGAAAGGGTTCCAGGAGGTAGTGAGAACCAGCATTACTTTTCTTGGCTGGCACCTTTGCTGTGGCAGCAAAACCTGGACGTTTGTCTTTTTTGCTCCGGACGCTGCCGAAAGCGAAAACAGGTGCTTTTGAGGATGGAGTCCGCAGGAAAGCAGAGAGTGCCAAATTGTCTGTGGCAATTGAAGAGGTTCCAGGAGGCAATGAGGACCAGCATCACTTTTCCCCGCTGGCACCTTTGCTGTGGCAGCAAAAGCTGGACGTTTGTCTTTTTACCACCGGAGGGCGGCGAAAGTGAAAAAAGGCGCTTTTGAGGATAGATTCCGCAGGAAAGCAGAGAGGGCCAAATGGTCTGGGGCATTTGGAGGGGTTCCACGAGGCAGTGAGAACCAGCACTACTTTTCGCCGCTGGCAGCTTTTCTGTGGCAGCAAAAGCTGGACGTTTGTCTTTTTTGCTCTGGAGGATGCCGAAAGCGAAAAAAGGTGCTTTTGAGGATGGAGTCCACAGGAAAGAAGAGAGGGCCAAATTGTCTGGGGCATTTGAAAGGGTTCCAGGAGGCAGTGAGAACCAGAATTACTTTTGCCCGCTGGCACCTTTGCTGTGGCAGCAAAAGCTGGACGTTTGTCTTTTTTGCTCTGGAGGATGCCGAAAGCGAAAACAGGTGCTTTTGAGGATGGAGTCCGCAGGAAAGCAGAGAGGGACAAATTGTCTGGGGCATTTGAAAGGGTTCCAGGAGGCAGTGAGAACCAGCATTACTTTTCCCCGTTGGCACCTCTGCTGTGGCAGCAAAAGCTGGACGTTTGTCTTTTTTGCTCCTGAGGTTGCCGAAAGCGAAAACAGGTGCTTTTGAGGATGGAGTCCGCAGGAAAGCAGAGAGGGCCAAATTGTCCTGGGCATTTGAAAGAGTTCCAGGAGGTAGTGAGAACCAGCATTACTTTTCCCCGCTGGCACCTTTGCTGTGGCAGCAAAAGCTGGACGTTTGTCTTTTTTTGCTCCTGAGGATGCCGAAAGTGAAAACAGGTGCTTTTGACGATGGAGTCCGCAGGAAAGCAGAGAGGGCCAAATTGTCTGGGGCATTTGAAAGAGTTCCAGGAGGCAGTGAGAACCAGCATTACTTTTGCCCGCTGGCACCTTTGCTGTGGCAGCAAAAGCTGGACGTTTGTCTTTTTTGCTCCGGAGGTTGCCGAAAGCGAAAACAGGTGCTTTTGAGGATGGAGTCCGCAGGAAAGCAGAGAGTGCCAAATTGTCTGTGGCATTTGAAGAGGTTCCAGGAGGCAATGAGGACCAGCATCACTTTTCCCCGCTGGCACCGTTGCTGTGGCAGCAAAAGCTGGACGTTTGTCTTTTTACCACCGGAGGGCGGCAAAAGTTAAAAAAGTCGCTTTTGAGGATAGAGTCCGCAGGAAAGCAGAGAGGGCCAAATGGTCTGGGGCATTTGGAGGGGTTCTACGAGGCAGTGAGAACCAGCACTACTTTTCGCCGCTGGCACCTTTGCTGTGGCAGCAAAAGCTGGACGTTTGTCTTTTTTGTTCTGGAGGATGCCGAAAGCGAAAAAAGGTGCTTTTGAGGATGGAGTCCGCAGGAAAGCAGAGAGGGCCAAATTGTCTGGGGCATTTGAAAGGGTCCCAGGAGGCAGTGAGAACCAGAATTACTTTTGCCCGCTGGCACCTTTGCTGTGGCAGCAAAAGCTGGACGTTTGTCTTTTTTGCTCCTGAGGATGCCGAAAGCGAAAACAGGTGCTTTTGAGGATGGAGTCCGCAGGAAAGCAGAGAGGGACAAATAGTCTGGGGCATTTGAAAGGGTTCCAGGAGGCAGTGAGAACCAGCATTACTTTTCCCCGCTGGCGCCTTTGCTGTTGCAGCAAAACCTGGACGTTTGTCTTTTTTGCTCCGGAGGTTGCCGAAAGCGAAAACAGGTGCTTTTGAGGATGGAGTCCGCAGGAAAGCAGAGAGGGCCAAATTGTCTGTGGCATTTGAAGACGTTCCAGGACGCAGTGAGAACCAGCATTACTTTTCCCCGCTGGCATCTTTGCTGTGGCAGCAAAACCTGGACGTTTGTCTTTTTTGCTCTGGAGGCTGCCGAAAGCGAAAACAGGTGCTTTTGAGGATGGAGTCCGCAGGAAAGCAGAGAGGACCAAATTGTCTGTGGCATTTGAAAGAGTTCTAGGAGGTAGTGAGAACCAGCATTACTTTTCCCCGCTGGCACCTTTGCTGTGGCAGCAAAACCTGGACGTTTGTCTTTTTTGCTCTGGAGGCTGCCGAAAGCGAAAACAGGTGCTTTTGAGGATGGAGTCCACAGGAAAGCAGAGAGGGCCAAATGGTCTGGGGCATTTGAAAGGGTTCCAGGAGGCAGTGAGAACCAGCATTACTTTTCCTCGCTGGCACCTCTGCTGTGGCAGCAAAAGCTGGACGTTTGTCTTTTTTGTTCCTGAGGATGCCGAAAGCGAAAACAGGTGCTTTTGAGGATGGAGTTCGCAGGAAAGCAGTGAGGGCCAAATTGTCTGGGGCATTTGAAAGGGTTCCAGGAGGCAGTGAGAACCAGCATTACTTTTCCCCGCTGGCACATTTGCTGTGGCAGCAAAAGCTGGACGTTTGTCTTTTTTGCTCCGGAGGTTGCCGAAAGCGAAAACAGGTGCTTTTGAGGATGGAGTCCGCAGGAAAGCAGAGAGTGCCAAATTGTCTGTGGCATTTGAAGAGGTTCCAGGAGGCAATGAGGACCAGCATCACTTTTCCCCGCTGGCACCTTTGCTGTGGCAGCAAAAGCTGGACGTTTGTCCTTTTACCACCGGAGGATGCCGAAAGTGAAAAAAGGCGCTTTTGAGGATGGAGTCCGCAGGAAAGCAGAGAGGGCCAAATGGTCTGGGGTTTGGAGGGGTTCCACGAGGCAGTGAGAACCAGCACTACTTTTCACCGCTGGCACCTTTGCTGTGGCAGCAAAAGCTGGACGTTTGCCTTTTTTGCTCTGGAGGATGCCGAAAGCGAAAAAAGGTGCTTTTGACGATGGAGTCCGCAGGAAAGCAGAGAGGGCCAAATTGTCTGTGGCATTTGAAAGGGTTCCAGGAGGCAGTGAGAACCAGCATTACTTTTCCCCGCTGGCACCTCTGCTGTGGCAGCAAAAGCTGGACGTTTGTCTTTTTTGCTCCTGAGGATGCCGAAAGCGAAAACAGGTGCTTTTGACGATGGAGTCCGCAGGAAAGCAGAGAGGGCCAAATTGTCTGGGGCATTTGAAAGAGTTCCAGGAGGTAGTGAGAACCAGCATTACTTTTCCCCGCTGGCACCTTTGCTGTGGCAGCAAAAGCTGGACGTTTGTCTTTTTTCCTCCGGAGGCTGCCGAAAGCGAAAACAGGTGCTTTTGAGGATGGAGTCCGCAGGAAAGCAGAGAGGGCCAAATTGTCTGGGGCATTTGAAAGGGTTCAAGGAGGCAGTGAGAACCAGAATTTCTTTTTCCCGCTGGCACCTTTGCTGTGGCAGCAAAAGCTGGACGTTTGTCTTTTTTGCTCCTGAGGATGCCGAAAGCGAAAACAGGTGCTTTTGAGGATGGAGTCCGCAGGAAAGCAGAGAGGGCCAAATTGTCTGTGGCATTTGAAGAGGTTCAAGGACGCAGTGAGAACCAGCATTACTTTTCCCCGCTGGCATCTTTGCTGTGGCAGCAAAACCTGGACGTTTGTCTTTTTTGCTCTTGAGGTTGCCGAAAGCGAAAACAGGTGCTTTTGAGGATGGAGTCCGCAGGAAAGCAGAGAGGACCAAATTGTCTGTGGCATTTGAAAGAGTTCTAGGAGGAAATGAGAACCAGCATTACTTTTCCCCGCTGGCACCTTTGCTGTGGCAGCAAAAGCTGGACGTTTGTCTTTTTTGCTCTGGAGGCTGCCGAAAGCGAAAACAGGTGCTTTTGAGGATGGAGTCCGCAGGAAAGCAGAGAGGGCCAAATTGTCTGGGGCATTTGAAAGGGTTCCAGGAGGCAGTGAGAACCAGCATTACTTTTCCTCGCTGGCACCTCTGCTGTGGCAGCAAAAGCTGGACGTTTGTCTTTTTTGCTCCTGAGGATGCCGAAAGCGAAAAGAGGTGCTTTTGAGGATGGAGTCCGCAGGAAAGCAGAGAGGGCCAAATTGTCTGGGGCATTTGAAAGGGTTCCAGGAGGCAGTGAGAACCAGCATTACTTTTCCCGGCTGGCACCTTTGCTGTGGCAGCAAAACCTGGACGTTTGTCTTTTTTGCTCCGGAGGCTGCCGAAAGCGAAAACAGGTGCGTTTGAGGATGGAGTCCGCAGGAAAGCAGAGAGGGCCAAATTGTCTGGGGCATTTGAAAGGGTTCCAGGAGGCAGTGAGAACCAGCATTACTTTTCCCGCTGGCACCTTTGCTGTAGCAGCAAAACCTGGACGTTTGTCTTTTTTGCTCCGGAGGTTGCCGAAAGCGAAAACAGGTGCTTTTGAGGATGGAGTCCGCAGGAAAGCAGAGAGGGCCAAATTGTCTGTGGCTTTTGAAGAGGTTCCAGGAGGCAATGAGGACCAGCATCACTTTTCCCCGCTGGCACCTTTGCTGTGGCAGCAATAGCTGGACGTTTGTCTTTTTACCACCGGAGGGCGGCGAAAGTGAAAAAAGGCGCTTTTGAGGATAGAGTCCGCAGGAAAGCAGAGAGGGCCAAATGGTCTGGGGCATTTGGAGGGGTTCCACGAAGCAGTGAGAACCAGCACTACTTTTCACCGCTGGCACCTTTGCTGTGGCAGCAAAAGCTGGACGTTTGTCTTTTTTGCTCTGGAGTCTGCCGAAAGCGAAAACAGGTGCTTTTGAGGATGGAGTCCGCAGGAAAGCAGAGAGGGCCAAATTGTCTGGGGCATTTGAAAGGGTTCCAGGAGGCAGTGAAAACCAGAATTACTTTTGCCCGCTGGCACCTTTGCTGTTGCAGCAAAACCTGGACGTTTGGCTTTTTTGCTCCGGAGGTTGCCGAAAGCGAAAACAGGTGCTTTTGAGGATGGAGTCCGCAGGAAAGCAGAGAGGGCCAAATTGTCTGTGGCATTTGAAGAGGTTCCAGGACGCAGTGAGAACCAGCATTACTTTTCCCCGCTGGCATCTTTGCTGTGGCAGCAAAACCTGGACGTTTGTCTTTTTTGCTCCTGAGGCTGCCGAAAGCGAAAACAGGTGCTTTTGAGGATGGAGTCCGCAGGAAAGCAGAGAGGGCCAAATTGTCTGGAGCATTTGAAAGGGTTCCAGGAGGCAGTGAGAACCAGCATTACTTTTCCCCGGTGGCACCTTTGCTGTGGCAGCAAAAGCTGGACGTTTGTCTTTTTTGCTCCTGAGGATGCCGAAAGTGAAAACAGGTGCTTTTGAGGATGGAGTCCGCAGGAAAGCAGAGAGGTCCAAATTGTCTGGGGCATTTGAAAGAGTTCCAGGAGGCAGTGAGAACCAGCATTACTTTTCCCGGCTGGCACCTTTGCTGTGGCAGCAAAAGCTGGACGTTTGTCTTTTTTGCTCTGGAGGGTGCCGAAAGCGAAAACAGGTGCTTTTGAGGATGGAGTCCGCAGGAAAGCAGAGAGTGCCAAATTGTCTGTGGCATTTGAAGAGGTTCCAGGAGGCAATGAGGACCAGCATCACTTTTCCCCGCTGGCACATTTGCTGTGGCAGCAAAAGCTGGACGTTTGTCTTTTTACCACCGGAGGGCGGCGAAAGTGAAAAAAGGCGCTTTTGAGGATAGAGTCCGCAGGAAAGCAGAGAGGGCCAAATGGTCTGGGGCATTTGGAGGGGTTCCACGAGGCAGTGAGAACCAGCATTACTTTTCGCCGCTGGCACCTTTGCTGTGGCAGCAAAAGCTGGACGTTTGTCTTTTTTGCTCTGGAGGATGCCGAAAGCGAAAACAGGTGTTTTTGAGGATGGAGTCCGCAGGAAAGCAGAGAGGGCCAAATTGTCTGGGGCATTTGAAAGGGTTCCAGGAGGCAGTGAGAACCAGCATTACTTTTGCCCGCTGGCACCTTTGCTGTGGCAGCAAAAGCTGGACGTTTGTCTTTTTTGCTCCTGAGGTTGCCGAAAGCGAAAACAGGTGCTTTTGAGGATGGAGTCCGCAGGAAAGCAGAGAGGGCCAAATTGTCTGGGGCATTTGAAAGGGTTCCAGGAGGCAGTGAGAACCAGCATTACTTTTCCCCGGTGGCACCTTTGCTGTGGCAGCGAAAGCTGGACGTTTGTCTTTTTTGCTCCTGAGGCTGCCGAAAGCGAAAACAGGTGCTTTTGAGGATGGAGTCCGCAGGAAAGCAGAGAGGGCCAAATTGTCTGGGGCATTTGAAAGGATTCCAGGAGGCAGTGAGAACCAGCATTACTTTTCGCCGCTGGCACCTTTGCTGTGGCAGCAAAACCTGGACGTTTGTCTTTTTTGCTCCGGAGGTTGCCGAAAGCGAAAACAGGTGCTTTTGAGGATGCAGTCCGCAGGAAAGCAGAGAGGGCCAAATTGTCTGTGGCATTTGAAGAGGTTCCAGGACGCAGTGAGAACCAGCATTACTTTTCCCCAGTGGCACCTTTGCTGTGGCAGCAAAACCTGGACGTTTGTCTTTTTTGCTCTGGAGGCTGCCGAAAGCGAAAACAGGTGCTTTTGAGGATGGAGTCCGCAGGAAAGCAGAGAGGGCCAAATTGTCTGGGGCATTTGAAAGAGTTCTAGGAGGTAGTGAGAACCAGCATTACTTTTCCCGGCTGGCACCTTTGCTGTGGCAGCAAAAGCTGGACGTTTGTCTTTTTTGCTCTGGAGGCTGCCGAAAGCGCAAACAGGTGCTTTTGAGGATGGAGTCCGCAGGAAAGCAGAGAGGGCCAAATTGTCTGTGGCATTTGAAAGAGTTCCAGGAGGTAGTGAGAACCAGCATTACTTTTCCCGGCTGGCACCTTTGCTGTGGCAGCAAAACCTGGACGTTTGGCTTTTTTGCTCCGGAGGTTGCCGAAAGCGAAAACAGGTGCTTTTGAGGATGGAGTCCGCAGGAAAGCAGAGAGGGCCAAATTGTCTGGGGCATTTGAAGAGGTTCCAGGACGCAGTGAGAACCAGCATTACTTTTCCCCGCTGGCACCTCTGCTGTGGCAGCAAAACCTGGACGTTTGTCTTTTTTGATCCTGAGGATGCTGAAAGCGAAAACAGGTGCTTTTGACGATGGAGTCCGCAGGAAAGCAGAGAGGGCCAAATTGTCTGGGGCATTTGAAAGAGTTCCAGGAGGTAGTGAGAACCAGCATTACTTTTCCCCGCTGGCACCTTTGCTGTGGCAGCTAAAGCTGGACGTTTGTCTTTTTTGCTCCTGAGGATGCCGAAAGCGAAAACAGGTGCTTTTGAGGATAGAGTCCGCAGGAAAGCAGAGAGGGCCAAATTGTCTGGGGCATTTGAAAGGGTTCCAGGAGGTAGTGAGAACCAGCATTACTTTTCCCGGCTGGCACCTTTGCTGTGGCAGCAAAACCTGGACGTTTGTCTTTTTTGCTCCGGAGGCTGCCGAAAGCGAAAACAGGTGATTTTGAGGATGGAGTCCGCAGGAAAGCAGAGAGGGCCAAATTGTCTGGGGCATTTGAAAGGGTTCCAGGAGGCAGTGAGAACCAGCATTACTTTTCCCCGCTGGCACCTTTGCTGTGGCAGCAAAACCTGGACGTTTGTCTTTTTTGCTCCGGAGGTTGCCGAAAGCGAAAACAGGTGCTTTTGAGGATGGAGTCCGCAGGAAAGCAGACAGGGCCAAATTGTCTGTGGCTTTTGAAGAGGTCCCAGGAGGCAATGAGGACCAGCATTACTTTTCCCCGCTGGCACCTTTGCTGTGGCAGCAAAAGCTGGACGTTTGTCTTTTTTGCTCTGGAGGATGCCGAAAGCGAAAACAGGTGCTTTTGAGGATGGAGTCCGCAGGAAAGCAGAGAGGGCCAAATTGTCTGGGGCATTTGAAAGAGTTCCAGGAGGCAGTAAGAACCAGCATTACTTTTCCCGGCTGGCACGTTTGCTGTGGCAGCAAAACCTGGACGTTTGTCTTTTTTGCTCCGGAGGCTGCCGAAAGCGAAAACAGGTGCTTTTGAGGATGGAGTCCGCAGGAAAGCAGAGAGGGCCAAATTGTCTGGGGCATTTGAAAGGGTTCCAGGAGGCAGTGAGAACCAGAATTACTTTTGCCCGCTGGCACCTTTGCTGTGGCAGCAAAAGCTGGACGTTTGTCTTTTTTGCTCCTGAGGATGCCGAAAGCGAAAACAGGTGCTTTTGAGGATGGAGTCCGCAGGAAAGCAGAGAGGGCCAAATAGTCTGGGGCATTTGAAAGGGTTCCAGGAGGCAGTGAGAACCAGCATTACTTTTCCCGGCTGGCACCTTTGCTGTGGCAGCAAAACCTGGACGTTTGGCTTTTTTGCTCCTGAGGTTGCCGAAAGCGAAAACAGGTGCTTTTGAGGATGGAGTCCGCAGGAAAGCAGAGAGGGCCAAATTGTCTGGGGCATTGGAAGAGGTTCCAGGAGGCAGTGAGAACCAGCATTACTTTTCCTCGCTGGCACCTCTGCTGTGGCAGCAAAAGCTGGACGTTTGTCTTTTATGCTCCTGAGGATGCCGAAAGCGAAAACAGGTGCTTTTGAGGATGGAGTCCGCAGGAAAGCAGAGAGGGCCAAATTGTCTGGGGCATTTGAAAGGGTTCCAGGAGGCAGTGAGAACCAGCATTACTTTTCCCGGCTGGCACCTTTGCTGTGGCAGCAAAAGCTGGACGTTTGTCTTTTTTGCTCGGAGGCTGCAGAAAGCGAAAACAGGTGCTTTTGAGGATGGAGTCCGCAGGAAAGCAGAGAGGGCCAAATTGTCTGTGGCATTTGAAAGGGTTCCAGGAGGCAGTGAGAACCAGCATTACTTTTCCCCGCTGGCACCTTTGCTGTGGCAGCAAAACCTGGACTTTTTTCTTTTTTGCTCCGGAGGCTGCCGAAAGCGAAAACAGGTGCTTTTGAGGATGGAGTCCGCAGGAAAGCAGAGAGTGCCAAACTGTCTGTGGCATTTGAAGAGGTTCCAGGAGGCAATGAGGACAAGCATCACTTTTCCCCGCTGGCACCTTTGCTGTGGCAGCAAAAGCTGGACGTTTGTCTTTTTTGCTCCGGAGGCTGCCGAAAACGAAAAAAGGTGCTTTTGAGGATGGAGTCCGCAGGAAAGCAGAGAGGGCCAAATGGTCTGGGGCATTTGAAAGGGTTCCAGGAGGCAGTGAGAACCAGCATTACTTTTCCCCGGTGGCACCTTTGCTGTGGCAGCAAAAGCTGGACGTTTGTCTTTTTTGCTCTGGAGGGTGCCGAAAGCGAAAACAGGTGCTTTTGAGGATGGAGTCCGCAGGAAAGCAGAGAGGGCCAAATTGTCTGGGGCATTTGAAAGAGTTCCAGGAGGCAGTGAGAACCAGCATTACTTTTCCCGGCTGGCACTTTTGCTGTGGCAGCAAAACCTGGACGTTTGTCTTTTTTGCTCCGGAGGTTGCCGAAACCGAAAACAGGTGCTTTTGAGGATGGAGTCCGCAGGAAAGCAGACAGGGCCAAATTGTCTGTGGCTTTTGAAGAGGTTCCAGGAGGCAATGAGGACCAGCATTACTTTTCCCCGCTGGCACCTTTGCTGTGGCAGCAAAAGCTGGACGTTTGTCTTTTTTGCTCCGGAGGCTGCCGAAAGCGAAAACAGGTGCTTTTGAGGATGGAGTCCGCAGGAAAGCAGAGAGGGCCAAATTGTCTGTGGCATTTGAAAGGGTTCCAGGACGCAGTGAGAACCAGCATTACTTTTCCCCGGTGGCACCTTTGCTGTGGCAGTAAAAGCTGGACGTTTGTCTTTTTTGCTCTGGAGGGTGCTGAAAGCGAAAACAGGTGCTTTTGAGGATGGAGTCCGCAGGAAAGCAGAGAGGGCCAAATTGTCTGGGGCATTTGAAAGAGTTCCAGGAGGCAGTGAGAACCAGCATTACTTTTCCCGGCTGGCAATTTTGCTGTGGCAGCAAAACCTGGACGTTTGTCTTTTTTGCTCCGGAGGTTTCCGAAAGCGAAAACAGGTGCTTTTGAGGATGGAGTCCGCAGGAAAGCAGACAGGGCCAAATTGTCTGTGGCTTTTGAAGAGGTTCCAGGAGGCAATGAGGACCAGCATTACTTTTCCCCGCTGGCACCTTTGCTGTGGCAGCAAAAGCTGGACGTTTGTCTTTTTTGCTCCGGAGGCTGCCGAAAGCGAAAACAGGTGCTTTTGAGGATGGAGTCCGCAGGAAAGCAGAGAGGGCCAAATTGTCTGGGGCATTTGAAAGGGTTCCAGGAGGCAGTGAGAACCAGCATTACTTTTCCCCGCTGGCACCTTTGCTGTAGCAGCAAAAGCTGGACGTTTGTCTTTTTTGCTCCTGAGGCTGCCGAAAGCGAAAACAGGTGCTTTTGAGGATGGAGTCCGCAGGAAAGCAGAGAGTGCCAAATTGTCTGTGGCATTTGAAGAGGTTCCAGGAGGCAATGAGGACCAGCATCACTTTTCCCCGCTGGCACCTTTGCTGTGGCAGCAAAAGCTGGACGTTTGTCTTTTTTGCTCTGGAGGATGCCGAAAGCGAAAAAAGGTGCTTTTGAGGATGGAGTCCGCAGGAAAGCAGAGAGGGCCAAATTGTCTGGGGCATTTGAAAGGGTTCCAGGAGGCAGTGAGAACCAGCATTACTTTTCCCCGCTGGCACCTTTGCTGTGGCAGCAAAAGCTGGACGTTTGTCTTTTTTGCTCCTGAGGTTGCTGAAAGCGAAAACAGGTGCTTTTGAGGATGGAGTCCGCAGGAAAGCAGAGAGGGCCAAATTGTCTGGGGCATTTGAAAGAGTTCCAGGAGGCAGTGAGAACCAGCATTACTTTTCCCCGGTGGCACCTTTGCTGTGGCAGCAAAAGCTGGACGTTTGTCTTTTTTGCTCCTGAGGATGCCGAAAGCGAAAACAGGTGCTTTTGAGGATGGAGTCCGCAGGAAAGCAGAGAGGGCCAAATTGTCTGGGGCATTTGAAAGAGTTCCAGGAGGCAGTGAGAACCAGCATTACTTTTCCCCGCTGGCACGTTTGCTGTGGCAGCAAAACCTGGACGTTTGTCTTTTTTGCTCCGGAGGCTGCCGAAAGCGAAAACAGGTGCTTTTGAGGATGGAGTCCGCAGGAAAGAAGAGAGGGCCAAATTGTCTGGGGCATTTGAAAGGGTTCCAGGAGGCAGTGAGAACCAGAATTCCTTTTGCCCGCTGGCACCTTTGCTGTGGCAGCAAAACCTGGACGTTTGGCTTTTTTGCTCCGGAGGATGACGAAAGCGAAAACAGGTGCTTTTGAGGATGGAGTCCGCAGGAAAGCAGAGAGGGCCAAATTGTCTGGGGCATTTGAAAGAGTTCCAGGAGGCAGTGAGAACCAGCATTACTTTTCCCCGCTGGCACCTTTGCTGTGGCAGCAAAAGCTGGACGTTTGTCTTTTTTGCTCCGGAGGCTGCCGAAAGCGAAAACAGGTGCTTTTGAGGATGGAGTCCGCAGGAAAGCAGAGAGTGCCAAATTGTCTGTGGCATTTGAAGAGGTTCCAGGAGGCAATGAGGACCAGCATCACTTTTCCCCGCTGGCACCTTTGCTGTGGCAGCAAAAGCTGGACGTTTGTCTTTTTTGCTCTGGAGGATGCCGAAAGCGAAAAAAGGTGCTTTTGAGGATGGAGTCCGCAGGAAAGCAGAGAGGGCCAAATTGTCTGGGGCATTTGAAAGGGTTCCAGGAGGCAGTGAGAACCAGCATTACTTTTCCCCGCTGGCACCTTTGCTGTGGCAGCAAAAGCTGGACGTTTGTCTTTTTTGCTCCTGAGGTTGCCGAAAGCGAAAACAGGTGCTTTTGAGGATGGAGTCCGCAGGAAAGCAGAGAGGGCCAAATTGTCTGGGGCATTTGAAAGGGTTCCAGGAGGCAGTGAGAACCAGCATTACTTTTCCCCGCTGGCACCTTTGCTGTGGCAGCAAAAGCTGGACGTTTGTATTTTTTGCTCCTGAGGATGCCGAAAGCGAAAACAGGTGCTTTTGAGGATGGAGTCCGCAGGAAAGCAGAGAGGGCCAAATTTTCTGGGGCATTAGAAAGAGTTCCAGGAGGCAGTGAGAACCAGCATTACTTTTCCCGGCTGGCACGTTTGCTGTGGCAGCAAAACCTGGACGTTTGTCTTTTTTGCTCCGGAGGCTGCCGAAAGCGAAAACAGGTGCTTTTGAGGATGGAGTCCGCAGGAAAGAAGAGAGGGCCAAATTGTCTGGGGCATTTGAAAGGGTTCCAGGAGGCAGTGAGAACCAGAATTCCTTTTGCCCGCTGGCACCTTTGCTGTGGCAGCAAAAGCTGGACGTTTGGCTTTTTTGCTCCGGAGGTTGCCGAAAGCGAAAACAGGTGCTTTTGAGGATGGAGTCCGCAGGAAAGCAGAGAGGGCCAAATTGTCTGTGGCATTTGAAGAGGTTCCAGGACGCAGTGAGAACCAGCATTACTTTTCCCCGCTGGCATCTTTGCTGTGGCAGCAAAAGCTGGACGTTTGTCTTTTTTGCTCCGGAGGTTGCCGAAAGCGAAAACAGGTGCTTTTGAGGATGGAGTCCGCAGGAAAGCAGAGAGGGCCAAATTTTCTGGGGCATTTGAAAGAGTTCCAGGAGGCAGTGAGAACCAGCATTACTTTTCCCGGCTGGCACGTTTGCTGTGGCAGCAAAACCTGGACGTTTGTCTTTTTTGCTCCGGAGGCTGCCGAAAGCGAAAACAGGTGCTTTTGAGGATGGAGTCCGCAGGAAAGAAGAGAGGGCCAAATTGTCTGGGGCATTTGAAAGGGTTCCAGGAGGCAGTGAGAACCAGAATTCCTTTTGCCCGCTGGCACCTTTGCTGTGGCAGCAAAAGCTGGACGTTTGGCTTTTTTGCTCCGGAGGTTGCCGAAAGCGAAAACAGGTGCTTTTGAGGATGGAGTCCGCAGGAAAGCAGAGAGGGCCAAATTGTCTGTGGCATTTGAAGAGGTTCCAGGACGCAGTGAGAACCAGCATTACTTTTCCCCGCTGGCATCTTTGCTGTGGCAGCAAAAGCTGGACGTTTGTCTTTTTTGCTCCGGAGGTTGCCGAAAGCGAAAACAGGTGCTTTTGAGGATGGAGTCCGCAGGAAAGCAGAGAGGGCCAAATTGTCTGTGGCTTTTGAAGAGGTTCCAGGACGCAGTGAGAACCAGCATTACTTTTCCCCGCTGGCACCTTTGCTGTGGCAGCAAAAGCTGGACGTTTGTCTTTTTTGCTCTGGAGGCTGCCGAAAGCGAAAACAGGTGCTTTTGAGGATGGAGTCCACAGGAAAGCAGAGAGGGCCAAATTGTCTGTGGCATTTGAAAGGGTTCCAGGAGGCAGTGAGAACCAGCATTACTTTTCCTCGCTGGCACCTCTGCTGTGGCAGCAAAAGCTGGACGTTTGTCTTTTTTGCTCCGGAGGCTGCCGAAAGCGAAAACAGGTGCTTTTGAGGATGGAGTCCGCAGGAAAGCAGAGAGGGCCAAATTGTCTGTGGCATTTGAAAGGGTTCCAGGAGGCAGTGAGAACCAGCATTACTTTTCCCCGCTGGCACCTTTGCTGTGGCAGCAAAAGCTGGACGTTTGTCTTTTTTGCTCCTGAGGATGCCGAAAGTGAAAACAGGTGCTTTTGACGATGGAGTCCGCAGGAAAGCAGAGAGGGCCAAATTGTCTGGGGCATTTGAAAGAGTTCCAGGAGGCAGTGAGAACCAGCATTACTTTTCCCCGCTGGCACCTTTGCTGTGGCAGCAAAAGCTGGACGTTTGTCTTTTTTGCTCCGGAGGCTGCCGAAAGCGAAAACAGGTGCTTTTGAGGATGGAGTCCGCAGGAAAGCAGAGAGTGCCAAATTGTCTGTGGCATTTGAAGAGGTTCCAGGAGGCAATGAGGACCAGCATCACTTTTCCCCGCTGGCACCTTTGCTGTGGCAGCAAAAGCTGGACGTTTGTCTTTTTTGCTCTGGAGGATGCCGAAAGCGAAAAAAGGTGCTTTTGAGGATGGAGTCTGCAGGAAAGCAGAGAGGGCCAAATTGTCTGGGGCATTTGAAAGGGTTCCAGGAGGCAGTGAGAACCAGCATTACTTTTCCCCGCTGGCACCTTTGCTGTGGCAGCAAAAGCTGGACGTTTGTCTTTTTTGCTCCTGAGGATGATGAAAGCGAAAACAGGTGCTTTTGAGGATGGAGTCCGCAGGAAAGCAGAGAGGGCCAAATTGTCTGGGGCATTTGAAAGAGTTCCAGGAGGCAGTGAGAACCAGCATTACTTTTCCCGGCTGGCACCTTTGCTGTGGCAGCAAAAGCTGGACGTTTGGCTTTTTTGCTCCGGAGGCTGCCGAAAGCGAAAACAGGTGCTTTTGAGGATGGAGTCCGCAGGAAAGCAGAGAGGGCCAAATTGTCTGTGGCATTTGAAGAGGTTCCAGGACGCAGTGAGAACCAGCATTACTTTTCCCCGCTGGCATCTTTGCTGTGGCAGCAAAAGCTGGACGTTTGTCTTTTTTGCTCCGGAGGTTGCCGAAAGCGAAAACAGGTGCTTTTGAGGATGGAGTCCGCAGGAAAGCAGAGAGGGCCAAATTGTCTGTGGCTTTTGAAGAGGTTCCAGGACGCAGTGAGAACCAGCATTACTTTTCCCCGCTGGCACCTTTGCTGTGGCAGCAAAAGCTGGACGTTTGTCTTTTTTGCTCTGGAGGCTGCCGAAAGCGAAAACAGGTGCTTTTGAGGATGGAGTCCGCAGGAAAGCAGAGAGGGCCAAATTGTCTGTGGCATTTGAAAGGGTTCCAGGAGGCAGTGAGAACCAGCATTACTTTTCCTCGCTGGCACCTCTGCTGTGGCAGCAAAAGCTGGACGTTTGTCTTTTTTGCTCCGGAGGCTGCCGAAAGCGAAAACAGGTGCTTTTGAGGATGGAGTCCGCAGGAAAGCAGAGAGGGCCAAATTGTCTGTGGCATTTGAAAGGGTTCGAGGAGGCAGTGAGAACCAGCATTACTTTTCCCCGCTGGCACCTTTGCTGTGGCAGCAAAAGCTGGACGTTTGTCTTTTTTGCTCCTGAGGATGCCGAAAGTGAAAACAGGTGCTTTTGACGATGGAGTCCGCAGGAAAGCAGAGAGGGCCAAATTGTCTGGGGCATTTGAAAGAGTTCCAGGAGGCAGTGAGAACCAGCATTACTTTTCCCGGCTGGCACCTTTGCTGTGGCAGCAAAACCTGGACGTTTGTCTTTTTTGCTCCGGAGGTTGCCGAAAGCGAAAACAGGTGCTTTTGAGGATGGAGTCCGCAGGAAAGCAGAGAGGGCCAAATTGTCTGGGGCATTTGAAAGGGTTCCAGGAGGCAGTGAGAACCAGCATTACTTTTCCCCGCTGGCACCTCTGCTGTGGCAGCAAAAGCTGGACGTTTGTCTTTTTTGCTCCGGAGGCTGCCGAAAGCGAAAACAGGTGCTTTTGAGGATGGAGTCCGCAGGAAAGCAGAGAGGGCCAAATTGTCTGGGGCATTTGAAAGAGTTCCAGGAGGCAGTGAGAACCAGCATTACTTTTCTTGGCTGGCACCTTTGCTGTGGCAGCAAAACCTGGACGTTTGTCTTTTTTGCTCTGGAGGATGCCGAAAGCGAAAAAAGGTGCTTTTGTGGATGGAGTCCGCAGGAAAGCAGAGAGGGCCAAATTGTCTGTGGCATTTGAAAGGGTTCCAGGAGGCAGTGAGAACCAGCATTACTTTTCCCCGCTGGCACCTTTGCTTTGGCAGCAAAAGCTGGTCGTTTGTCTTTTTTGCTCCTGAGGTTGCCGAAAGCGAAAACAGGTGCTTTTGAGGATGGAGTCCGCAGGAAAGCAGAGAGGGCCAAATTGTCTGGGGCATTTGAAAGGGTTCCAGGAGGCAGTGAGAACCAGCATTACTTTTCCCCGCTGGCACCTTTGCTGTGGCAGCAAAAGCTGGACGTTTGTCTTTTTTGCTCCGGAGGTTGCCGAAAGCGAAAACAGGTGCTTTTGAGGATGGAGTCCGCAGGAAAGCAGAGAGGGCCAAATTGTCTGTGGCATTTGAAAGGGTTCCAGGACGCAGTGAGAACCAGCATTACTTTTCCCCGCTGGCATCTTTGCTGTGGCAGCAAAAGCTGGACGTTTGTCTTTTTTGCTCCGGAGGCTGCCGAAAGCGAAAACAGGTGCTTTTGAGGATGGAGTCCACAGGAAAGCAGAGAGGGCCAAATTGTCTGGGGCATTTGAAAGGGTTCCAGGAGGCAGTGAGAACCAGCATTACTTTTCCCCGCTGGCACCTTTGCTGTGGCAGCAAAAGCTGGACGTTTGTCTTTTTTGCTCTGGAGGATGCCGAAAGCGAAAACAGGTGCTTTTGAGGATGGAGTCCGCAGGAAAGCAGAGAGGGCCAAATTGTCTGGTGCATTTGAAAGAGTTGCAGGAGGCAATGAGGACCAGCATCACTTTTCCCCGCTGGCACCTTTGCTGTGGCAGCAAAAGCTGGACGTTTGTCTTTTTTGCTCTGGAGGATGCCGAAAGCGAAAAAAGGTGCTTTTGAGGATGGAGTCCGCAGGAAAGCAGAGAGGGCCAAATTGTCTGGGGCATTTGAAAGGGTTCCAGGAGGCAGTGAGAACCAGCATTACTTTTCCCCGCTGGCACCTTTGCTGTGGCAGCAAAAGCTGGACGTTTGTCTTTTTTGCTCCGGAGTTTACCGAAAGCGAAAACAGGTGCTTTTGAGGATGGAGTCCGCAGGAAAGCAGAGAGGGCCAAATTGTCTGTGGCATTTGAAAGGGTTCCAGGAGGCAGTGAGAACCAGCATTACTTTTCCTCGCTGGCACCTCTGCTGTGGCAGCAAAAGCTGGACGTTTGTCTTTTTTGCTCCGGAGGCTGCCGAAAGCGAAAACAGGTGCTTTTGAGGATGGAGTCCGCAGGAAAGCAGAGAGGGCCAAATAGTCTGGGGCATTTGAAAGGGTTCGAGGAGGCAGTGAGAACCAGCATTACTTTTCCCCGCTGGCACCTTTGCTGTGGCAGCAAAAGCTGGACGTTTGTCTTTTTTGCTCCTGAGGATGCCGAAAGTGAAAACAGGTGCTTTTGACGATGGAGTCCGCAGGAAAGCAGAGAGGGCCAAATTGTCTGGGGCATTTGAAAGAGTTCCAGGAGGCAGTGAGAACCAGCATTACTTTTCCCGGCTGGCACCTTTGCTGTGGCAGCAAAAGCTGGACGTTTGTCTTTTTTGCTCTGGAGGCTGCCGAAAGCGAAAACAGGTGCTTTTGAGGATGGAGTCCGCAGGAAAGCAGAGAGGGCCAAATTGTCTGTGGCATTTGAAAGGGTTCCAGGAGGCAGTGAGAACCAGCATTACTTTTCCTCGCTGGCACCTCTGCTGTGGCAGCAAAAGCTGGACGTTTGTCTTTTTTGCTCCGGAGGCTGCCGAAAGCGAAAACAGGTGCTTTTGAGGATGGAGTCCACAGGAAAGCAGAGAGGGCCAAATTGTCTGTGGCATTTGAAAGGGTTCGAGGAGGCAGTGAGAACCAGCATTACTTTTCCCCGCTGGCACCTTTGCTGTGGCAGCAAAAGCTGGACGTTTGTCTTTTTTGCTCCTGAGGATGCCGAAAGTGAAAACAGGTGCTTTTGACGATGGAGTCCGCAGGAAAGCAGAGAGGGCCAAATTGTCTGGGGCATTTGAAAGAGTTCCAGGAGGCAGTGAGAACCAGCATTACTTTTCCCGGCTGGCACCTTTGCTGTGGCAGCAAAACCTGGACGTTTGTCTTTTTTGCTCCGGAGGTTGCCGAAAGCGAAAACAGGTGCTTTTGAGGATGGAGTCCGCAGGAAAGCAGAGAGGGCCAAATTGTCTGGGGCATTTGAAAGGGTTCCAGGAGGCAGTGAGAACCAGCATTACTTTTCCCCGCTGGCACCTCTGCTGTGGCAGCAAAAGCTGGACGTTTGTCTTTTTTGCTCCGGAGGCTGCCGAAAGCGAAAACAGGTGCTTTTGAGGATGGAGTCCGCAGGAAAGCAGAGAGGGCCAAATTGTCTGGGGCATTTGAAAGAGTTCCAGGAGGCAGTGAGAACCAGCATTACTTTTCTTGGCTGGCATCTTTGCTGTGGCAGCAAAAGCTGGACGTTTGTCTTTTTTGCTCCGGAGGTTGCCGAAAGCGAAAACAGGTGCTTTTGAGGATGGAGTCCGCAGGAAAGCAGAGAGGGCCAAATTTTCTGGGGCATTTGAAAGAGTTCCAGGAGGCAGTGAGAACCAGCATTACTTTTCCCGGCTGGCACGTTTGCTGTGGCAGCAAAACCTGGACGTTTGTCTTTTTTGCTCCGGAGGCTGCCGAAAGCGAAAACAGGTGCTTTTGAGGATGGAGTCCGCAGGAAAGAAGAGAGGGCCAAATTGTCTGGGGCATTTGAAAGGGTTCCAGGAGGCAGTGAGAACCAGAATTCCTTTTGCCCGCTGGCACCTTTGCTGTGGCAGCAAAAGCTGGACGTTTGGCTTTTTTGCTCCGGAGGTTGCCGAAAGCGAAAACAGGTGCTTTTGAGGATGGAGTCCGCAGGAAAGCAGAGAGGGCCAAATTGTCTGTGGCATTTGAAGAGGTTCCAGGACGCAGTGAGAACCAGCATTACTTTTCCCCGCTGGCATCTTTGCTGTGGCAGCAAAAGCTGGACGTTTGTCTTTTTTGCTCCGGAGGTTGCCGAAAGCGAAAACAGGTGCTTTTGAGGATGGAGTCCGCAGGAAAGCAGAGAGGGCCAAATTGTCTGTGGCTTTTGAAGAGGTTCCAGGACGCAGTGAGAACCAGCATTACTTTTCCCCGCTGGCACCTTTGCTGTGGCAGCAAAAGCTGGACGTTTGTCTTTTTTGCTCTGGAGGCTGCCGAAAGCGAAAACAGGTGCTTTTGAGGATGGAGTCCACAGGAAAGCAGAGAGGGCCAAATTGTCTGTGGCATTTGAAAGGGTTCCAGGAGGCAGTGAGAACCAGCATTACTTTTCCTCGCTGGCACCTCTGCTGTGGCAGCAAAAGCTGGACGTTTGTCTTTTTTGCTCCGGAGGCTGCCGAAAGCGAAAACAGGTGCTTTTGAGGATGGAGTCCGCAGGAAAGCAGAGAGGGCCAAATTGTCTGTGGCATTTGAAAGGGTTCCAGGAGGCAGTGAGAACCAGCATTACTTTTCCCCGCTGGCACCTTTGCTGTGGCAGCAAAAGCTGGACGTTTGTCTTTTTTGCTCCTGAGGATGCCGAAAGTGAAAACAGGTGCTTTTGACGATGGAGTCCGCAGGAAAGCAGAGAGGGCCAAATTGTCTGGGGCATTTGAAAGAGTTCCAGGAGGCAGTGAGAACCAGCATTACTTTTCCCCGCTGGCACCTTTGCTGTGGCAGCAAAAGCTGGACGTTTGTCTTTTTTGCTCCGGAGGCTGCCGAAAGCGAAAACAGGTGCTTTTGAGGATGGAGTCCGCAGGAAAGCAGAGAGTGCCAAATTGTCTGTGGCATTTGAAGAGGTTCCAGGAGGCAATGAGGACCAGCATCACTTTTCCCCGCTGGCACCTTTGCTGTGGCAGCAAAAGCTGGACGTTTGTCTTTTTTGCTCTGGAGGATGCCGAAAGCGAAAAAAGGTGCTTTTGAGGATGGAGTCTGCAGGAAAGCAGAGAGGGCCAAATTGTCTGGGGCATTTGAAAGGGTTCCAGGAGGCAGTGAGAACCAGCATTACTTTTCCCCGCTGGCACCTTTGCTGTGGCAGCAAAAGCTGGACGTTTGTCTTTTTTGCTCCTGAGGATGATGAAAGCGAAAACAGGTGCTTTTGAGGATGGAGTCCGCAGGAAAGCAGAGAGGGCCAAATTGTCTGGGGCATTTGAAAGAGTTCCAGGAGGCAGTGAGAACCAGCATTACTTTTCCCGGCTGGCACCTTTGCTGTGGCAGCAAAAGCTGGACGTTTGGCTTTTTTGCTCCGGAGGCTGCCGAAAGCGAAAACAGGTGCTTTTGAGGATGGAGTCCGCAGGAAAGCAGAGAGGGCCAAATTGTCTGTGGCATTTGAAGAGGTTCCAGGACGCAGTGAGAACCAGCATTACTTTTCCCCGCTGGCATCTTTGCTGTGGCAGCAAAAGCTGGACGTTTGTCTTTTTTGCTCCGGAGGTTGCCGAAAGCGAAAACAGGTGCTTTTGAGGATGGAGTCCGCAGGAAAGCAGAGAGGGCCAAATTGTCTGTGGCTTTTGAAGAGGTTCCAGGACGCAGTGAGAACCAGCATTACTTTTCCCCGCTGGCACCTTTGCTGTGGCAGCAAAAGCTGGACGTTTGTCTTTTTTGCACTGGAGGCTGCCGAAAGCGAAAACAGGTGCTTTTGAGGATGGAGTCCGCAGGAAAGCAGAGAGGGCCAAATTGTCTGTGGCATTTGAAAGGGTTCCAGGAGGCAGTGAGAACCAGCATTACTTTTCCTCGCTGGCACCTCTGCTGTGGCAGCAAAAGCTGGACGTTTGTCTTTTTTGCTCCGGAGGCTGCCGAAAGCGAAAACAGGTGCTTTTGAGGATGGAGTCCGCAGGAAAGCAGAGAGGGCCAAATTGTCTGTGGCATTTGAAAGGGTTCGAGGAGGCAGTGAGAACCAGCATTACTTTTCCCCGCTGGCACCTTTGCTGTGGCAGCAAAAGCTGGACGTTTGTCTTTTTTGCTCCTGAGGATGCCGAAAGTGAAAACAGGTGCTTTTGAGGATGGAGTCCGCAGGAAAGCAGAGAGGGCCAAATTGTCTGGGGCATTTGAAAGAGTTCCAGGAGGCAGTGAGAACCAGCATTACTTTTCCCGGCTGGCACCTTTGCTGTGGCAGCAAAACCTGGACGTTTGTCTTTTTTGCTCCGGAGGTTGCCGAAAGCGAAAACAGGTGCTTTTGAGGATGGAGTCCGCAGGAAAGCAGAGAGGGCCAAATTGTCTGGGGCATTTGAAAGGGTTCCAGGAGGCAGTGAGAACCAGCATTACTTTTCCCCGCTGGCACCTCTGCTGTGGCAGCAAAAGCTGGACGTTTGTCTTTTTTGCTCCGGAGGCTGCCGAAAGCGAAAACAGGTGCTTTTGAGGATGGAGTCCGCAGGAAAGCAGAGAGGGCCAAATTGTCTGGGGCATTTGAAAGAGTTCCAGGAGGCAGTGAGAACCAGCATTACTTTTCTTGGCTGGCACCTTTGCTGTGGCAGCAAAACCTGGACGTTTGTCTTTTTTGCTCTGGAGGATGCCGAAAGCGAAAAAAGGTGCTTTTGTGGATGGAGTCCGCAGGAAAGCAGAGAGGGCCAAATTGTCTGTGGCATTTGAAAGGGTTCCAGGAGGCAGTGAGAACCAGCATTACTTTTCCCCGCTGGCACCTTTGCTGTGGCAGCAAAAGCTGGACGTTTGTCTTTTTTGCTCCTGAGGTTGCCGAAAGCGAAAACAGGTGCTTTTGAGGATGGAGTCCGCAGGAAAGCAGAGAGGGCCAAATTGTCTGGGGCATTTGAAAGGGTTCCAGGAGGCAGTGAGAACCAGCATTACTTTTCCCCGCTGGCACCTTTGCTGTGGCAGCAAAAGCTGGACGTTTGTCTTTTTTGCTCCGGAGGTTGCCGAAAGCGAAAACAGGTGCTTTTGAGGATGGAGTCCGCAGGAAAGCAGAGAGGGCCAAATTGTCTGTGGCATTTGAAGAGGTTCCAGGACGCAGTGAGAACCAGCATTACTTTTCCCCGCTGGCATCTTTGCTGTGGCAGCAAAAGCTGGACGTTTGTCTTTTTTGCTCCGGAGGCTGCCGAAAGCGAAAACAGGTGCTTTTGAGGATGGAGTCCGCAGGAAAGCAGAGAGGGCCAAATAGTCTGGGGCATTTGAAAGGGTTCGAGGAGGCAGTGAGAACCAGCATTACTTTTCCCCGCTGGCACCTTTGCTGTGGCAGCAAAAGCTGGACGTTTGTCTTTTTTGCTCCTGAGGATGCCGAAAGTGAAAACAGGTGCTTTTGACGATGGAGTCCGCAGGAAAGCAGAGAGGGCCAAATTGTCTGGGGCATTTGAAAGAGTTCCAGGAGGCAGTGAGAACCAGCATTACTTTTCCCGGCTGGCACCTTTGCTGTGGCAGCAAAAGCTGGACGTTTGTCTTTTTTGCTCTGGAGGCTGCCGAAAGCGAAAACAGGTGCTTTTGAGGATGGAGTCCGCAGGAAAGCAGAGAGGGCCAAATTGTCTGTGGCATTTGAAAGGGTTCCAGGAGGCAGTGAGAACCAGCATTACTTTTCCTCGCTGGCACCTCTGCTGTGGCAGCAAAAGCTGGACGTTTGTCTTTTTTGCTCCGGAGGCTGCCGAAAGCGAAAACAGGTGCTTTTGAGGATGGAGTCCGCAGGAAAGCAGAGAGGGCCAAATTGTCTGTGGCATTTGAAAGGGTTCGAGGAGGCAGTGAGAACCAGCATTACTTTTCCCCGCTGGCACCTTTGCTGTGGCAGCAAAAGCTGGACGTTTGTCTTTTTTGCTCCTGAGGATGCCGAAAGTGAAAACAGGTGCTTTTGACGATGGAGTCCGCAGGAAAGCAGAGAGGGCCAAATTGTCTGGGGCATTTGAAAGAGTTCCAGGAGGCAGTGAGAACCAGCATTACTTTTCCCGGCTGGCACCTTTGCTGTGGCAGCAAAACCTGGACGTTTGTCTTTTTTGCTCCGGAGGTTGCCGAAAGCGAAAACAGGTGCTTTTGAGGATGGAGTCCGCAGGAAAGCAGAGAGGGCCAAATTGTCTGGGGCATTTGAAAGGGTTCCAGGAGGCAGTGAGAACCAGCATTACTTTTCCCCGCTGGCACCTCTGCTGTGGCAGCAAAAGCTGGACGTTTGTCTTTTTTGCTCCGGAGGCTGCCGAAAGCGAAAACAGGTGCTTTTGAGGATGGAGTCCGCAGGAAAGCAGAGAGGGCCAAATTGTCTGGGGCATTTGAAAGAGTTCCAGGAGGCAGTGAGAACCAGCATTACTTTTCTTGGCTGGCACCTTTGCTGTGGCAGCAAAACCTGGACGTTTGTCTTTTTTGCTCTGGAGGATGCCGAAAGCGAAAAAAGGTGCTTTTGTGGATGGAGTCCGCAGGAAAGCAGAGAGGGCCAAATTGTCTGTGGCATTTGAAAGGGTTCCAGGAGGTAGTGAGAACCAGCATTACTTTTCCCCGCTGGCACCTTTGCTTTGGCAGCAAAAGCTGGTCGTTTGTCTTTTTTGCTCCTGAGGTTGCCGAAAGCGAAAACAGGTGCTTTTGAGGATGGAGTCCGCAGGAAAGCAGAGAGGGCCAAATTGTCTGGGGCATTTGAAAGGGTTCCAGGAGGCAGTGAGAACCAGCATTACTTTTGCCCGCTGGCACCTTTGCTGTGGCAGCAAAAGCTGGACGTTTGTCTTTTTTGCTCCGGAGGTTGCCGAAAGCGAAAACAGGTGCTTTTGAGGATGGAGTCCGCAGGAAAGCAGAGAGGGCCAAATTGTCTGTGGCATTTGAAGAGGTTCCAGGACGCAGTGAGAACCAGCATTACTTTTCCCCGCTGGCATCTTTGCTGTGGCAGCAAAAGCTGGACGTTTGTCTTTTTTGCTCCGGAGGCTGCCGAAAGCGAAAACAGGTGCTTTTGAGGATGGAGTCCACAGGAAAGCAGAGAGGGCCAAATTGTCTGGGGCATTTGAAAGGGTTCCAGGAGGCAGTGAGAACCAGCATTACTTTTCCCCGCTGGCACCTTTGCTGTGGCAGCAAAAGCTGGACGTTTGTCTTTTTTGCTCTGGAGGATGCCGAAAGCGAAAACAGGTGCTTTTGAGGATGGAGTCCGCAGGAAAGCAGAGAGGGCCAAATTGTCTGGTGCATTTGAAAGAGTTGCAGGAGGCAATGAGGACCAGCATCACTTTTCCCCGCTGGCACCTTTGCTGTGGCAGCAAAAGCTGGACGTTTGTCTTTTTTGCTCTGGAGGATGCCGAAAGCGAAAAAAGGTGCTTTTGAGGATGGAGTCCGCAGGAAAGCAGAGAGGGCCAAATTGTCTGGGGCATTTGAAAGGGTTCCAGGAGGCAGTGAGAACCAGCATTACTTTTCCCCGCTGGCACCTTTGCTGTGGCAGCAAAAGCTGGACGTTTGTCTTTTTTGCTCCGGAGTTTACCGAAAGCGAAAACAGGTGCTTTTGAGGATGGAGTCCGCAGGAAAGCAGAGAGGGCCAAATTGTCTGTGGCATTTGAAAGGGTTCCAGGAGGCAGTGAGAACCAGCATTACTTTTCCTCGCTGGCACCTCTGCTGTGGCAGCAAAAGCTGGACGTTTGTCTTTTTTGCTCCGGAGGCTGCCGAAAGCGAAAACAGGTGCTTTTGAGGATGGAGTCCGCAGGAAAGCAGAGAGGGCCAAATAGTCTGGGGCATTTGAAAGGGTTCGAGGAGGCAGTGAGAACCAGCATTACTTTTCCCCGCTGGCACCTTTGCTGTGGCAGCAAAAGCTGGACGTTTGTCTTTTTTGCTCCTGAGGATGCCGAAAGTGAAAACAGGTGCTTTTGACGATGGAGTCCGCAGGAAAGCAGAGAGGGCCAAATTGTCTGGGGCATTTGAAAGAGTTCCAGGAGGCAGTGAGAACCAGCATTACTTTTCCCGGCTGGCACCTTTGCTGTGGCAGCAAAAGCTGGACGTTTGTCTTTTTTGCTCCGGAGGTTGCCGAAAGCGAAAACAGGTGCTTTTGAGGATGGAGTCCGCAGGAAAGCAGAGAGGGCCAAATTGTCTGGGGCATTTGAAAGGGTTCCAGGAGGCAGTGAGAACCAGCATTACTTTTCCCCGCTGGCACCTCTGCTGTGGCAGCAAAAGCTGGACGTTTGTCTTTTTTGCTCCGGAGGCTGCCGAAAGCGAAAACAGGTGCTTTTGAGGATGGAGTCCGCAGGAAAGCAGAGAGGGCCAAATTGTCTGGGGCATTTGAAAGAGTTCCAGGAGGCAGTGAGAACCAGCATTACTTTTCTTGGCTGGCACCTTTGCTGTGGCAGCAAAACCTGGACGTTTGTCTTTTTTGCTCTGGAGGATGCCGAAAGCGAAAAAAGGTGCTTTTGTGGATGGAGTCCGCAGGAAAGCAGAGAGGGCCAAATTGTCTGTGGCATTTGAAAGGGTTCCAGGAGGCAGTGAGAACCAGCATTACTTTTCCCCGCTGGCACCTTTGCTTTGGCAGCAAAAGCTGGTCGTTTGTCTTTTTTGCTCCTGAGGTTGCCGAAAGCGAAAACAGGTGCTTTTGAGGATGGAGTCCGCAGGAAAGCAGAGAGGGCCAAATTGTCTGGGGCATTTGAAAGGGTTCCAGGAGGCAGTGAGAACCAGCATTACTTTTCCCCGCTGGCACCTTTGCTGTGGCAGCAAAAGCTGGACGTTTGTCTTTTTTGCTCCGGAGGTTGCCGAAAGCGAAAACAGGTGCTTTTGAGGATGGAGTCCGCAGGAAAGCAGAGAGGGCCAAATTGTCTGTGGCATTTGAAGAGGTTCCAGGACGCAGTGAGAACCAGCATTACTTTTCCCCGCTGGCATCTTTGCTGTGGCAGCAAAAGCTGGACGTTTGTCTTTTTTGCTCCGGAGGCTGCCGAAAGCGAAAACAGGTGCTTTTGAGGATGGAGTCCTCAGGAAAGCAGAGAGGGCCAAATTGTCTGGGGCATTTGAAAGGGTTCCAGGAGGCAGTGAGAACCAGCATTACTTTTCCCCGTTGGCACCTTTGCTGTGGCAGCAAAAGCTGGACGTTTGGCTTTTTTGCTCCTGAGGATGCCGAAAGCGAAAACAGGTGCTTTTGAGGATGGAGTCCGCAGGAAAGCAGAGAGGGCCAAATAGTCTGGGGCATTTGAAAGGGTTCCAGGAGGCAGTGAGAACCAGCATTACTTTTCCCCGCTGGCACCTTTGCTGTGGCACCAAAAGCTGGACGTTTGTCTTTTTTGCTCGGAGGCTGCAGAAAGCGAAAACAGGTGCTTTTGAGGATGGAGTCCGCAGGAAAGGTGAGAGGGCCAAATTGTCTGGGGCATTTGAAAGGGTTCCAGGAGGCAGTGAGAACCAGCATTACTTTTCCCCGCTGGCACCTTTGCTGTGGCAGCAAAAGCTGGACATTTGTCTTTTTTGCTCCGGAGGCTGCCGAAAGCGAAAACAGGTGCTTTTGAGGATGGAGTCCGCAGGAAAGCAGAGAGTGCCAAATTGTCTGTGGCATTTGAAGAGGTTCCAGGAGGCAATGAGGACCAGCATCACTTTTCCCCGCTGGCACCTTTGCTGTGGCAGCAAAAGCTGGACGTTTGTCTTTTTTGCTCTGGAGGATGCCGAAAGCGAAAAAAGGTGCTTTTGAGGATGGAGTCCGCAGGAAAGCAGAGAGGGCCAAATTGTCTGGGGCATTTGAAAGGGTTCCTGGAGGCAGTGAGAACCAGCATTACTTTTCCCCGCTGGCACCTTTGCTGTGGCAGCAAAAGCTGGACGTTTGTCTTTTTTGCTCCGGAGTTTACCGAAAGCGAAAACAGGTGCTTTTGAGGATGGAGTCCGCAGGAAAGCAGAGAGGGCCAAATTGTCTGTGGCATTTGAAAGGGTTCCAGGAGGCAGTGAGAACCAGCATTACTTTTCCCCGCTGGCACCTTTGCTGTGGCAGCAAAACCTGGACGTTTGTCTTTTTTGCTCCTGAGGTTGCCGAAAGCGAAAACAGGTGCTTTTGAGGATGGAGTCCGCAGGAAAGCAGAGAGGGCCAAATAGTCTGGGGCATTTGAAAGGGTTCCAGGAGGCAGTGAGAACCAGCATTACTTTTCTTGGCTGGCACCTTTGCTGTGGCAGCAAAAGCTGGACGTTTGTCTTTTTTGCTCGGAGGCTGCAGAAAGCGAAAACAGGTGCTTTTGAGGATGGAGTCCGCAGGAAAGGTGAGAGGGCCAAATTGTCTGGGGCATTTGAAAGGGTTCCAGGAGGCAGTGAGAACCAGCATTACTTTTCCCCGCTGGCACCTTTGCTGTGGCAGCAAAAGCTGGACATTTGTCTTTTTTGCTCCGGAGGCTGCCGAAAGCGAAAACAGGTGCTTTTGAGGATGGAGTCCGCAGGAAAGCAGAGAGTGCCAAATTGTCTGTGGCATTTGAAGAGGTTCCAGGAGGCAATGAGGACCAGCATCACTTTTCCCCGCTGGCACCTTTGCTGTGGCAGCAAAAGCTGGACGTTTGTCTTTTTTGCTCTGGAGGATGCCGAAAGCGAAAAAAGGTGCTTTTGAGGATGGAGTCCGCAGGAAAGCAGAGAGGGCCAAATTGTCTGGGGCATTTGAAAGGGTTCCAGGAGGCAGTGAGAACCAGCATTACTTTTCCCCGCTGGCACCTTTGCTGTGGCAGCAAAAGCTGGACGTTTGTCTTTTTTGCTCCGGAGTTTACCGAAAGCGAAAACAGGTGCTTTTGAGGATGGAGTCCGCAGGAAAGCAGAGAGGGCCAAATTGTCTGGGGCATTTGAAAGGGTTCCAGGAGGCAGTGAGAACCAGCATTACTTTTCCCCGCTGGCACCTTTGCTGTGGCAGCAAAACCTGGACGTTTGTCTTTTTTGCTCCTGAGGTTGCCGAAAGCGAAAACAGGTGCTTTTGAGGATGGAGTCCGCAGGAAAGCAGAGAGGGCCAAATTGTCTGGGGCATTTGAAAGGGTTCCAGGAGGCAGTGAGAACCAGCATTACTTTTCCCCGCTGGCACCTTTGCTGTGGCAGCAAAAGCTGGACGTTTGTCTTTTTTGCTCTGGAGGATGCCGAAAGCGAAAAAAGGTGCTTTTGAGGATGGAGTCCGCAGGAAAGCAGAGAGGGCCAAATTGTCTGGGGCATTTGAAAGGGTTCCAGGAGGCAGTGAGAACCAGCATTACTTTTCCCCGCTGGCACCTTTGCTGTGGCAGCAAAAGCTGGACGTTTGTCTTTTTTGCTCCGGAGTTTACCGAAAGCGAAAACAGGTGCTTTTGAGGATGGAGTCCGCAGGAAAGCAGAGAGGGCCAAATTGTCTGTGGCATTTGAAAGGGTTCCAGGAGGCAGTGAGAACCAGCATTACTTTTCCTCGCTGGCACCTCTGCTGTGGCAGCAAAAGCTGGACGTTTGTCTTTTTTGCTCCGGAGGCTGCCGAAAGCGAAAACAGGTGCTTTTGAGGATGGAGTCCGCAGGAAAGCAGAGAGGGCCAAATAGTCTGGGGCATTTGAAAGGGTTCGAGGAGGCAGTGAGAACCAGCATTACTTTTCCCCGCTGGCACCTTTGCTGTGGCAGCAAAAGCTGGACGTTTGTCTTTTTTGCTCCTGAGGATGCCGAAAGTGAAAACAGGTGCTTTTGAGGATGGAGTCCGCAGGAAAGCAGAGAGGGCCAAATTGTCTGGGGCATTTGAAAGAGTTCCAGGAGGCAGTGAGAACCAGCATTACTTTTCCCGGCTGGCACCTTTGCTGTGGCAGCAAAACCTGGACGTTTGTCTTTTTTGCTCCGGAGGTTGCCGAAAGCGAAAACAGGTGCTTTTGAGGATGGAGTCCGCAGGAAAGCAGAGAGGGCCAAATTGTCTGGGGCATTTGAAAGGGTTCCAGGAGGCAGTGAGAACCAGCATTACTTTTCCCCGCTGGCACCTCTGCTGTGGCAGCAAAAGCTGGACGTTTGTCTTTTTTGCTCCGGAGGCTGCCGAAAGCGAAAACAGGTGCTTTTGAGGATGGAGTCCGCAGGAAAGCAGAGAGGGCCAAATTGTCTGGGGCATTTGAAAGAGTTCCAGGAGGCAGTGAGAACCAGCATTACTTTTCTTGGCTGGCACCTTTGCTGTGGCAGCAAAACCTGGACGTTTGTCTTTTTTGCTCTGGAGGATGCCGAAAGCGAAAAAAGGTGCTTTTGTGGATGGAGTCCGCAGGAAAGCAGAGAGGGCCAAATTGTCTGTGGCATTTGAAAGGGTTCCAGGAGGCAGTGAGAACCAGCATAACTTTTCCCCGCTGGCACCTTTGCTTTGGCAGCAAAAGCTGGTCGTTTGTCTTTTTTGCTCCTGAGGTTGCCGAAAGCGAAAACAGGTGCTTTTGAGGATGGAGTCCGCAGGAAAGCAGAGAGGGCCAAATTGTCTGGGGCATTTGAAAGGGTTCCAGGAGGCAGTGAGAACCAGCATTACTTTTCCCCGCTGGCACCTTTGCTGTGGCAGCAAAAGCTGGACGTTTGTCTTTTTTGCTCCGGAGGTTGCCGAAAGCGAAAACAGGTGCTTTTGAGGATGGAGTCCGCAGGAAAGCAGAGAGGGCCAAATTGTCTGTGGCATTTGAAGAGGTTCCAGGACGCAGTGAGAACCAGCATTACTTTTCCCCGCTGGCACCTTTGCTGTGGCAGCAAAAGCTGGACGTTTGTCTTTTTTGCTCCGGAGGCTGCCGAAAGCGAAAACAGGTGCTTTTGAGGATGGAGTCCACAGGAAAGCAGAGAGGGCCAAATTGTCTGGGGCATTTGAAAGGGTTCCAGGAGGCAGTGAGAACCAGCATTACTTTTCCCCGCTGGCACCTTTGCTGTGGCAGCAAAAGCTGGACGTTTGTCTTTTTTGCTCTGGAGGATGCCGAAAGCGAAAACAGGTGCTTTTGAGGATGGAGTCCGCAGGAAAGCAGAGAGGGCCAAATTGTCTGGGGCATTTGAAAGAGTTGCAGGAGGCAGTGAGAACCAGCATTACTTTTCCCGGCTGGCACCTTTGCTGTGGCAGCAAAACCTGGACGTTTGTCTTTTTTGCTCCGGAGGATGCCGAAAGCGAAAACAGGTGCTTTTGAGGATGGAGTCCGCAGGAAAGCAGAGAGGGCCAAATTGTCTGGGGCATTTGAAAGGGTTCCAGGAGGCAGTGAGAACCAGCATTACTTTTCCCCGCTGGCACCTTTGCTGTGGCAGCAAAAGCTGGACGTTTGGCTTTTTTGCTCCTGAGGATGCCGAAAGCGAAAACAGGTGCTTTTGAGGATGGAGTCCGCAGGAAAGCAGAGAGGGCCAAATAGTCTGGGGCATTTGAAAGGGTTCCAGGAGGCAGTGAGAACCAGCATTACTTTTCCCCGCTGGCACCTTTGCTGTGGCAGCAAAAGCTGGACGTTTGTCTTTTTTGCTCGGAGGCTGCAGAAAGCGAAAACAGGTGCTTTTGAGGATGGAGTCCGCAGGAAAGCAGAGAGGGCCAAATTGTCTGGGGCATTTGAAAGGGTTCCAGGAGGCAGTGAGAACCAGCATTACTTTTCCCCGCTGGCACCTTTGCTGTGGCAGCAAAAGCTGGACATTTGTCTTTTTTGCTCCGGAGGCTGCCGAAAGCGAAAACAGGTGCTTTTGAGGATGGAGTCCGCAGGAAAGCAGAGAGTGCCAAATTGTCTGTGGCATTTGAAGAGGTTCCAGGAGGCAATGAGGACCAGCATCACTTTTCCCCGCTGGCACCTTTGCTGTGGCAGCAAAAGCTGGACGTTTGTCTTTTTTGCTCTGGAGGATGCCGAAAGCGAAAAAAGGTGCTTTTGAGGATGGAGTCCGCAGGAAAGCAGAGAGGGCCAAATTGTCTGGGGCATTTGAAAGGGTTCCAGGAGGCAGTGAGAACCAGCATTACTTTTCCCCGCTGGCACCTTTGCTGTGGCAGCAAAAGCTGGACGTTTGTCTTTTTTGCTCCGGAGTTTGCCGAAAGCGAAAACAGGTGCTTTTGAGGATGGAGTCCGCAGGAAAGCAGAGAGGGCCAAATTGTCTGGGGCATTTGAAAGGGTTCCAGGAGGCAGTGAGAACCAGCATTACTTTTCCCCGCTGGCACCTTTGCTGTGGCAGCAAAAGCTGGACGTTTGTCTTTTTTGCTCCTGAGGTTGACGAAAGCGAAAACAGGTGCTTTTGAGGATGGAGTCCGCAGGAAAGCAGAGAGGGCCAAATTGTCTGGGGCATTTGAAAGGGTTCCAGGAGGCAGTGAGAACCAGCATTACTTTTCCCCGCTGGCACCTTTGCTGTGGCAGCAAAAGCTGGACGTTTGTCTTTTTTGCTCTGGAGGCTGCCGAAAGCGAAAACAGGTGCTTTTGAGGATGGAGTCCGCAGGAAAGCAGAGAGGGCCAAATTGTCTGGGGCATTTGAAAGAGTTCCAGGAGGCAGTGAGAACCAGCATTACTTTTCCCGGCTGGCACGTTTGCTGTGGCAGCAAAACCTGGACGTTTGTCTTTTTTGCTCCGGAGGCTGCCGAAAGCGAAAACAGGTGCTTTTGAGGATGGAGTCCGCAGGAAAGCAGAGAGGGCCAAATTGTCTGGGGCATTTGAAAGGGTTCCAGGAGGCAGTGAGAACCAGAATTCCTTTTGCCCGCTGGCACCTTTGCTGTGGCAGCAAAAGCTGGACGTTTGTCTTTTTTGCTCCTGAGGATGCCGAAAGCGAAAACAGGTGCTTTTGAGGATGGAGTCCGCAGGAAAGCAGAGAGGGCCAAATAGTCTGGGGCATTTGAAAGGGTTCCAGGACGCAGTGAGAACCAGCATTACTTTTCCCGGCTGGCACCTTTGCTGTGGCAGCAAAAGCTGGACGTTTGTCATTTTTGCTCCGGAGGTTGCCGAAAGCAAAAACTAGTGCTTTTGAGGATGGAGTCCGCAGGAAAGCAGAGAGGGCCAAATTGTCTGTGGCATTTGAAAGGGTTCCAGGAGGCAGTGAGAACCAGCATTACTTTTCCCCGCTGGCACCTTTGCTTTGGCAGCAAAAGCTGGTCGTTTGTCTTTTTTGCTCCTGAGGTTGCCGAAAGCGAAAACAGGTGCTTTTGAGGATGGAGTCCGCAGGAAAGCAGAGAGGGCCAAATTGTCTGGGGCATTTGAAAGGGTTCCAGGAGGCAGTGAGAACCAGCATTACTTTTCCCCGCTGGCACCTTTGCTGTGGCAGCAAAAGCTGGACGTTTGTCTTTTTTGCTCCGGAGGTTGCCGAAAGCGAAAACAGGTGCTTTTGAGGATGGAGTCCGCAGGAAAGCAGAGAGGGCCAAATTGTCTGTGGCATTTGAAGAGGTTCCAGGACGCAGTGAGAACCAGCATTACTTTTCCCCGCTGGCATCTTTGCTGTGGCAGCAAAAGCTGGACGTTTGTCTTTTTTGCTCCGGAGGCTGCCGAAAGCGAAAACAGGTGCTTTTGAGGATGGAGTCCACAGGAAAGCAGAGAGGGCCAAATTGTCTGGGGCATTTGAAAGGGTTCCAGGAGGCAGTGAGAACCAGCATTACTTTTCCCCGCTGGCACCTTTGCTGTGGCAGCAAAAGCTGGACGTTTGTCTTTTTTGCTCTGGAGGATGCCGAAAGCGAAAACAGGTGCTTTTGAGGATGGAGTCCGCAGGAAAGCAGAGAGGGCCAAATTGTCTGGTGCATTTGAAAGAGTTGCAGGAGGCAGTGAGAACCAGCATTACTTTTCCCGGCTGGCACCTTTGCTGTGGCAGCAAAACCTGGACGTTTGTCTTTTTTGCTCCTGAGGTTGCCGAAAGCGAAAACAGGTGCTTTTGAGGATGGAGTCCGCAGGAAAGCAGAGAGGGCCAAATTGTCTGGGGCATTTGAAAGGGTTCCAGGAGGCAGTGAGAACCAGCATTACTTTTCCCCGCTGGCACCTTTGCTGTGGCAGCAAAAGCTGGACGTTTGGCTTTTTTGCTCCTGAGGATGCCGAAAGCGAAAACAGGTGCTTTTGAGGATGGAGTCCACAGGAAAGCAGAGAGGGCCAAATAGTCTGGGGCATTTGAAAGGGTTCCAGGAGGCAGTGAGAACCAGCATTACTTTTCCCCGCTGGCACCTTTGCTGTGGCAGCAAAAGCTGGACGTTTGTCTTTTTTGCTCGGAGGCTGCAGAAAGCGAAAACAGGTGCTTTTGAGGATGGAGTCCGCAGGAAAGCAGAGAGGGCCAAATTGTCTGGGGCATTTGAAAGGGTTCCAGGAGGCAGTGAGAACCAGCATTACTTTTCCCCGCTGGCACCTTTGCTGTGGCAGCAAAAGCTGGACGTTTGTCTTTTTTGCTCCGGAGGCTGCCGAAAGCGAAAACAGGTGCTTTTGAGGATGGAGTCCGCAGGAAAGCAGAGAGTGCCAAATTGTCTGTGGCATTTGAAGAGGTTCCAGGAGGCAATGAGGACCAGCATCACTTTTCCCCGCTGGCACCTTTGCTGTGGCAGCAAAACCTGGACGTTTGTCTTTTTTGCTCTGGAGGATGCCGAAAGCGAAAAAAAGTGCTTTTGAGGATGGAGTCCGCAGGAAAGCAGAGAGGGCCAAATAGTCTGTGGCATTTGAAAGGGTTCCAGGAGGCAGTGAGAACCAGCATTACTTTTCCCCGCTGGCACCTTTGCTGTGGCAGCAAAAGCTGGACGTTTGTGATTTTTGCTCCGGAGTTTGCCGAAAGCGAAAACAGGTGCTTTTGAGGATGGAGTCCGCAGGAAAGCAGAGAGGGCCAAATTGTCTGGGGCATTTGAAAGGGTTCCAGGAGGCAGTGAGAACCAGCATTACTTTTCCCCGCTGGCACCTTTGCTGTGGCAGCAAAACCTGGACGTTTGTCTTTTTTGCTCCTGAGGTTGCCGAAAGCGAAAACAGGTGCTTTTGAGGATGGAGTCCGCAGGAAAGCAGAGAGGGCCAAATTGTCTGGGGCATTTGAAAGGGTTCCAGGAGGCAGTGAGAACCAGCATTACTTTTCCCCGCTGGCACCTTTGCTGTGGCAGCAAAAGCTGGACGTTTGTCTTTTTTGCTCCTGAGGATGCCGAAAGCGAAAACAGGTGCTTTTGAGGATGGAGTCCGCAGGAAAGCAGAGAGGGCCAAATTGTCTGGGGCATTTGAAAGAGTTCCAGGAGGCAGTGAGAACCAGCATTACTTTTCCCGGCTGGCACGTTTGCTGTGGCAGCAAAACCTGGACGTTTGTCTTTTTTGCTCCGGAGGCTGCCGAAAGCGAAAACAGGTGCTTTTGAGGATGGAGTCCGCAGGAAAGCAGAGAGGGCCAAATTGTCTGGGGCATTTGAAAGGGTTCCAGGAGGCAGTGAGAACCAGAATTCCTTTTGCCCGCTGGCACCTTTGCTGTGGCAGCAAAAGCTGGACGTTTGTCTTTTTTGCTCCTGAGGATGCCGAAAGCGAAAACAGGTGCTTTTGAGGATGGAGTCCGCAGGAAAGCAGAGAGGGCCAAATAGTCTGGGGCATTTGAAAGGGTTCCAGGAGGCAGTGAGAACCAGCATTACTTTTCCCGGCTGGCACCTTTGCTGTGGCAGCAAAAGCTGGACGTTTGTCATTTTTGCTCCGGAGGTTGCCGAAAGCAAAAACAGGTGCTTTTGAGGATGGAGTCCGCAGGAAAGCAGAGAGGGCCAAATTGTCTGTGGCATTTGAAGAGGTTCCAGGACGCAGTGAGAACCAGCATTACTTTTCCCCGCTGGCATCTTTGCTGTGGCAGCAAAACCTGGACGTTTTTCTTTTTTGCTCCGGAGGTTGCCGAAAGCGAAAACAGGTGCTTTTGAGGATGGAGTCCGCAAGAAAGCAGAGAGGGCCAAATTGTCTGTGGCATTTGAAGAGGTTCCAGGACGCAGTGAGAACCACCATTACTTTTCTCGGCTGGCACCTTTGCTGTGGCAGCAAAAGCTGGACGTTTGTCTTTTTTGCTCCGGAGGTTGCCGAAAGCGAAAACAGGTGCTTTTGAGGATGGAGTCCGCAGGAAAGCAGAGAGGGCCAAATTGTCTGGGGCATTTGAAAGGGTTCCAGGAGGCAGTGAGAACCAGCATTACTTTTCCCCGCTGGCACCTCTGCTGTGGCAGCAAAAGCTGGACGTTTGTCTTTTTTGCTCCTGAGGATGCCGAAAGCGAAAACAGGTGCTTTTGAGGATGGAGTCCGCAGGAAAGCAGAGAGGGCCAAATTGTCTGTGGCTTTTGAAGAGGTTCCAGGAGGCAATGAGGACCAGCATTACTTTTCCCCGCTGGCACCTCTGCTGTGGCAGCAAAAGCTGGACGTTTGTCTTTTTTGCTCCGGAGGCTGCCGAAAGCGAAAACAGGTGCTTTTGAGGATGGAGTCCGCAGGAAAGCAGAGAGGGCCAAATTGTCTGTGGCATTTGAAAGGGTTCCAGGAGGCAGTGAGAACCAGCATTACTTTTCCCCGCTGGCACCTTTGCTGTGGCAGCAAAACCTGGACGTTTGTGATTTTTGTTCCGGAGGCTGCCGAAAGTGAAAACAGGTGCTTTTGAGGATGGAGTCCGCAGGAAAGCAGAGAGGGCCAAATTGTCTGGGGCATTTGAAAGGGTTCCAGGAGGCAGTGAGAACCAGCATTACTTTTCCCCGCTGGCACCTTTGCTGTGGCAGCAAAAGCTGGACGTTTGGCTTTTTTGCTCCTGAGGATGCCGAAAGCGAAAACAGGTGCTTTTGAGGATGGAGTCCACAGGAAAGCAGAGAGGGCCAAATAGTCTGGGGCATTTGAAAGGGTTCCAGGAGGCAGTGAGAACCAGCATTACTTTTCCCCGCTGGCACCTTTGCTGTGGCAGCAAAAGCTGGACGTTTGTCTTTTTTGCTCGGAGGCTGCAGAAAGCGAAAACAGGTGCTTTTGAGGATGGAGTCCGCAGGAAAGCAGAGAGGGCTTAATTGTCTGGGGCATTTGAAAGGGTTCCAGGAGGCAGTGAGAACCAGCATTACTTTTCCCCGCTGGCACCTTTGCTGTGGCAGCAAAAGCTGGACATTTGTCTTTTTTGCTCCGGAGGCTGCCGAAAGCGAAAACAGGTGCTTTTGAGGATGGAGTCCGCAGGAAAGCAGAGAGTGCCAAATTGTCTGTGGCATTTGAAGAGGTTCCAGGAGGCAATGAGGACCAGCATCACTTTTCCCCGCTGGCACCTTTGCTGTGGCAGCAAAACCTGGACGTTTGTCTTTTTTGCTCTGGAGGATGCCGAAAGCGAAAAAAAGTGCTTTTGAGGATGGAGTCCGCAGGAAAGCAGAGAGGGCCAAATTGTCTGGGGCATTTGAAAGGGTTCCAGGAGGCAGTGAGAACCAGCATTACTTTTCCCCGCTGGCACCTTTGCTGTGGCAGCAAAAGCTGGACGTTTGTGATTTTTGCTCCGGAGTTTGCCGAAAGCGAAAACAGGTGCTTTTGAGGATGGAGTCCGCAGGAAAGCAGAGAGGGCCAAATTGTCTGGGGCATTTGAAAGGGTTCCAGGAGGCAGTGAGAACCAGCATTACTTTTCCCCGCTGGCACCTTTGCTGTGGCAGCAAAACCTGGACGTTTGTCTTTTTTGCTCCTGAGGTTGCCGAAAGCGAAAACAGGTGCTTTTGAGGATGGAGTCCGCAGGAAAGCAGAGAGGGCCAAATTGTCTGGGGCATTTGAAAGGGTTCCAGGAGGCAGTGAGAACCAGCATTACTTTTCCCCGCTGGCACCTTTGCTGTGGCAGCAAAAGCTGGACGTTTGTCTTTTTTGCTCCTGAGGATGCCGAAAGCGAAAACAGGTGCTTTTGAGGATGGAGTCCGCAGGAAAGCAGAGAGGGCCAAATTGTCTGGGGCATTTGAAAGAGTTCCAGGAGGCAGTGAGAACCAGCATTACTTTTCCCGGCTGGCACGTTTGCTGTGGCAGCAAAACCTGGACGTTTGTCTTTTTTGCTCCGGAGGCTGCCGAAAGCGAAAACAGGTGCTTTTGAGGATGGAGTCCGCAGGAAAGCAGAGAGGGCCAAATTGTCTGGGGCATTTGAAAGGGTTCCAGGAGGCAGTGAGAACCAGAATTCCTTTTGCCCGCTGGCACCTTTGCTGTGGCAGCAAAAGCTGGACGTTTGTCTTTTTTGCTCCTGAGGATGCCGAAAGCGAAAACAGGTGCTTTTGAGGATGGAGTCCGCAGGAAAGCAGAGAGGGCCAAATAGTCTGGGGCATTTGAAAGGGTTCCAGGAGGCAGTGAGAACCAGCATTACTTTTCCCGGCTGGCACCTTTGCTGTGGCAGCAAAAGCTGGACGTTTGTCATTTTTGCTCCGGAGGTTGCCGAAAGCAAAAACAGGTGCTTTTGAGGATGGAGTCCGCAGGAAAGCAGAGAGGGCCAAATTGTCTGTGGCATTTGAAGAGGTTCCAGGACGCAGTGAGAACCAGCATTACTTTTCCCCGCTGGCATCTTTGCTGTGGCAGCAAAACCTGGACGTTTTTCTTTTTTGCTCCGGAGGTTGCCGAAAGCGAAAACAGGTGCTTTTGAGGATGGAGTCCGCAAGAAAGCAGAGAGGGCCAAATTGTCTGTGGCATTTGAAGAGGTTCCAGGACGCAGTGAGAACCACCATTACTTTTCCCGGCTGGCACCTTTGCTGTGGCAGCAAAAGCTGGACGTTTGTCTTTTTTGCTCCGGAGGTTGCCGAAAGCGAAAACAGGTGCTTTTGAGGATGGAGTCCGCAGGAAAGCAGAGAGGGCCAAATTGTCTGGGGCATTTGAAAGGGTTCCAGGAGGCAGTGAGAACCAGCATTACTTTTCCCCGCTGGCACCTCTGCTGTGGCAGCAAAAGCTGGACGTTTGTCTTGTTTGCTCCTGAGGATGCCGAAAGCGAAAACAGGTGCTTTTGAGGATGGAGTCCGCAGGAAAGCAGAGAGGGCCAAATTGTCTGTGGCTTTTGAAGAGGTTCCAGGAGGCAATGAGGACCAGCATTACTTTTCCCCGCTGGCACCTCTGCTGTGGCAGCAAAAGCTGGACGTTTGTCTTTTTTGCTCCGGAGGCTGCCGAAAGCGAAAACAGGTGCTTTTGAGGATGGAGTCCGCAGGAAAGCAGAGAGGGCCAAATTGTCTGTGGCATTTGAAAGGGTTCCAGGAGGCAGTGAGAACCAGCATTACTTTTCCCCGCTGGCACCTTTGCTGTGGCAGCAAAACCTGGACGTTTGTGATTTTTGTTCCGGAGGCTGCCGAAAGTGAAAACAGGTGCTTTTGAGGATGGAGTCCGCAGGAAAGCAGAGAGGGCCAAATTGTCTGGGGCATTTGAAAGAGTTCCAGGAGGCAGTGAGAACCAGCATTACTTTTCCCCGCTGGCACCTTTGCTGTGGCAGCAAAAGCTGGACGTTTGTCTTTTTTGCTCCGGAGTTTGCCGAAAGCGAAAACAGGTGCTTTTGAGGATGGAGTCCGCAGGAAAGCAGAAAGGGCCAAATAGTCTGGGGCATTTGAAAGGGTTCCAGGAGGCAGTGAGAACCAGCATTACTTTTCCCCGGTGGCACCTTTGCTGTGGCAGCAAAAGCTGGACGTTTGTCTTTTTTGCTCCTGAGGTTGCCGAAAGCGAAAACAGGTGCTTTTGAGGATGGAGTCCGCAGGAAAGCAGAGAGGGCCAAATTGTCTGTGGCATTTGAAAGGGTTCCAGGAGGCAGTGAGAACCAGCATTACTTTTCCTCGCTGGCACCTCTGCTGTGGCAGCAAAAGCTGGACGTTTGTCTTTTTTGCTCCGGAGGCTGCCGAAAGCGAAAACAGGTGCTTTTGAGGATGGAGTCCGCAGGAAAGCAGAGAGGGCCAAATTGTCTGTGGCATTTGAAAGGGTTCGAGGAGGCAGTGAGAACCAGCATTACTTTTCCCCGCTGGCACCTTTGCTGTGGCAGCAAAAGCTGGACGTTTGTCTTTTTTGCTCCTGAGGATGCCGAAAGTGAAAACAGGTGCTTTTGACGATGGAGTCCGCAGGAAAGCAGAGAGGGCCAAATTGTCTGGGGCATTTGAAAGAGTTCCAGGAGGCAGTGAGAACCAGCATTACTTTTCCCGGCTGGCACCTTTGCTGTGGCAGCAAAACCTGGACGTTTGTCTTTTTTGCTCCGGAGGTTGCCGAAAGCGAAAACAGGTGCTTTTGAGGATGGAGTCCGCAGGAAAGCAGAGAGGGCCAAATTGTCTGGGGCATTTGAAAGGGTTCCAGGAGGCAGTGAGAACCAGCATTACTTTTCCCCGCTGGCACCTCTGCTGTGGCAGCAAAAGCTGGACGTTTGTCTTTTTTGCTCCGGAGGCTGCCGAAAGCGAAAACAGGTGCTTTTGAGGATGGAGTCCGCAGGAAAGCAGAGAGGGCCAAATTGTCTGGGGCATTTGAAAGAGTTCCAGGAGGCAGTGAGAACCAGCATTACTTTTCTTGGCTGGCACCTTTGCTCTAGCAGCAAAACCTGGACGTTTGTCTTTTTTGCTCTGGAGGATGCCGAAAGCGAAAAAAGGTGCTTTTGTGGATGGAGTCCGCAGGAAAGCAGAGAGGGCCAAATTGTCTGGGGCATTTGAAAGGGTTCCAGGAGGCAGTGAGAACCAGCATTACTTTTCCCCGCTGGCACCTTTGCTTTGGCAGCAAAAGCTGGTCGTTTGTCTTTTTTGCTCCTGAGGTTGCCGAAAGCGAAAACAGGTGCTTTTGAGGATGGAGTCCGCAGGAAAGCAGAGAGGGCCAAATTGTCTGGGGCATTTGAAAGGGTTCCAGGAGGCAGTGAGAACCAGCATTACTTTTTCCCGCTGGCACCTTTGCTGTGGCAGCAAAAGCTGGACGTTTGTCTTTTTTGCTCCGGAGGTTGCCGAAAGCGAAAACAGGTGCTTTTGAGGATGGAGTCCGCAGGAAAGCAGAGAGGGCCAAATTGTCTGTGGCATTTGAAGAGGTTCCAGGACGCAGTGAGAACCAGCATTACTTTTCCCCGCTGGCATCTTTGCTGTGGCAGCAAAAGCTGGACGTTTGTCTTTTTTGCTCCGGAGGCTGCCGAAAGCGAAAACAGGTGCTTTTGAGGATGGAGTCCACAGGAAAGCAGAGAGGGCCAAAGTGTCTGGGGCATTTGAAAGGGTTCCAGGAGGCAGTGAGAACCAGCATTACTTTTCCCCGCTGGCACCTTTGCTGTGGCAGCAAAAGCTGGACATTTGTCTTTTTTGCTCTGGAGGATGCCGAAAGCGAAAACAGGTGCTTTTGAGGATGGAGTCCGCAGGAAAGCAGAGAGGGCCAAATTGTCTGGTGCATTTGAAAGAGTTGCAGGAGGCAGTGAGAACCAGCATTACTTTTCCCGGCTGGCACCTTTGCTGTGGCAGCAAAACCTGGACGTTTGTCTTTTTTGCTCCGGAGGATGCCGAAAGCGAAAACAGGTGCTTTTGAGGATGGAGTCCGCAGGAAAGCAGAGAGGGCCAAATTGTCTGGGGCATTTGAAAGGGTTCCAGGAGGCAGTGAGAACCAGCATTACTTTTCCCCGCTGGCACCTTTGCTGTGGCAGCAAAAGCTGGACGTTTGGCTTTTTTGCTCCTGAGGATGCCGAAAGCGAAAACAGGTGCTTTTGAGGATGGAGTCCGCAGGAAAGCAGAGAGGGCCAAATAGTCTGGGGCATTTGAAAGGGTTCCAGGACGCAGTGAGAACCAGCATTACTTTTCCCGGCTGGCACCTTTGCTGTGGCAGCAAAACCTGGACGTTTGTCTTTTTTGCTCTGGAGGCTGCCGAAAGCGAAAACAGGTGCTTTTGAGCATGGAGTCCGCAGGAAAGCAGAGAGGGCCAAATTGTCTGGGGCATTTGAAGAGGTTCCAGGACGCAGTGAGAACCAGCATTACTTTTCTTGGCTGGCACCTTTGCTGTGGCAGCAAAAGCTGGACGTTTGTCTTTTTTGCTCGGAGGCTGCAGAAAGCGAAAACAGGTGCTTTTGAGGATGGAGTCCGCAGGAAAGCAGAGAGGGCCAAATTGTCTGGGGCATTTGAAAGGGTTCCAGGAGGCAGTGAGAACCAGCATTACTTTTCCCCGCTGGCACCTTTGCTGTGGCAGCAAAAGCTGGACATTTGTCTTTTTTGCTCCGGAGGCTGCCGAAAGCGAAAACAGGTGCTTTTGAGGATGGAGTCCGCAGGAAAGCAGAGAGTGCCAAATTGTCTGTGGCATTTGAAGAGGTTCCAGGAGGCAATGAGGACCAGCATCACTTTTCCCCGCTGGCACCTTTGCTGTGGCAGCAAAAGCTGGACGTTTGTCTTTTTTGCTCTGGAGGATGCCGAAAGCGAAAAAAGGTGCTTTTGAGGATGGAGTCCGCAGGAAAGCAGAGAGGGCCAAATTGTCTGGGGCATTTGAAAGGGTTCCAGGAGGCAGTGAGAACCAGCATTACTTTTCCCCGCTGGCACCTTTGCTGTGGCAGCAAAACCTGGACGTTTGTCTTTTTTGCTCCTGAGGTTGCCGAAAGCGAAAACAGGTGCTTTTGAGGATGGAGTCCGCAGGAAAGCAGAGAGGGCCAAATTGTCTGGGGCATTTGAAAGGGTTCCAGGAGGCAGTGAGAACCAGCATTACTTTTCCCCGCTGGCACCTTTGCTGTGGCAGCAAAAGCTGGACGTTTGTCTTTTTTGCTCCGGAGGCTGCCGAAAGCGAAAACAGGTGCTTTTGAGGAGGGAGTCCGCAGGAAAGCAGAGAGGGCCAAATTGTCTGTGGCATTTGAAGAGGTTCCAGGACGCAGTGAGAACCACCATTACTTTTCCCGGCTGGCACCTTTTCTGTGGCAGCAAAAGCTGGACGTTTGTCTTTTTTGCTCCGGAGGTTGCCGAAAGCGAAAACAGGTGCTTTTGAGGATGGAGTCCGCAGGAAAGCAGAGAGGGCCAAATTGTCTGTGGCATTTGAAAGGGTTCCAGGAGGCAGTGAGAACCAGCATTACTTTTCCCCGCTGGCACCTCTGCTGTGGCAGCAAAAGCTGGACGTTTGTCTTTTTTGCTCCTGAGGATGCCGAAAGCGAAAACAGGTGCTTTTGAGGATGGAGTCTGCAGGAAAGCAGAGAGGGCCAAATTGTCTGTGGCTTTTGAAGAGGTTCCAGGAGGCAATGAGGACCAGCATTACTTTTCCCCGCTGGCACCTCTGCTGTGGCAGCAAAAGCTGGACGTTTGTCTTTTTTGCTCCGAAGTTTACCGAAAGCGAAAACAGATGCTTTTGAGGACGGAGTCCGCAGGAAAGCAGAGAGGGCCAAATTGTCTGTGGCATTTGAAAGGGTTCCAGGAGGCAGTGAGAACCAGCATTACTTTTCCCCGCTGGCACCTTTGCTGTGGCAGCAAAACCTGGACGTTTGTGATTTTTGCTCCGGAGGCTGCCGAAAGTGAAAACAGGTGTTTTGAGGATGGAGTCCGCAGGAAAGCAGAGAGGGCCAAATTGTCTGGGGCATTTGAAAGAGTTCCAGGAGGCAGTGAGAACCAGCATTACTTTTCCCCGCTGGCACCTTTGCTGTGGCAGCAAAAGCTGGACATTTGTCTTTTTTGCTCCGGAGTTTGCCGAAAGCGAAAACAGGTGCTTTTGAGGATGGAGTCCGCAGGAAAGCAGAAAGGGCCAAATAGTCTGGGGCATTTGAAAGGGTTCCAGGAGGCAGTGAGAACCAGCATTACTTTTCCCCGGTGGCACCTTTGCTGTGGCAGCAAAAGCTGGACGTTTGTCTTTTTTGCTCCTGAGGTTGCCGAAAGCGAAAACAGGTGCTTTTGAGGATGGAGTCCGCAGGAAAGCAGAGAGGGCCAAATTGTCTGTGGCATTTGAAGAGGTTCCAGGACGCAGTGAGAACCAGCATTACTTTTCCCCGCTGGCATCTTTGCTGTGGCAGCAAAAGCTGGACGTTTGTCTTTTTTGCTCCGGAGGCTGCCGAAAGCGAAAACAGGTGCTTTTGAGGATGGAGTCCACAGGAAAGCAGAGAGGGCCAAATTGTCTGGGGCATTTGAAAGGGTTCCAGGAGGCAGTGAGAACCAGCATTACTTTTCCCCGCTGGCACCTTTGCTGTGGCAGCAAAAGCTGGACGTTTGTCTTTTTTGCTCTGGAGGATGCCGAAAGCGAAAACAGGTGCTTTTGAGGATGGAGTCCGCAGGAAAGCAGAGAGGGCCAAATTGTCTGGTGCATTTGAAAGAGTTGCAGGAGGCAGTGAGAACCAGCATTACTTTTCCCGGCTGGCACCTTTGCTGTGGCAGCAAAAGCTGGACGTTTGTCTTTTTTGCTCCGGAGGATGCCGAAAGCGAAAACAGGTGCTTTTGAGGATGGAGTCCGCAGGAAAGCAGAGAGGGCCAAATTGTCTGTGGCATTTGAAAGGGTTCCAGGAGGCAGTGAGAACCAGCATTACTTTTCCCCGCTGGTACCATTGCTGTGGCAGCAAAAGCTGGACGTTTGGCTTTTTTGCTCCTGAGGATGCCGAAAGCGAAAACAGGTGCTTTTGAGGATGGAGTCCGCAGGAAAGCAGAGAGGGCCAAATAGTCTAGGGCATTTGAAAGGGTTCCAGGAGGCAGTGAGAACCAGCATTACTTTACCCGGCTGGCACCTTTGCTGTGGCAGCAAAACCTGGACGTTTGTCTTTTTTGCTCTGGAGGCTGCCGAAAGCGAAAACAGGTGCTTTTGAGCATGGAGTCCGCAGGAAAGCAGAGAGGGCCAAATTGTCTGGGGCATTTGAAGAGGTTCCAGGACGCAGTGAGAACCAGCATTACTTTTCTTGGCTGGCACCTTTGCTGTGGCAGCAAAAGCTGGACGTTTGTCTTTTTTGCTCGGAGGCTGCAGAAAGCGAAAACAGGTGCTTTTGAGGATGGAGTCCGCAGGAAAGCAGAGAGGGCCAAATTGTCTGGGGCATTTGAAAGGGTTCCAGGAGGCAGTGAGAACCAGCATTACTTTTCCCCGCTGGCACCTTTGCTGTGGCAGCAAAAGCTGGACATTTGTCTTTTTTGCTCCGGAGGCTGCCGAAAGCGAAAACAGGTGCTTTTGAGGATGGAGTCCGCAGGAAAGCAGAGAGTGCCAAATTGTCTGTGGCATTTGAAGAGGTTCCAGGAGGCAATGAGGACCAGCATCACTTTTCCCCGCTGGCACCTTTGCTGTGGCAGCAAAAGCTGGACGTTTGTCTTTTTTGCTCTGGAGGATGCCGAAAGCGAAAAAAGGTGCTTTTGAGGATGGAGTCCGCAGGAAAGCAGAGAGGGCCAAATTGTCTGGGGCATTTGAAAGGGTTCCAGGAGGCAGTGAGAACCAGCATTACTTTTCCCCGCTGGCACCTTTGCTGTGGCAGCAAAAGCTGGACGTTTGTCTTTTTTGCTCCTGAGGTTGCCGAAAGCGAAAACAGGTGCTTTTGAGGATGGAGTCCGCAGGAAAGCAGAGAGGGCCAAATTGTCTGGGGCATTTGAAAGGGTTCCAGGAGGCAGTGAGAACCAGCATTACTTTTCCCCGCTGGCACCTTTGCTGTGGCAGCAAAAGCTGGACGTTTGTCTTTTTTGCTCCTGAGGATGCCGAAAGCGAAAACAGGTGCTTTTGAGGATGGAGTCCGCAGGAAAGCAGAGAGGGCCAAATTGTCTGGGGCATTTGAAAGAGTTCCAGGAGGCAGTGAGAACCAGCATTACTTTTCCCCGCTGGCACCTTTGCTGTGGCAGCAAAACCTGGACGTTTGTCTTTTTTGCTCCGGAGGCTGCCGAAAGCGAAAACAGGTGCTTTTGAGGAGGGAGTCCGCAGGAAAGCAGAGAGGGCCAAATTGTCTGTGGCATTTGAAGAGGTTCCAGGACGCAGTGAGAACCACCATTACTTTTCCCGGCTGGCACCTTTTCTGTGGCAGCAAAAGCTGGACGTTTGTCTTTTTTGCTCCGGAGGTTGCCGAAAGCGAAAACAGGTGCTTTTGAGGATGGAGTCCGCAGGAAAGCAGAGAGGGCCAAATTGTCTGTGGCATTTGAAAGGGTTCCAGGAGGCAGTGAGAACCAGCATTACTTTTCCCCGCTGGCACCTCTGCTGTGGCAGCAAAAGCTGGACGTTTGTCTTTTTTGCTCCTGAGGATGCCGAAAGCGAAAACAGGTGCTTTTGAGGATGGAGTCTGCAGGAAAGCAGAGAGGGCCAAATTGTCTGTGGCTTTTGAAGAGGTTCCAGGAGGCAATGAGGACCAGCATTACTTTTCCCCGCTGGCACCTCTGCTGTGGCAGCAAAAGCTGGACGTTTGTCTTTTTTGCTCCGGAGGCTGCCGAAAGCGAAAACAGATGCTTTTGAGGACGGAGTCCGCAGGAAAGCAGAGAGGGCCAAATTGTCTGTGGCATTTGAAAGGGTTCCAGGAGGCAGTGAGAACCAGCATTACTTTTCCCCGCTGGCACCTTTGCTGTGGCAGCAAAACCTGGACGTTTGTGATTTTTGCTCCGGAGGCTGCCGAAAGTGAAAACAGGTGTTTTGAGGATGGAGTCCGCAGGAAAGCAGAGAGGGCCAAATTGTCTGGGGCATTTGAAAGAGTTCCAGGAGGCAGTGAGAACCAGCATTACTTTTCCCCGCTGGCACCTTTGCTGTGGCAGCAAAAGCTGGACGTTTGTCTTTTTTGCTCCGGAGTTTGCCGAAAGCGAAAACAGGTGCTTTTGAGGATGGAGTCCGCAGGAAAGCAGAAAGGGCCAAATAGTCTGGGGCATTTGAAAGGGTTCCAGGAGGCAGTGAGAACCAGCATTACTTTTCCCCGGTGGCACCTTTGCTGTGGCAGCAAAAGCTGGACGTTTGTCTTTTTTGCTCCTGAGGTTGACGAAAGCGAAAACAGGTGCTTTTGAGGATGGAGTCCGCAGGAAAGCAGAGAGGGCCAAATTGTCTGTGGCATTTGAAGAGGTTCCAGGACGCAGTGAGAACCAGCATTACTTTTCCCCGCTGGCATCTTTGCTGTGGCAGCAAAAGCTGGACGTTTGTCTTTTTTGCTCCGGAGGCTGCCGAAAGCGAAAACAGGTGCTTTTGAGGATGGAGTCCACAGGAAAGCAGAGAGGGCCAAATTGTCTGGGGCATTTGAAAGGGTTCCAGGAGGCAGTGAGAACCAGCATTACTTTTCCCCGCTGGCACCTTTGCTGTGGCAGCAAAAGCTGGACGTTTGTCTTTTTTGCTCTGGAGGATGCCGAAAGCGAAAACAGGTGCTTTTGAGGATGGAGTCCGCAGGAAAGCAGAGAGGGCCAAATTGTCTGGTGCATTTGAAAGAGTTGCAGGAGGCAGTGAGAACCAGCATTACTTTTCCCGGCTGGCACCTTTGCTGTGGCAGCAAAAGCTGGACGTTTGTCTTTTTTGCTCCGGAGGATGCCGAAAGCGAAAACAGGTGCTTTTGAGGATGGAGTCCGCAGGAAAGCAGAGAGGGCCAAATTGTCTGGGGCATTTGAAAGGGTTCCAGGAGGCAGTGAGAACCAGCATTACTTTTCCCCGCTGGTACCATTGCTGTGGCAGCAAAAGCTGGACGTTTGGCTTTTTTGCTCCTGAGGATGCCGAAAGCGAAAACAGGTGCTTTTGAGGATGGAGTCCGCAGGAAAGCAGAGAGGGCCAAATAGTCTGGGGCATTTGAAAGGGTTCCAGGAGGCAGTGAGAACCAGCATTACTTTACCCGGCTGGCACCTTTGCTGTGGCAGCAAAACCTGGACGTTTGTCTTTTTTGCTCCGGAGGCTGCCGAAAGCGAAAACAGGTGCTTTTGAGCATGGAGTCCGCAGGAAAGCAGAGAGTGCCAAATTGTCTGTGGCATTTGAAGAGGGTCGAGGACGCAGTGAGAACCAGCATTACTTTTCCCCGCTGGCATCTTTGCTGTGGCAGCAAAACCTGGACGTTTGTCTTTTTTGCTCTGGAGGCTGCCGAAAGCGAAAACAGGTGCTTTTGAGGATGGAGTCCGCAGGAAAGCAGAGAGGGCCAAATTGTCTGGGGCATTTGAAAGGGTTCCAGGAGGCAGTGAGAACCAGCATTACTTTTCCCCGCTGGCACCTTTGCTGTGGCAGCAAAAGCTGGACGTTTGTCTTTTTTGCTCTGGAGGGTGCCGAAAGCGAAAACAGGTGCTTTTGAGGATGGAGTCCGCAGGAAAGCAGAGAGTGCCAAATTGTCTGTGGCATTTGAAGAGGTTCCAGGAGGCAATGAGGACCAGCATAACTTTTCCCCGCTGGCACCTTTGCTGTGGCAGCAAAAGCTGGACGTTTGTCTTTTTTGCTCTGGAGGATGCCGAAAGCGAAAAAAGGTGCTTTTGAGGATGGAGTCCGCAGGAAAGCAGAGAGGGCCAAATTGTCTGGGGCATTTGAAAGGGTTCCAGGAGGCAGTGAGAACCAGCATTACTTTTCCCCGCTGGCACCTTTGCTGTGGCAGCAAAAGCTGGACGTTTTTCTTTTTTGCTCCGGAGTTTGCCGAAAGTGAAAACAGGTGCTTTTGAGGATGGAGTCCGCAGGAAAGCAGAGAGGGCCAAATTGTCTGGGGCATTTGAAAGGGTTCCAGGAGGCAGTGAGAACCAGCATTACTTTTCCCCGCTGGCACCTTTGCTGTGGCAGCAAAAGCTGGACGTTTGTCTTTTTTGCTCTGGAGGCTGCCGAAAGCGAAAACAGGTGCTTTTGAGGATGGAGTCCGCAGGAAAGCAGAGAGGGCCAAATAGTCTGGGGCATTTGAAAGAGTTGCAGGAGGCAGTGAGAACCAGCATTACTTTTCCCGGCTGGCACCTTTGCTGTGGCAGCAAAACCTGGACGTTTGTCTTTTTTGCTCCGGAGGATGCCGAAAGCGAAAACAGGTGCTTTTGAGGATGGAGTCCGCAGGAAAGCAGAGAGGGCCAAATTGTCTGGGGCATTTGAAAGGGTTCCAGGAGGCAGTGAGAACCAGCATTACTTTTCCCCGCTGGTACCTTTGCTGTGGCAGCAAAAGCTGGACGTTTGGCTATTTTGCTCCTGAGGATGCCGAAAGCGAAAACAGGTGCTTTTGAGGATGGAGTCCGCAGGAAAGCAGAGAGGGCCAAATAGTCTGGGGCATTTGAAAGGGTTCCAGGAGGCAGTGAGAACCAGCATTACTTTACCCGGCTGGCACCTTTGCTGTGGCAGCAAAACCTGGACGTTTGTCTTTTTTGCTCCGGAGGCTGCCGAAAGCGAAAACAGGTGCTTTTGAGCATGGAGTCCGCAGGAAAGCAGAGAGGGCCAAATTGTCTGTGGCATTTGAAGAGGGTCGAGGACGCAGTGAGAACCAGCATTACTTTTCCCCGCTGGCATCTTTGCTGTGGCAGCAAAACCTGGACGTTTGTCTTTTTTGCTCTGGAGGCTGCCGAAAGCGAAAACAGGTGCTTTTGAGGATGGAGTCCGCAGGAAAGCAGAGAGGGCCAAATTGTCTGTGGCATTTGAAAGAGTTCTAGGAGGTAGTGAGAACCAGCATTACTTTTCCCCGCTGGCACCTTTGCTGTGGCAGCAAAAGCTGGACGTTTGTCTTTTTTGCTCCGGAGGCTGCCGAAAGCGAAAACAAGTGCTTTTGAGGATGGAGTCCGCAGGAAAGCAGAGAGTGCCAAATTGTCTGTGGCATTTGAAGAGGTTCCAGGAGGCAATGAGGACCAGCATCACTTTTCCCCGCTGGCACCTTTGCTGTGGCAGCAAAAGCTGGACGTTTGTCTTTTTTGCTCTGGAGGATGCCGAAAGCGAAAAAAGGTGCTTTTGAGGATGGAGTCCGCAGGAAAGCAGAGAGGGCCAAATTGTCTGGGGCATTTGAAAGGGTTCCAGGACGCAGTGAGAACCAGCATTACTTTTCCCCGCTGGCACCTTTGCTGTGGCAGCAAAAGCTGGACGTTTGTCTTTTTTGCTCCGGAGTTTGCCGAAAGCGAAAACAGGTGCTTTTGAGGATGGAGTCCGCAGGAAAGCAGAGAGGGCCAAATTGTCTGGGGCATTTGAAAGGGTTCCAGGAGGCAGTGAGAACCAGCATTACTTTTCCCCGGTGGCACCTTTGCTGTGGCAGCAAAAGCTGGACGTTTGTCTTTTTTGCTCTGGAGGCTGCCGAAAGCGAAAACAGGTGCTTTTGAGGATGGAGTCCGCAGGAAAGCAGAGAGGGCCAAATTGTCTGGGGCATTTGAAAGAGTTCCAGGAGGCAGTGAGAACCAGCATTACTTTTCCCGGCTGGCACTTTTGCTGTGGCAGCAAAACCTGGACGTTTGTCTTTTTTGCTCCTGAGGTTGCCGAAAGCGAAAACAGGTGCTTTTGAGGATGGAGTCCGCAGGAAAGCAGACAGGGCCAAATTGTCTGTGGCTTTTGAAGAGGTTCCAGGAGGCAATGAGGACCAGCATTACTTTTCCCCGCTGGCACCTTTGCTGTGGCAGCAAAAGCTGGACGTTTGTCTTTTTTGCTCTGGAGGCTGCCGAAAGCGAAAACAGGTGCTTTTGAGGATGGAGTCCGCAGGAAAGCAGAGAGGGCCAAATTGTCTGGGGCATTTGAAAGGGTTCCAGGAGGCAGTGAGAACCAGCATTACTTTTCCCCGCTGGCACCTTTGCTGTGGCAGCAAAAGCTGGACGTTTGTCTTTTTTGCTCCGGAGGCTGCCGAAAGCGAAAACAGGTGCTTTTGAGGATGGAGTCCGCAGGAAAGCAGAGAGTGCCAAATTGTCTGTGGCATTTGAAGAGGTTCCAGGAGGCAATGAGGACCAGCATCACTTTTCCCCGCTGGCACCTTTGCTGTGGCAGCAAAAGCTGGACGTTTGTCTTTTTTGCTCTGCAGGATGCCGAAAGCGAAAAAAGGTGCTTTTGAGGATGGAGTCCGCAGGAAAGCAGAGAGGGCCAAATTGTCTGGGGCATTTGAAAGGGTTCCAGGAGGCAGTGAGAACCAGCATTACTTTTCCCCGCTGGCACCTTTGCTGTGGCAGCAAAACCTGGACGTTTGTCTTTTTTGCTCCTGAGGTTGCCGAAAGCGAAAACAGGTGCTTTTGAGGATGGAGTCCGCAGGAAAGCAGAGAGGGCCAAATTGTCTGGGGCATTTGAAAGGGTTCCAGGAGGCAGTGAGAACCAGAATTCCTTTTGCCCGCTGGCACCTTTGCTGTGGCAGCAAAAGCTGGACGTTTGTCTTTTTTGCTCCTGAGGCTGCCGAAAGCGAAAACAGGTGCTTTTGAGGATGGAGTCCGCAGGAAAGCAGAGAGGGCCAAATAGTCTGGGGCATTTGAAAGGGTTCCAGGAGGCAGTGAGAACCAGCATTACTTTTCCCGGCTGGCACCTTTGCTGTGGCAGCAAAAGCTGGACGTTTGGCTTTTTTGCTCCGGAGGTTGCCGAAAGCGAAAACAGGTGCTTTTGAGGATGGAGTCCGCAGGAAAGCAGAGAGGGCCAAATTGTCTGTGGCATTTGAAGAGGTTCCAGGAGGCAATGAGGACCAGCATCACTTTTCGCCACTGGCACCTTTGCTGTGGCAGCAAAACCTGGACGTTTGTCTTTTTTGCTCCTGAGGTTGCCGAAAGCGAAAACAGGTGCTTTTGAGGATGGAGTCCGCAGGAAAGCAGAGAGGGCCAAATTGTCTGGGGCATTTGAAAGGGTTCCAGGAGGCAGTGAGAACCAGAATTCCTTTTCCCCGCTGGCACCTTTGCTGTGGCAGCAAAAGCTGGACGTTTGTCTTTTTTGCTCCTGAGGATGCCGAAAGCGAAAACAGGTGCTTTTGAGGATGGAGTCCGCAGGAAAGCAGAGAGGGCCAAATAGTCTGGGGCATTTGAAAAGGTTCCAGGAGGCAGTGAGAACCAGCATTACTTTTCCCCGCTGGCATCTTTGCTGTGGCAGCAAAAGCTGGACGTTTGTCTTTTTTGCTCCGGAGGTTGCCGAAAGCGAAAACAGGTGCTTTTGAGGATGGAGTCCGCAGGAAAGCAGAGAGGGCCAAATTGTCTGTGGCATTTGAAAGGGTTCCAGGAGGCAGTGAGAACCAGCATTACTTTTCCCCGCTGGCACCTCTGCTGTGGCAGCAAAAGCTGGACGTTTGTCTTTTTTGCTCCTGAGGATGCCGAAAGCGAAACAGGTGCTTTTGAGGATGGAGTCCGCAGGAAAGCAGAGAGGGCCAAATTGTCTGTGGCTTTTGAAGAGGTTCCAGGAGGCAATGAGGACCAGCATTACTTTTCCCCTCTGGCACCTCTGCTGTGGCAGCAAAAGCTGGACGTTTGTCTTTTTTGCTCCGGAGGCTGCCGAAAGCGAAAACAGGTGCTTTTGAGGATGGAGTCCGCAGGAAAGCAGAGAGGGCCAAATAGTCTGGGGCATTTGAAAGGGTTCCAGGAGGCAGTGAGAACCAGCATTACTTTTCCCGGCTGGCACCTTTGCTGTGGCAGCAAAACCTGGACGTTTGTCTTTTTTGCTCCGGAGGATGCCGAAAGCGAAAACAGGTGCTTTTGAGGATGGAGTCCGCAGGAAAGCAGAGAGGGCCGAATTGTCTGGGGCATTTGAAAGGGTTCCAGGAGGCAGTGAGAACCAGCATTACTTTTGCCCGCTGGCACCTTTGCTGTGGCAGCAAAAGCTGGACGTTTGGCTTTTTTGCTCCTGAGGATGCCGAAAGCGAAAACAGGTGCTTTTGAGGATGGAGTCCGCAGGAAAGCAGAGAGGGCCAAATAGTCTGGGGCATTTGAAAGGGTTCCAGGAGGCAGTGAGAACCAGCATTACTTTTCCCGGCTGGCACCTTTGCTGTGGCAGCAAAACCTGGACGTTTGTCTTTTTTGCTCCGGAGGCTGCCGAAAGCGAAAACAGGTGCTTTTGAGCATGGAGTCCGCAGGAAAGCAGAGAGGGCCAAATTGTCTGTGGCATTTGAAGAGGGTCGAGGACGCAGTGAGAACCAGCATTACTTTTCCCCGCTGGCACCTTTGCTGTGGCAGCAAAAGCTGGACGTTTGTCTTTTTTGCTCCGGAGTTTGCCGAAAGCGAAAACAGGTGCTTTTGAGGATGGAGTCCGCAGGAAAGCAGAGAGGGCCAAATTGTCTGGGGCATTTGAAAGGGTTCCAGGAGGCAGTGAGAACCAGCATTACTTTTCCCCGGTGGCACCTTTGCTGTGGCAGCAAAAGCTGGACGTTTGTCTTTTTTGCTCTGGAGGCTGCCGAAAGCGAAAACAGGTGCTTTTGAGGATGGAATCCGCAGGAAAGCAGAGAGGGCCAAATTGTCTGGGGCATTTGAAAGAGTTCCAGGAGGCAGTGAGAACCAGCATTACTTTTCCCGGCTGGCACTTTTGCTGTGGCAGCAAAACCTGGACGTTTGTCTTTTTTGCTCCTGAGGTTGCCGAAAGCGAAAACAGGTGCTTTTGAGGATGGAGTCCGCAGGAAAGCAGACAGGGCCAAATTGTCTGTGGCTTTTGAAGAGGTTCGAGGAGGCAATGAGGACCAGCATTACTTTTCCCCGCTGGCACCTTTGCTGTGGCAGCAAAAGCTGGACGTTTGTCTTTTTTGCTCCGGAGGCTGCCGAAAGCGAAAACAGGTGCTTTTGAGGATGGAGTCCGCAGGAAAGCAGAGAGGGCCAAATTGTCTGGGGCATTTGAAAGGGTTCCAGGAGGCAGTGAGAACCAGCATTACTTTTCCCGGCTGGCACCTTTGCTGTGGCAGCAAAACCTGGACGTTTGTCTTTTTTGCTCCTGAGGATACCGAAAGTGAAAACAGGTGCTTTTGAGGATGGAGTCCGCAGGAAAGCAGAGAGGGCCAAATTGTCTGGGGCATTTGAAAGAGTTCCAGGAGGCAGTGAGAACCAGCATTACTTTTCCCCGCTGGCACCTTTGCTGTGGCAGCAAAAGCTGGACGTTTGTCTTTTTTGCTCCGGAGGCTGCCGAAAGCGAAAACAGGTGCTTTTGAGGATGGAGTCCGCAGGAAAGCAGAGAGTGCCAAATTGTCTGTGGCATTTGAAGAGGTTCCAGGAGGCAATGAGGACCAGCATCACTTTTCCCCGCTGGCACCTTTGCTGTGGCAGCAAAAGCTGGACGTTTGTCTTTTTTGCTCTGGAGGCTGCCGAAAGCGAAAACAGGTGCTTTTGAGGATGGAGTCCGCAGGAAAGCAGAGAGGGCCAAATTGTCTGGGGCATTTGAAAGAGTTCCAGGAGGCAGTGAGAACCAGCATTACTTTTCCCGGCTGGCACTTTTGCTGTGGCAGCAAAACCTGGACGTTTGTCTTTTTTGCTCCTGAGGTTGCCGAAAGCGAAAACAGGTGCTTTTGAGGATGGAGTCCGCAGGAAAGCAGAGAGGGCCAAATTGTCTGTGGCTTTTGAAGAGGTTCGAGGAGGCAATGAGGACCAGCATAACTTTTCCCCGCTGGCACCTTTGCTGTGGCAGCAAAAGCTGGACGTTTGTCTTTTTTGCTCCGGAGGCTGCCGAAAGCGAAAACAGGTGCTTTTGAGGATGGAGTCCGCAGGAAAGCAGAGAGGGCCAAATTGTCTGGGGCATTTGAAAGGGTTCCAGGAGGCAGTGAGAACCAGCATTACTTTTCCCCGCTGGCACCTTTGCTGTGGCAGCAAAACCTGGACGTTTGTCTTTTTTGCTCCTGAGGATGCCGAAAGCGAAAACAGGTGCTTTTGAGGATGGAGTCCGCAGGAAAGCAGAGAGGGCCAAATTGTCTGGGGCATTTGAAAGGGTTCCAGGAGGCAGTGAGAACCAGCATTACTTTTCCCCGCTGGCACCTTTGCTGTGGCAGCAAAAGCTGGACGTTTGTCTTTTTTGCTCCGGAGGCTGCCGAAAGCGAAAACAGGTGCTTTTGAGGATGGAGTCCGCAGGAAAGCAGAGAGTGCCAAATTGTCTGTGGCATTTGAAGAGGTTCCAGGAGGCAATGAGGACCAGCATCACTTTTCCCCGCTGGCACCTTTGCTGTGGCAGCAAAAGCTGGACGTTTGTCTTTTTTGCTCTGGAGGATGCCGAAAGCGAAAAAAGGTGCTTTTGAGGATGGAGTCCGCAGGAAAGCAGAGAGGGCCAAATTGTCTGGGGCATTTGAAAGGGTTCCAGGAGGCAGTGAGAACCAGCATTACTTTTCCCCGCTGGCACCTTTGCTGTGGCAGCAAAACCTGGACGTTTGTGATTTTTGCTCCGGAGGCTGCCGAAAGTGAAAACAGGTGCTTTTGAGGATGGAGTCCGCAGGAAAGCAGAGAGGGCCAAATTGTCTGGGGCATTTGAAAGGGTTCCAGGAGGCAGTGAGAACCAGAATTCCTTTTGCCCGCTGGCACCTTTGCTGTGGCAGCAAAAGCTGGACGTTTGTCTTTTTTGCTCCTGAGGATGCCGAAAGCGAAAACAGGTGCTTTTGAGGATGGAGTCCGCAGGAAAGCAGAGAGGGCCAAATTGTCTGGGGCATTTGAAAGGGTTCCAGGAGGCAGTGAGAACCAGCATTACTTTTCCCGGCTGGCACCTTTGCTGTGGCAGCAAAAGCTGGACGTTTGGCTTTTTTGCTCCGGAGGTTGCCGAAAGCGAAAACAGGTGCTTTTGAGGATGGAGTCCGCAGGAAAGCAGAGAGGGCCAAATTGTCTGTGGCATTTGAAGAGGTTCCAGGACGCAGTGAGAACCAGCATTACTTTTCCCCGCTGGCATCTTTGCTGTGGCAGCAAAAGCTGGACGTTTGTCTTTTTTGCTCCGGAGGTTGCCGAAAGCGAAAACAGGTGCTTTTGAGGATGGAGTCCGCAAGAAAGCAGAGAGGGCCAAATTGTCTGTGGCATTTGAAGAGGTTCCAGGACGCAGTGAGAACCAGCATTACTTTTCCCCGCTGGCACCTCTGCTGTGGCAGCAAAAGCTGGACGTTTGTCTTTTTTGCTCCTGAGGATGCCGAAAGCGAAAACAGGTGCTTTTGAGGATGGAGTCCGCAGGAAAGCAGAGAGGGCCAAATTGTCTGTGGCTTTTGAAGAGGTTCCAGGAGGCAATGAGGACCAGCATTACTTTTCCCCTCTGGCACCTCTGCTGTGGCAGCAAAAGCTGGACGTTTGTCTTTTTTGCTCCGGAGGCTGCCGAAAGCGAAAACAGGTGCTTTTGAGGATGGAGTCCGCAGGAAAGCAGAGAGGGCCAAATTGTCTGTGGCATTTGAAAGGGTTCCAGGAGGCAGTGAGAACCAGCATTACTTTTCCCCGCTGGCACCTTTGCTGTGGCAGCAAAACCTGGACGTTTGTGATTTTTGCTCCGGAGGCTGCCGAAAGTGAAAACAGGTGCTTTTGAGGATGGAGTCCGCAGGAAAGCAGAGAGGGCCAAATTGTCTGGGGCATTTGAAAGAGTTCCAGGAGGCAGTGAGAACCAGCATTACTTTTCCCCGCTGGCACCTTTGCTGTGGCAGCAAAAGCTGGACGTTTGTCTTTTTTGCTCTGGAGGATGCCGAAAGCGAAAAAAGGTGCTTTTGAGGATGGAGTCCGCAGGAAAGCAGAGAGGGCCAAATTTTCTGGGGCATTTGAAAGGGTTCCAGGAGGCAGTGAGAACCAGCATTACTTTTCCCCGCTGGCACCTTTGCTTTGGCAGCAAAAGCTGGACGTTTGTCTTTTTTGCTCCTGAGGTTGCCGAAAGCGAAAACAGGTGCTTTTGAGGATGGAGTCCGCAGGAAAGCAGAGAGGGCCAAATTGTCTGGGGCATTTGAAAGGGTTCCAGGAGGCAGTGAGAACCAGCATTACTTTTGCCCGCTGGCACCTTTGCTGTGGCAGCAAAAGCTGGACGTTTGTCTTTTTTGCTCTGGAGGCTGCCGAAAGCGAAAAAAGGTGCGTTTGAGGATGGAGTCCGCAGGAAAGCAGAGAGGGCCAAATTGTCTGGGGCATTTGAAAGGGTTCCAGGACGCAGTGAGAACCAGAATTCCTTTTGCCCGCTGGCACCTTTGCTGTGGCAGCAAAAGCTGGACGTTTGTCTTTTTTGCTCCGGAGGATGCCGAAAGCGAAAACAGATGCTTTTGAGGATGGAGTCCGCAGGAAAGCAGAGAGGGCCAAATAGTCTGGGGCATTTGAAAGGGTTCCAGGAGGCAGTGAGAACCAGCATTACTTTTCCCGGCTGGCACCTTTGCTGTGGCAGCAAAACCTGGACGTTTGGCTTTTTTGCTCCGGAGGTTGCCGAAAGCGAAAACAGGTGCTTTTGAGGATGGAGTCCGCAGGAAAGCAGAGAGGGCCAAATTGTCTGTGGCATTTGAAGAGGTTCCAGGACGCAGTGAGAACCAGCATTACTTTTGCCCGCTGGCACCTCTGCTGTGGCAGCAAAAGCTGGACGTTTGTCTTTTTTGCTCCTGAGGATGCCGAAAGCGAAAACAGGTGCTTTTGAGGATGGAGTCCGCAGGAAAGCAGAGAGGGCCAAATTGTCTGGGGCATTTGAAAGAGTTCCAGGAGGTAGTGAGAACCAGCATTACTTTTCCCCACTGGCACCTTTGCTGTGGCAGCAAAAGCTGGACGTTTGGCTTTTTTGCTCCGGAGGCTGCCGAAAGCGAAAACAGGTGCTTTTGAGGATGGAGTCCGCAGGAAAGCAGAGAGGGCCAAATTGTCTGGGGCATTTGAAAGGGTTCCAGGAGGTAGTGAGAACCAGCATTACTTTTCCCGGCTGGCACGTTTGCTGTGGCAGCAAAACCTGGACGTTTGTCTTTTTTGCTCCTGAGGTTGCCGAAAGCGAAAACAGGTGCTTTTGAGGATGGAGTCCGCAGGAAAGCAGAGAGGGCCAAATAGTCTGGGGCATTTGAAAGGGTTCCAGGAGGCAGTGAGAACCAGCATTACTTTTGCCCGCTGGCACCTTTGCTGTGGCAGCAAAACCTGGACGTTTGTCTTTTTTGCTCCTGAGGTTGCCGAAAGCGAAAACAGGTGCTTTTGAGGATGGAGTCCGCAGGAAAGCAGAGAGGACCAAATTGTCTGTGGCATTTGAAAGGGTTCCAGGAGGCAGTGAGAACCAGCATTACTTTTCCTCACTGGCACCTCTGCTGTGGCAGCAAAAGCTGGACGTTTGTCTTTTTTGCTCCGGAGTTTGCCGAAAGCGAAAACAGGTGCTTTTGAGGATGGAGTCCGCAGGAAAGCAGAGAGGGCCAAATTGTCTGGGGCATTTGAAAGGGTTCCAGGAGGTAGTGAGAACCAGCATTACTTTTCTTGGCTGGCATTTTTGCTGTGGCAGCAAAACCTGGACGTTTGTCTTTTTTGCTCCGGAGGCTGCCGAAAGCGAAAACAGGTGCTTTTGAGGATGGAGTCCGCAGGAAAGCAGAGAGGGCCAAATAGTCTGGGGCATTTGAAAGGGTTCCAGGAGGCAGTGAGAACCAGCATTACTTTTCCCGGCTGGCACCTTTGCTGTGGCAGCAAAACCTGGACGTTTGTCTTTTTTGCTCCGGAGGCTGCCGAAAGCGAAAACAGATGCTTTTGAGGATGGAGTCCACAGGAAATCAGAGAGGGCCAAATTGTCTGGGGCATTTGAAAGGGTTCCAGGAGGCAGTGAGAACCAGCATTACTTTTCCCCGCTGGCACCTTTGCTGTTGCAGCAAAAGCTGGACGTTTGTCTTTTTTGCTCCTGAGGTTGCCGAAAGCGAAAACAGGTGCTTTTGAGGATGGAGTCCGCAGGAAAGCAGAGAGGGCCAAATTGTCTGGGGCATTTGAAAGGGTTCCAGGAGGCAGTGAGAACCAGCATTACTTTTCCCCGGTGGCACCTTTGCTGTGGCAGGAAAAGCTGGACGTTTGTCTTTTTTGCTCTGCAGGATGCCGAAAGCGAAAACAGGTGCTTTTGAGGATGGAGTCCGCAGGAAAGCAGAGAGGGCCAAATTGTCTGGGGCATTTGAAAGGGTTCCAGGAGGCAGTGAGAACCAGCATTACTTTTCCCCGCTGGCACCTTTGCTGTGGCAGCAAAACCTGGACGTTTGTCTTTTTTGCTCCGGAGGCTGCCGAAAGCGAAAACAGGTGCTTTTGAGGATGGAGTCCGCAGGAAAGCAGAGAGGGCCAAATTGTCTGGGGCATTTGAAAGAGTTCCAGGAGGCAGTGAGAACCAGCATTACTTTTCCCCGCTGGCACGTTTGCTGTGGCAGCAAAAGCTGGACGTTTGTCTTCTTTGCTCCGGAGGCTGCCGAAAGCGAAAACAGGTGCTTTTGAGGATGGAGTCCGCAGGAAAGCTGAGAGTGCCAAATTGTCTGTGGCATTTGAAGAGGTTCCAGGAGGCAATGAGGACCAGCATAACTTTTCCCCGCTGGCACATTTGCTGTGGCAGCAAAACCTGGACGTTTGTCTTTTTTGCTCCTGAGGTTGACGAAAGCGAAAACAGGTACTTTTGAGGATGGAGTCCGCAGGAAAGCAGAGAGGGCCAAATTGTCTGGGGCATTTGAAAGAGTTCCAGGAGGCAGTGAGAACCAGCATTACTTTTCCCCGCTGGCACCTTTGCTGTGGCAGCAAAAGCTGGACGTTTGTCTTTTTTGCTCCGGAGGCTGCCGAAAGCGAAAACAGGTGCTTTTGAGGATGGAGTCCGCAGGAAAGCAGAGAGGGCCAAATTGTCTGGGGCATTTGAAAGGGTTCCAGGAGGCAGTGAGAACCAGCATTACTTTTCCCCGCTGGCACCTTTGCTGTGGCAGCAAAAGCTGGACGTTTGTCTTTTTTGCTCCTGAGGATGCCGAAAGCGAAAACAGGTGCTTTTGAGGATGGAGTCCGCAGGAAAGCAGAGAGTGCCAAATTGTCTGTGGCATTTGAAGAGGTTCCAGGACGAAGTGAGAACCAGCATTACTTTTCCCCGCTGGCATCTTTCCTGTGGCAGCAAAACCTGGACGTTTGTCTTTTTTGCTCTGGAGGGTGCCGAAATCAAAAACAGGTGCTTTTGAGGATGGAGTCCGCAGGAAAGCAGAGAGGGCCAAATTGTCTGTGGCATTTGAAGAGGTTCCAGGACGCAGTGAGAACCAGCATTACTTTTCCCCGCTGGCACCTTTGCTGTGGCAGCAAAAGCTGGACGTTTGTCTTTTTTGCTCCGGAGGCTGCCGAAAGCGAAAACAGGTGCTTTTGAGGATGGAGTCCGCAGGAAAGCAGAGAGGGCCAAATTGTCTGTGGCATTTGAAAGAGTTCTAGGAGGTAGTGAGAACCAGCATTACTTTTCCCCGCTGGCACCTTTGCTGTGGCAGCAAAAGCTGGACGTTTGTCTTTTTTGCTCTGGAGGGTGCCGAAAGCGAAAACAGGTGCTTTTGAGGATGGAGTCCGCAGGAAAGCAGAGAGGGCCAAATTGTCTGTGGCATTTGAAGAGGTTCCAGGAGGCAGTGAGGACCAGCATAACTTTTCCCCGCTGGCATATTTGCTGTGGCAGCAAAACCTGGACGTTTGTCTTTTTTGCTCCTGAGGTTGACGAAAGCGAAAACAGGTACTTTTGAGGATGGAGTCCGCAGGAAAGCAGAGGGGCAAATTGTCTGGGGCATTTGAAAGAGTTCCAGGAGGCAGTGAGAACCAGCATTACTTTTCCCCGCTGGCACCTTTGCTGTGGCAGCAAAAGCTGGACGTTTGTCTTTTTTGCTCTGGAGGCTGCCGAAAGCGAAAACAGGTGCTTTTGAGGATGGAGTCCGCAGGAAAGCAGAGAGGGCCAAATTGTCTGGGGCATTTGAAAGGGTTCCAGGAGGCAGTGAGAACCAGCATTACTTTTGCCCGCTGGCACCTTTGCTGTGGCAGCAAAAGCTGGACGTTTGTCTTTTTTGCTCCTGAGGATGCCGAAAGCGAAAACAGGTGCTTTTGAGGATGGAGTCCGCAGGAAAGCAGAGAGGGCCAAATTGTCTGGGGCATTTGAAAGGGTTCCAGCAGGCAGTGAGAACCAGCATTACTTTTGCCCGTTGTCACCTTTGCTGTGGCAGCAAAAGCTGGACGTTTGTCTTTTTTGCTCCGGAGGCTGCCGAAAGCGAAAACAGGTGCTTTTGAGGATGGAGTCCGCAGGAAAGCAGAGAGGGCCAAATTGTCTGGGGCATTTGAAAGAGTTCCAGGAGGCAGTGAGAACCAGCATTACTTTTCCCCGCTGGCACGTTTGCTGTGGCAGCAAAAGCTGGACGTTTGTCTTCTTTGCTCCGGAGGCTGCCGAAAGCGAAAACAGGTGCTTTTGAGGATGGAGTCCGCAGGAAAGCTGAGAGTGCCAAATTGTCTGTGGCATTTGAAGAGGTTCCAGGAGGCAATGAGGACCAGCATAACTTTTCCCCGCTGGCACATTTGCTGTGGCAGCAAAACCTGGACGTTTGTCTTTTTTGCTCCTGAGGTTGACGAAAGCGAAAACAGGTACTTTTGAGGATGGAGTCCGCAGGAAAGCAGAGAGGGCCAAATTGTCTGGGGCATTTGAAAGAGTTCCAGGAGGCAGTGAGAACCAGCATTACTTTTCCCCGCTGGCACCTTTGCTGTGGCAGCAAAAGCTGGACGTTTGTCTTTTTTGCTCCGGAGGCTGCCGAAAGCGAAAACAGGTGCTTTTGAGGATGGAGTCCGCAGGAAAGCAGAGAGGGCCAAATTGTCTGGGGCATTTGAAAGGGTTCCAGGAGGCAGTGAGAACCAGCATTACTTTTCCCCGCTGGCACCTTTGCTGTGGCAGCAAAAGCTGGACGTTTGTCTTTTTTGCTCCTGAGGATGCCGAAAGCGAAAACAGGTGCTTTTGAGGATGGAGTCCGCAGGAAAGCAGAGAGTGCCAAATTGTCTGTGGCATTTGAAGAGGTTCCAGGACGAAGTGAGAACCAGCATTACTTTTCCCCGCTGGCATCTTTCCTGTGGCAGCAAAACCTGGACGTTTGTCTTTTTTGCTCTGGAGGGTGCCGAAATCAAAAACAGGTGCTTTTGAGGATGGAGTCCGCAGGAAAGCAGAGAGGGCCAAATTGTCTGTGGCATTTGAAGAGGTTCCAGGACGCAGTGAGAACCAGCATTACTTTTCCCCGCTGGCACCTTTGCTGTGGCAGCAAAAGCTGGACGTTTGTCTTTTTTGCTCCGGAGGCTGCCGAAAGCGAAAACAGGTGCTTTTGAGGATGGAGTCCGCAGGAAAGCAGAGAGGGCCAAATTGTCTGTGGCATTTGAAAGAGTTCTAGGAGGTAGTGAGAACCAGCATTACTTTTCCCCGCTGGCACCTTTGCTGTGGCAGCAAAAGCTGGACGTTTGTCTTTTTTGCTCTGGAGGGTGCCGAAAGCGAAAACAGGTGCTTTTGAGGATGGAGTCCGCAGGAAAGCAGAGAGGGCCAAATTGTCTGTGGCATTTGAAGAGGTTCCAGGAGGCAATGAGGACCAGCATAACTTTTCCCCGCTGGCACCTTTGCTGTGGCAGCAAAACCTGGACGTTTGTCTTTTTTGCTCCTGAGGTTGACGAAAGCGAAAACAGGTACTTTTGAGGATGGAGTCCGCAGGAAAGCAGAGGGGCAAATTGTCTGGGGCATTTGAAAGAGTTCCAGGAGGCAGTGAGAACCAGCATTACTTTTCCCCGCTGGCACCTTTGCTGTGGCAGCAAAAGCTGGACGTTTGTCTTTTTTGCTCCGGAGGCTGCCGAAAGCGAAAACAGGTGCTTTTGAGGATGGAGTCCGCAGGAAAGCAGAGAGGGCCAAATTGTCTGGGGCATTTGAAAGGGTTCCAGGAGGCAGTGAGAACCAGCATTACTTTTGCCCGCTGGCACCTTTGCTGTGGCAGCAAAAGCTGGACGTTTGTCTTTTTTGCTCCTGAGGATGCCGAAAGCGAAAACAGGTGCTTTTGAGGATGGAGTCCGCAGGAAAGCAGAGAGGGCCAAATTGTCTGGGGCATTTGAAAGGGTTCCAGCAGGCAGTGAGAACCAGCATTACTTTTGCCCGTTGTCACCTTTGCTGTGGAAGCAAAAGCTGGACGTTTGTCTTTTTTGCTCCTGAGGATGCCGAAAGCGAAAACAGGTGCTTTTGAGGATGGAGTCCGCAGGAAAGCAGAGAGTGCCAAATTGTCTGTGGCATTTGAAGAGGTTCCAGGACGCAGTGAGAACCAGCATTACTTTTCCCCGCTGGCATCTTTGCTGTGGCAGCAAAACCTGGACGTTTGTCTTTTTTGCTCTGGAGGGTGCCGAAAGCAAAAACAGGTGCTTTTGAGGATGGAGTCCGCAGGAAAGCAGAGAGGGCCAAATTGTCTGTGGCATTTGAAGAGGTTCCAGGACGCAGTGAGAACCAGCATTACTTTTCCCCGCTGGCACCTTTGCTGTGGCAGCAAAAGCTGGACGTTTGTCTTTTTTTCTCCGGAGGCTGCCGAAAGCGAAAACAGGTGCTTTTGAGGATGGAGTCCGCAGGAAAGCAGAGAGGGCCAAATTGTCTGTGGCATTTGAAAGAGTTCTAGAAGGTAGTGAGAACCAGCATTACTTTTCCCCGCTGGCACCTTTGCTGTGGCAGCAAAAGCTGGACGTTTGTCTTTTTTGCTCTGGAGGGTGCCGAAAGCGAAAACAGGTGCTTTTGAGGATGGAGTCCGCAGGAAAGCAGAGAGGGCCAAATTGTCTGGGGCATTTGAAAGGGTTCCAGGAGGCAGTGAGAACCAGCATTACTTTTGCCCGCTGGCACCTTTGCTGTGGCAGCAAAAGCTGGACGTTTGTCTTTTTTGCTCCTGAGGCTGCCGAAAGCGAAAACAGGTGCTTTTGAGGATGGAGTCCGCAGGAAAGCAGAGAGGGCCAAATTGTCTGTGGCATTTGAAAGGGTTCCAGGAGGCAGTGAGAACCAGCATTACTTTTGCCCGTTGTCACCTTTGCTGTGGCAGCAAAAGCTGGGCGTTTGTCTTTTTTGCTCCTGAGGATGCCGAAAGCGAAAACAGGTGCTTTTGAGGATGGAGTCCGCAGGAAAGCAGAGAGGGCCAAATTATCTGTGGCATTTGAAGAGGTTCCAGGACGCAGTGAGAACCAGCATTACTTTTCCCCGCTGGCATCTTTGCTGTGGCAGCAAAACCTGGACGTTTATCTTTTTTGCTCTGGAGGGTGCCGAAAGCGAAAACAGGTGCTTTTGAGGATGGAGTCCGCAGGAAAGCAGAGAGGGCCAAATTGTCTGTGGCATTTGAAGAGGTTCCAGGAGGCAGTGAGAACCAGCATTACTTTTCCCCGCTGGCACCTTTGCTGTGGCAGCAAAAGCTGGACGTTTGTCTTTTTTGCTCCGGAGGGTGCCGAAAGCGAAAACAGGTGCTTTTGAGGATGGAGTCCGCAGGAAAGCAGAGAGGGCCAAATTGTCTGGGGCATTTGAAAGAGTTCCAGGAGGCAGTGAGAACCAGCATTACTTTTCCCCGCTGGCACCTTTGCTGTGGCAGCAAAAGCTGGACGTTTGTCTTTTTTGCTCCTGAGGTTTCCGAAAGCGAAAACAGGTGCTTTTGAGGATGGAGTCCGCAGGAAAGCAGAGAGGGCCAAATAGTCTGTGGCATTTGAAGAGGTTCCAGGAGGCAATGAGGACCAGCATCACTTTTCCCCGCTGGCACCTTTGCTGTGGCAGCAAAACCTGGACGTTTGTCTTTTTTGCTCCTGAGGTTGTCGAAAGCGAAAACAGGTACTTTTGAGGATGGAGTCCGCAGGAAAGCAGAGAGGGCCAAATTGTCTGGGGCATTTGAAAGAGTTCCAGGAGGCAGTGAGAACCAGCATTACTTTTCCCCGCTGGCACCTTTGCTGTGGCAGCAAAAGCTGGACGTTTTTCTTTTTTGCTCCGGAGGCTGCCGAAAGCGAAAACAGGTGCTTTTGAGGATGGAGTCCGCAGGAAAGCAGAGAGGGCCAAATTGTCTGGGGCATTTGAAAGGGTTCCAGGAGGCAGTGAGAACCAGCATTACTTTTCCCCGCTGGCACCTTTGCTGTGGCAGCAAAACCTGGACGTTTGGCTTTTTTGCTCCGGAGGTTGCCGAAAGCGAAAACAGGTGCTTTTGAGGATGGAGTCCGCAGGAAAGCAGAGAGGGCCAAATAGTCTGGGGCATTTGAAAGGGTTCCAGGAGGCAGTGAGAACCAGCATTACTTTTCCCCGCTGGCATCTTTGCTGTGGCAGCAAAACCTGGACGTTTGTCTTTTTTGCTCTGGAGGGTGCCGAAAGCGAAAACAGGTGCTTTTGAGGATGGAGTCCGCAGGAAAGCAGAGAGGGCCAAATTGTCTGTGGCATTTGAAGAGGTTCCAGGACGCAGTGAGAACCAGCATTACTTTTGCCCGCTGGCACCTTTGCTGTGGCAGCAAAAGCTGGACGTTTGTCTTTTTTGCTCCTGAGGATGCCGAAAGCGAAAACAGGTGCTTTTGAGGATGGAGTCCGCAGGAAAGCAGAGAGGGCCAAATTGTCTGGGGCATTTGAAAGGGTTCCAGGAGGCAGTGAGAACCAGCATTACTTTTGCCCGCTGGCACCTTTGCTGTGGCAGCAAAACCTGGACGTTTGTCTTTTTTGCTCCGGAGGCTGCCGAAAGCGAAAACAGGTGCTTTTGAGGATGGAGTCCGCAAGAAAGCAGAGAGGGCCAAATTGTCTGTTGCATTTGAAAGAATTCTAGGAGGTAGTGAGAACCAGCATTACTTTTCCCCGCTGGCACCTTTGCTGTGGCAGCAAAAGCTGGACGTTTGTCTTTTTTGCTCTGGAGGCTGCCGAAAGCGAAAACAGGTGCTTTTGAGGATGGAGTCCGCAGGAAAGCAGAGAGGGCCAAATAGTCTGGGGCATTTGAAAGAGTTCCAGGAGGCAGTGAGAATCAGCATTACTTTTCCCCGTTGGCACCTTTGCTGTGGCAGCAAAAGCTGGACGTTTGCCTTTTTTGCTCCTGAGGATGCCGAAAGCGAAAACAGGTGCTTTTGAGGATGGAGTCCGCAGGAAAGCAGAGAGGGCCAAATAGTCTGGGGCATTTGAAAGGGTTCCAGGAGGCAGTGAGAACCAGCATTACTTTTCCCGGCTGGCACCTTTGCTGTGGCAGCAAAAGCTGGACGTTTGTCTTTTTTGCTCCTGAGGTTGCCGAAAGCGAAAACAGGTGCTTTTGAGGATGGAGTCCGCAGGAAAGCAGAGAGTGCCAAATTGTCTGTGGCATTTGAAGAGGTTCCAGGACGCAGTGAGAACCAGCATTACTTTTCCCCGCTGGCATCTTTGCTGTGGCAGCAAAACCTGGACGTTTGTCATTTTTGCTCTGGAGGCTGCCGAAAGCGAAAACAGGTGCTTTTGAGGATGGAGTCCGCAGGAAAGCAGAGAGGGCCAAATTGTCTGGGGCATTTGAAAGAGTTCCAGGAGGCAGTGAGAACCAGCATTACTTTTCCCCGCTGGCACCTTTGCTGTGGCAGCAAAAGCTGGATGTTTGTCTTTTTTGCTCCGGAGGCTGCCGAAAACGAAAACAGGTGCTTTTGAGGATGGAGTCCGCAGGAAAGCAGAGAGGGCCAAATTGTCTGGGGCATTTGAAAGGGTTCCAGGAGGCAGTGAGAACCAGCATTACTTTTGCCCGCTGGCACCTTTGCTGTGGCAGCAAAACCTGGACGTTTGTCTTTTTTGCTCCGGAAATTGCCGAAAGCGAAAACAGGTGCTTTTGAGGATGGAGTCCGCAGGAAAGCAGAGAGGGCCAAATTGTCTGGGGCATTTGAAAGGGTTCCAGGAGGCAGTGAGAACCAGCATTACTTTTCCCGGCTGGCACCTTTGCTGTGCAGCAAAAGCTGGACGTTTGTCTTTTTATCTCCGGAGGCTGCCGAAAACGAAAACAGGTGCTTTTGAGGATGGAGTCTGCAGGAAAGCAGAGAGGGCCAAATTGTCTGGGGCATTTGAAAGGGTTCCAGGAGGCAGTGAGAACCAGCATTACTTTTGCCCGCTGGCACCTTTGCTGTGGCAGCAAAAGCTGGACGTTTGTCTTTTTTGCTCCTGAGGTTTCCGAAAGCGAAAACAGGTGCTTTTGAGGATGGAGTCCGCAGGAAAGCAGAGAGGGCCAAATTGTCTGTGGCATTTGTAGAGGTTCCAGGAGGCAATGAGGACCAGCATCACTTTTCCCCGCTGGCACCTTTGCTGTGGCAGCAAAACCTGGACGTTTGTCTTTTTTGCTCCTGAGGTTGTCGAAAGCGAAAACAGGTACTTTTGAGGATGGAGTCCGCAGGAAAGCAGAGAGGGCCAAATTGTCTGGGGCATTTGAAAGAGTTCCAGGAGGCAGTGAGAACCAGCATTACTTTTCCCCGCTGGCACCTTTGCTGTGGCAGCAAAAGCTGGACGTTTCTCTTTTTTGCTCCGGAGGCTGCCGAAAGCGAAAACAGGTGCTTTTGAGGATGGAGTCCGCAGGAAAGCAGAGAGGGCCAAATTGTCTGGGGCATTTGAAAGGGTTCCAGGAGGCAGTGAGAACCAGCATTACTTTTGCCCGCTGGCACCTTTGCTGTGGCAGCAAAACCTAGACGTTTGTCTTTTTTGCTCCGGAGGCTGCCGAAAGCGAAAACAGGTGCTTTTGAGGATGGAGTCCGCAAGAAAGCAGAGAGGGCCAAATTGTCTGTGGCATTCGAAAGAATTCTAGGAGGTAGTGAGAAACAGCATTACTTTTCCCCGCTGGCACCTTTGCTGTGGCAGCAAAAGCTGGACGTTTGTCTTTTTTGCTCTGGAGGCTGCCGAAAGCGAAAACAGGTGCTTTTGAGGATGGAGTCCGCAGGAAAGCAGAGAGGGCCAAATAGTCTGGGGCATTTGAAAGAGTTCCAGGAGGCAGTGAGAACCAGCATTACTTTTCCCCGTTGGCACCTTTGCTGTGGCAGCAAAAGCTGGACGTTTGCCTTTTTTGCTCCTGAGGATGCCGAAAGCGAAAACAGGTGCTTTTGAGGATGGAGTCCGCAGGAAAGCAGAGAGGGCCAAATAGTCTGGGGCATTTGAAAGGGTTCCAGGAGGCAGTGAGAACCAGCATTACTTTTCCCGGCTGGCACCTTTGCTGTGGCAGCAAAAGCTGGACGTTTGTCTTTTTTGCTCCTGAGGTTGCCGAAAGCGAAAACAGGTGCTTTTGAGGATGGAGTCCGCAGGAAAGCAGAGAGTGCCAAATTGTCTGTGGCATTTGAAGAGGTTCCAGGACGCAGTGAGAACCAGCATTACTTTTCCCCGCTGGCATCTTTGCTGTGGCAGCAAAACCTGGACGTTTGTCATTTTTGCTCTGGAGGCTGCCGAAAGCGAAAACAGGTGCTTTTGAGGATGGAGTCCGCAGGAAAGCAGAGAGGGCCAAATTGTCTGTGGCATTTGAAAGAGTTCTAGGAGGTAGTGAGAACCAGCATTACTTTTCCCCGCTGGCACCTTTGCTGTGGCAGCAAAACCTGGACGTTTGTCTTTTTTGCTCTGGAGGCTGCCGAAAGCGAAAACAGGTGCTTTTGAGGATGGAGTCCGCAGGAAAGCAGAGAGGGCCAAATTGTCTGTGGCATTTGAAGAGATTCCAGGAGGCAGTGAGAACCAGCATTACTTTTCCTTGCTGGCACCTTTGCTGTGGCAGCAAAACCTGGACGTTTGTCTTTTTTGCTCCTGAGGCTGCCGAAAGCGAAAACAGGTGCTTTTGAGGATGGAGTCCGCAGGAAAGCAGAGAGGGCCAAATTGTCTGGGGCATTTGAAAGGGTTCCAGGAGGCAGTGAGAACCAGCATTACTTTTCCCCGCTGGCACCTTTGCTGTGGCAGCAAAAGCTGGACGTTTGTCTTTTTTGCTCCTGAGGATGCTGAAAGCGAAAACAGGTGCTTTTGAGGATGGAGTCCGCAGGAAAGCAGAGAGGGCCAAATAGTCTGGGGCATTTGAAAGGGTTCCAGGAGGCAGTGAGAACCAGCATTACTTTTCCCGGCTGGCACCTTTGCTGTGGCAGCAAAACCTGGACGTTTGTCTTTTTTGCTCCGGAGGATGCCGAAAGCGAAAACAGGTGCTTTTGAGGATGGAGTCCGCAGGAAAGCAGAGAGAGCCAAATAGTCTGGGGCATTTGAAAGGGTTCCAGGAGGCAGTGAGAACCAGCATTACTTTTGCCCGCTGGCACCTTTGCTGTGGCAGCAAAAGCTGGACGTTTGTCTTTTTTGCTCCTGAGGATGCCGAAAGCGAAAAAAGGTGCTTTTGATGATGGAGTCCGCAGGAAAGCAGAGAGGGCCAAATAGTCTGGGGCATTTGAAAGGGTTCCAGGAGGCAGTGAGAACCAGCATTACTTTTCCCGGCTGGCACCTTTGCTGTGGCAGCAAAACCTGGACGTTTGTCTTTTTTGCTCCGGAGGTTGCCGAAAGCGAAAACAGGTGATTTTGAGGATGGAGTCAGCAGGAAAGCAGAGAGGGCCAAATTGTCTGTGGCATTTGAAGAGGTTCCAGGACGCAGTGAGAACCAGCATTACTTTTCCCCGCTGGCACCTTTGCTGTGGCAGCAAAACCTGGACGTTTGTCTTTTTTGCTCTGGAGGATGCCGAAAGCGAAAACAGGTGCTTTTGAGGATGGAGTCCGCAGGAAAGCAGAGAGGGCCAAATTGTCTGTGGCATTTGAAAGAGTTCTAGGAGGTAGTGAGAACCAGCATTACTTTTCCCAGCTGGCACCTTTGCTGTGGCAGCAAAAGCTGGACGTTTGTCTTTTTTGCTCGGAGGTTGCCGAAAGCGAAAACAGGTGCTTTTGAGGATGGAGTCCGCAGGAAAGCAGAGAGGGCCAAATAGTCTGGGGCATTTGAAAGGGTTCCAGGAGGCAGTGAGAACCAGCATTACTTTTCCCCGCTGGCACCTTTGCTGTGGCAGCAAAACCTGGACGTTTGTCTTTTTTGCTCGGAGGTTGCCGAAAGCGAAAACAGGTGCTTTTGAGGATGGAGTCCGCAGGAAAGCAGAGAGGGCCAAATTGTCTGTGGCATTTGAAGAGGTTCCAGGACGCAGTGAGAACCAGCATTACTTTTCCCCGCTGGCATCTTTGCTGTGGCAGCAAAACCTTGACGTTTGTCTTTTTTGCTCCGGAGGCTGCCGAAAGCGAAAACAGGTGCTTTTGAGGATGGAGTCCGCAGGAAAGCAGAGAGGGCCAAATAGTCTGGGGCATTTGAAAGGGTTCCAGGAGGCAGTGAGAACCAGCATTACTTTTGCCCGCTGGCACCTTTGCTGTGGCAGCAAAAGCTGGACGTTTGTCTTTTTTGCTCCTGAGGATGCCGAAAGCGAAAACAGGTGCTTTTGAGGATGGAGTCCGCAGGAAAGCAGAGAGAGCCAAATAGTCTGGGGCATTTGAAAGGGTTCCAGGAGGCAGTGAGAACCAGCATTACTTTTTCCTGCTGGCACCTTTGCTGTGGCAGCAAAAGCTGGACGTTTGTCTTTTTTGCTCCTGAGGATGCCGAAAGCGAAAAAAGGTGCTTTTGAGGATGGAGTCCGCAGGAAAGCAGAGAGGGCCAAATAGTCTGGGGCATTTGAAAGGGTTCCAGGAGGCAGTGAGAACCAGCATTACTTTTCCCCGCTGGCACCTTTGCTGTGGCAGCAAAACCTGGACGTTTGTCTTTTTTGCTCCGGAGGTTGACGAAAGCGAAAACAGGTGCTTTTGAGGATGGAGTCCGCAGGAAAGCAGAGAGAGCCAAATAGTCTGGGGCATTTGAAAGGGTTCCAGGAGGCAGTGAGAACCAGCATTGCTTTTGCCCGCTGGCACCTTTGCTGTGGCAGCAAAAGCTGGACGTTTGTCTTTTTTGCTCCTGAGGATGCCGAAAGCGAAAACAGGTGCTTTTGAGGATGGAGTCCGCAGGAAAGCAGAGAGAGCCAAATAGTCTGGGGCATTTGAAAGGGTTCCAGGAGGCAGTGAGAACCAGCATTACTTTTTCCCGCTGGCACCTTTGCTGTGGCAGCAAAAGCTGGACGTTTGTCTTTTTTGCTCCGGAGGTTGCCGAAAGCGAAAACAGGTGCTTTTGAGGATGGAGTCCGCAGGAAAGCAGAGAGGGCCAAATTGTCTGTGGCATTTGAAGAGGTCCCAGGACGCAGTGAGAACCAGCATTACTTTTCCCCGCTGGCACCTTTGCTGTGGCAGCAAAACCTGGACGTTTGTCTTTTTTGCTCTGGAGGCTGCCGAAAGCGAAAACAGGTGCTTTTGAGGATGGAGTCCGCAGGAAAGCAGAGAGGGCCAAATTGTCTGTGGCATTTGAAAGAGTTCTAGGAGGTAGTGAGAACCAGCATTACTTTTCCCAGCTGGCACCTTTGCTGTGGCAGCAAAAGCTGGACGTTTGTCTTTTTTGCTCCTGAGGTTGCCGAAAGCGAAAACAGGTGCTTTTGAGGATGGAGTCCGCAGGAAAGCAGAGAGGGCCAAATAGTCTGGGGCATTTGAAAGGGTTCCAGGAGGCAGTGAGAAGCAGCATTACTTTTCCCGGCTGGCACCTTTGCTGTGGCAGCAAAACCTGGACGTTTGTCTTTTTTGCTCGGAGGTTGCCGAAAGCGAAAACAGGTGCTTTTGAGGATGGAGTCCGCAGGAAAGCAGAGAGGGCCAAATTGTCTGTGGCATTTGAAGAGGTTCCAGGACGCAGTGAGAACCAGCATTACTTTTCCCCGCTGGCATCTTTGCTGTAGCAGCAAAAGCTGGACGTTTTTCTTTTTTGCTCCGGAGGCTGCCGAAAGCGAAAACAGGTGCTTTTGAGGATGGAGTCCGCAGGAAAGCAGAGAGGGCCAAATTGTCTGGGGCATTTGAAAGGGTTCCAGGAGGCAGTGAGAACCAGCATTACTTTTGCCCGCTGGCACCTTTGCTGTGGCAGCAAAAGCTGGACGTTTGTCTTTTTTGCTCCTGAGGATGCCGAAAGCGAAAACAGGTGCTTTTGAGGATGGAGTCCGCAGGAAAGCAGAGAGAGCCAAATAGTCTGGGGCATTTGAAAGGGTTCCAGGAGGCAGTGAGAACCAGCATTACTTTTTCCTGCTGGCACCTTTGCTGTGGCAGCAAAAGCTGGACGTTTGTCTTTTTTGCTCTGGAGGCTGCCGAAAGCGAAAACAGGTGCTTTTGAGGATGGAGTCCGCAGGAAAGCAGAGAGGGCCAAATAGTCTGGGGCATTTGAAAGGGTTCCAGGAGGCAGTGAGAACCAGCATTACTTTTGCCCGTTGGCACCTTTGCTGTGGCAGCAAAAGCTGGACGTTTGTCCTTTTTGCTCCTGAGGATGCCGAAAGCGAAAACAGGTGCTTTTGAGGATGGAGTCCGCAGGAAAGCAGAGAGGGCCAAATAGTCTGGGGCATTTGAAAGGGTTCCAGGAGGCAGTGAGAACCAGCATTACTTTTCCCGGCTGGCACCTTTGCTGTGGCAGCAAAACCTGGACGTTTGTCTTTTTTGCTCGGAGGTTGCCGAAAGCGAAAACAGGTGCTTTTGAGGATGGAGTCCACAGGAAAGCAGAGAGGGCCAAATTGTCTGTGGCATTTGAAGAGGTTCCAGGACGCAGTGAGAACCAGCATTACTTTTCCCCACTGGCATCTTTGCTGTGGCAGCAAAAGCTGGACGTTTGTGTTTTTTGCTCCGGAGGCTGCCGAAAGCGAAAACAGGTGCTTTTGAGGATGGAGTCCGCAGGAAAGCAGAGAGGGCCAAATAGTCTGGGGCATTTGAAAGGGTTCCAGGAGGCAGTGAGAACCAGCATTACTTTTGCCCGCTGGCACCTTTGCTGTGGCAGCAAAAGCTGGACGTTTGTCTTTTTTGCTCCTGAGGATGCCGAAAGCGAAAACAGGTGCTTTTGAGGATGGAGTCCGCAGGAAAGCAGAGAGAGCCAAATAGTCTGGGGCATTTGAAAGGGTTCCAGGAGGCAGTGAGAACCAGCATTACTTTTTCCCGCTGGCACCTTTGCTGTGGCAGCAAAAGCTGGACGTTTGTCTTTTTTGCTCCGGAGGTTGCCGAAAGCGAAAACAGGTGCTTTTGAGGATGGAGTCCGCAGGAAAGCAGAGAGGGCCAAATTGTCTGTGGCATTTGAAGAGGTCCCAGGACGCAGTGAGAACCAGCATTACTTTTCCCCGCTGGCACCTTTGCTGTGGCAGCAAAACCTGGACGTTTGTCTTTTTTGCTCTGGAGGCTGCCGAAAGCGAAAACAGGTGCTTTTGAGGATGGAGTCCGCAGGAAAGCAGAGAGGGCCAAATTGTCTGTGGCATTTGAAAGAGTTCTAGGAGGTAGTGAGAACCAGCATTACTTTTCCCAGCTGGCACCTTTGCTGTGGCAGCAAAAGCTGGACGTTTGTCTTTTTTGCTCCTGAGGTTGCCGAAAGCGAAAACAGGTGCTTTTGAGGATGGAGTCCGCAGGAAAGCAGAGAGGGCCAAATAGTCTGGGGCATTTGAAAGGGTTCCAGGAGGCAGTGAGAAGCAGCATTACTTTTCCCGGCTGGCACCTTTGCTGTGGCAGCAAAACCTGGACGTTTGTCTTTTTTGCTCGGAGGTTGCCGAAAGCGAAAACAGGTGCTTTTGAGGATGGAGTCCGCAGGAAAGCAGAGAGGGCCAAATTGTCTGTGGCATTTGAAGAGGTTCCAGGACGCAGTGAGAACCAGCATTACTTTTCCCCGCTGGCATCTTTGCTGTAGCAGCAAAAGCTGGACGTTTTTCTTTTTTGCTCCGGAGGCTGCCGAAAGCGAAAACAGGTGCTTTTGAGGATGGAGTCCGCAGGAAAGCAGAGAGGGCCAAATTGTCTGGGGCATTTGAAAGGGTTCCAGGAGGCAGTGAGAACCAGCATTACTTTTGCCCGCTGGCACCTTTGCTGTGGCAGCAAAAGGTGGACGTTTGTCTTTTTTGCTCCTGAGGATGCCGAAAGCGAAAACAGGTGCTTTTGAGGATGGAGTCCGCAGGAAAGCAGAGAGAGCCAAATAGTCTGGGGCATTTGAAAGGGTTCCAGGAGGCAGTGAGAACCAGCATTACTTTTTCCTGCTGGCACCTTTGCTGTGGCAGCAAAAGCTGGACGTTTGTCTTTTTTGCTCTGGAGGCTGCCGAAAGCGAAAACAGGTGCTTTTGAGGATGGAGTCCGCAGGAAAGCAGAGAGGGCCAAATAGTCTGGGGCATTTGAAAGGGTTCCAGGAGGCAGTGAGAACCAGCATTACTTTTGCCCGTTGGCACCTTTGCTGTGGCAGCAAAAGCTGGACGTTTGTCCTTTTTGCTCCTGAGGATGCCGAAAGCGAAAACAGGTGCTTTTGAGGATGGAGTCCGCAGGAAAGCAGAGAGGGCCAAATAGTCTGGGGCATTTGAAAGGGTTCCAGGAGGCAGTGAGAACCAGCATTACTTTTCCCGGCTGGCACCTTTGCTGTGGCAGCAAAACCTGGACGTTTGTCTTTTTTGCTCGGAGGTTGCCGAAAGCGAAAACAGGTGCTTTTGAGGATGGAGTCCACAGGAAAGCAGAGAGGGCCAAATTGTCTGTGGCATTTGAAGAGGTTCCAGGACGCAGTGAGAACCAGCATTACTTTTCCCCACTGGCATCTTTGCTGTGGCAGCAAAAGCTGGACGTTTGTGTTTTTTGCTCCGGAGGCTGCCGAAAGCGAAAACAGGTGCTTTTGAGGATGGAGTCCGCAGGAAAGCAGAGAGGGCCAAATAGTCTGGGGCATTTGAAAGGGTTCCAGGAGGCAGTGAGAACCAGCATTACTTTTGCCCGCTGGCACCTTTGCTGTGGCAGCAAAAGCTGGACGTTTGTCTTTTTTGCTCCTGAGGATGCCGAAAGCGAAAACAGGTGCTTTTGAGGATGGAGTCCGCAGGAAAGCAGAGAGGGCCAAATAGTCTGGGGCATTTGAAAGGGTTCCAGGAGGCAGTGAGAACCAGCATTACTTTTCCCGGCTGGCACCTTTGCTGTGGCAGCAAAACCTGGACGTTTGTCTTTTTTGCTCGGAGGTTGCCGAAAGCATAAACAGGTGCTTTTGAGGATGGAGTCCGCAGGAAAGCAGAGAGGGCCAAATTGTCTGTGGCATTTGAAGAGGTTCCAGGACGCAGTGAGAACCAGCATTACTTTTCCCCGCTGGCATCTTTGCTGTGGCAGCAAAACCTGGACGTTTGTCTTTTTTGCTCTGGAGGCTGCCGAAAGCGAAAACAGGTGCTTTTGAGGATGGAGTCCGCAGGAAAGCAGAGAGGGCCAAATTGTCTGTGGCATTTGAAAGAGTTCTAGGAGGTAGTGAGAACCAGCATTACTTTTCCCCGCTGGCACCCTTGCTGTGGCAGCAAAAGCTGGACGTTTGTCTTTTTTGCTCTGGAGGGTGCCGAAAGCGAAAACAGGTGCTTTTGAGGATGGAGTCCGCAGGAAAGCAGAGAGGGCCAAATTGTCTGTGGCATTTGAAGAGGTTCCAGGAGGCAGTGAGAACCAGCATTACTTTTGCCCGCTGGCACCTTTGCTGTGGCAGCAAAACCTGGACGTTTGTCTTTTTTGCTCTGGAGGCAGCCGAAAGCGAAAACAGGTGCTTTTGAGGATGGAGTCCGCAGGAAAGCAGAGAGGGCCAAATTGTCTGGGGCATTTGAAGAGGTTCCAGGAGGCAGTGAGAACCAGCATTACTTTTCCTTGCTGGCACCTTTGCTGTGGCAGCAAAAGCTGGACGTTTGTCTTTTTTGCTCCTGAGGATGCCGAAAGCGAAAACAGGTGCTTTTGAGGATGGAGTCTGCAGGAAAGCAGAGAGGGCCAAATTGTCTGTGGCATTTGAAAGAGTTCTGGGAGGTAGTGAGAACCAGCATTACTTTTGCCCGCTGGCACCTTTGCTGTGGCAGCAAAAGCTGGACGTTTGTCTTTTTTGCTCTGGAGGATGCCGAAAGCGAAAAAAAATGCTTTTGAGGATGGAGTCCGCAGGAAAGCAGAGAGGGCCAAATAGTCTGGGGCATTTGAAAGGGTTCCAGGAGGCAGTGAGAACCAGCAATACTTTTGCCCGTTGGCACCTTTGCTGTGGCAGCAAAAGCTGGACGTTTGTCCTTTTTGCTCCTGAGGATGCCGAAAGCGAAAACAGGTGCTTTTGAGGATGGAGTCCGCAGGAAAGCAGAGAGGGCCAAATAGTCTGGGGCATTTGAAAGGGTTCCAGGAGGCAGTGAGAACCAGCATTACTTTTCCCGGCTGGCACCTTTGCTGTGGCAGCAAAACCTGGACGTTTGTCTTTTTTGCTCGGAGGTTGCCGAAAGCATAAACAGGTGCTTTTGAGGATGGAGTCCGCAGGAAAGCAGAGAGGGCCAAATTGTCTGTGGCATTTGAAGAGGTTCCAGGACGCAGTGAGAACCAGCATTACTTTTCCCCGCTGGCATCTTTGCTGTGGCAGCAAAACCTTGACGTTTGTCTTTTTTGCTCCGGAGGCTGCCGAAAGCGAAAACAGGTGCTTTTGAGGATGGAGTCCGCAGGAAAGCAGAGAGGGCCAAATTGTCTGGGGCATTTGAAAGAGTTCTAGGAGGTAGTGAGAACCAGCATTACTTTTCCCCGCTGGCACCTTTGCTGTGGCAGCAAAAGCTGGACGTTTGTCTTTTTTGCTCCTGAGGATGCCGAAAGCGAAAACAGGTGCTTTTGAGGATGGAGTCCGCAGGAAAGCAGAGAGGGCCAAATTGTCTGTGGCATTTGAAGAGGTTCCAGGAGGCAGTGAGAACCAGCATTACTTTTCCCGGCTGGCACCTTTGCTGTGGCAGCAAAACCTGGACGTTTGTCTTTTTTGCTCCGGAGGCTGCCGAAAGCGAAAACAGGTGCTTTTGAGGATGGAGTCCGCAGGAAAGCAGAGAGGGCCAAATTGTCTGGGGCATTTGAAAGGGTTCCAGGAGGCAGTGAGAACCAGCATTACTTTTCCCCGCTGGCACCTTTGCTGTGGCAGCAAAAGCTGGACGTTTGTCTTTTTTGCTCCTGAGGATGCCGAAAGCGAAAACAGGTGCTTTTGAGGATGGAGTCCGCAGGAAAGCAGAGAGGGCCAAATTGTCTGGGGCATTTGAAAGGGTTCCAGGAGGCAGTGAGAACCAGCATTACTTTTGCCCGCTGGCACCTTTGCTGTGGCAGCAAAAGCTGGACGTTTGTCTTTTTTGCTCCTGAGGATGCTGAAAGCGAAAACAGGTGCTTTTGAGGATGGAGTCCGCAGGAAAGCAGAGAGGGCCAAATTGTCTGGGGCATTTGAAACGGTTCCAGGAGGCAGTGAGAACCAGCATTACTTTTCCCCGCTGGCACCTTTGCTGTGGCAGCAAAAGCTGGACGTTTGTCTTTTTTGCTCCGGAGGTTGCCGAAAGCGAAAACAGGTGTTTTTGAGGATGGAGTCCGCAGGAAAGCAGAGAGGGCCAAATTGTCTGTGGCATTTGAAAGAGTTCTAGGAGGCAGTGAGAACCAGCATTACTTTTCCCCGCTGGCATCTTTGCTGTGGCAGCAAAAGCTGGACGTTTGTCTTTTTTGCTCTGGAGGCTGCCGAAAGCGAAAACAGGTGCTTTTGAGGATGGAGTCCGCAGGAAAGCAGAGAGGGCCAAATTGTCTGGGGCATTTGAAAGAGTTCCAGGAGGCAGTGAGAACCAGCATTACTTTTCCCGGCTGGCACCTTTGCTGTGGCAGCAAAACCTGGACGTTTGTCTTTTTTGCTCCAGAGGCTGCCGAAAGCGAAAACAGGTGCTTTTGAGGATGGAGTCCGCAGGAAAGCAGAGAGGGCCAAATTGTCTGGGGCATTTGAAAGGGTTCCAGGAGGCAGTGAGAACCAGCATTACTTTTCTTGGCTGGCACCTTTGCTGTGGCAGCAAAACCTGGACGTTTGTCTTTTTTGCTCCGGAGGTTGCCGAAAGCGAAAACAGGTGCTTTTGAGGATGGAGTCCGCAGGAAAGCAGAGAGGGCCAAATTGTCTGTGGCTTTTGAAGAGGTTCCAGGAGGTAATGAGGACCAGCATTACTTTTCCCCGCTGGCACCTTTGCTGTGGCAGCAAAAGCTGGACGTTTGTCTTTTTTCTCTGGAGGCTGCCGAAAGCGAAAACAGGTGCTTTTGAGGATGGAGTCCGCAGGAAAGCAGAGAGGGCCAAATTGTCTGGGGCATTTGAAAGGGTTCCAGGAGGCAGTGAGAACCAGCATTACTTTTCCCCGCTGGCACCTTTGCTGTGGCAGCAAAACCTGGACGTTTGTCTTTTTTGCTCCTGAGGATGCCGAAAGCGAAAACAGGTGCTTTTGACGATGGAGTCCGCAGGAAAGCAGAGAGGGCCAAATTGTCTGGGGCATTTGAAAGAGTTCCAGGAGGCAGTGAGAACCAGCATTACTTTTCCCCGCTGGCATCTTTGCTGTGGCAGCAAAAGCTGGACGTTTGTCTTTTTTGCTCCGGAGGCTGCCGAAAGCGAAAACAGGTGCTTTTGAGGATGGAGTCCGCAGGAAAGCAGAGAGGGCCAAATTGTCTGTGGCATTTGAAGAGGTTCCAGGAGGCAGTGAGAACCAGCATTACTTTTGCCCGCTGGCACCTTTGCTGTGGCAGCAAAACCTGGACGTTTGTCTTTTTTGCTCCTGAGGCTGCCGAAAGCGAAAACAGGTGCTTTTGAGGATGGAGTCCGCAGGAAAGCAGAGAGGGCCAAATAGTCTGGGGCATTTGAAAGAGTTCTAGGAGGCAGTGAGAACCAGCATTACTTTTGCCCGTTGGCACCTTTGCTGTGGCAGCAAAAGCTGGACGTTTGTCCTTTTTGCTCCTGAGGATGCCGAAAGCGAAAACAGGTGCTTTTGAGGATGGAGTCCGCAGGAAAGCAGAGAGGGCCAAATAGTCTGGGGCATTTGAAAGGGTTCCAGGAGGCAGTGAGAACCAGCATTACTTTTCCCGGCTGGCACCTTTGCTGTGGCAGCAAAACCTGGATGTTTGTCTTTTTTGCTCGGAGGTTGCCGAAAGCATAAACAGGTGCTTTTGAGGATGGAGTCCGCAGGAAAGCAGAGAGGGCCAAATTGTCTGTGGCATTTGAAGAGGTTCCAGGACGCAGTGAGAACCAGCATTACTTTTCCCCGCTGGCATCTTTGCTGTGGCAGCAAAAGCTGGACGTTTGTCTTTTTTGCTCCGGAGGCTGCCGAAAGCGAAAACAGGTGCTTTTGAGGATGGAGTCCGCAGGAAAGCAGAGAGGGCCAAATTGTCTGTGGCATTTGAAAGAGTTCTAGGAGGTAGTGAGAACCAGCATTTTTTTTCCCCGGTGGCACATTTGCTGTGGCAGCAAAAGCTGGACGTTTGTCTTTTTTGCTCTGGAGGGTGCCGAAAGCGAAAACAGGTGCTTTTGAGGATGGAGTCCGCAGGAAAGCAGAGAGGGCCAAATTGTCTGTGGCATTTGAAGAGGTTCCAGGAGGCAGTGAGAACCAGCATTACTTTTGCCCGCTGGCACCTTTGCTGTGGCAGCAAAACCTGGACGTTTGTCTTTTTTGCTCTGGAGGCTTCCGAAAGCGAAAACAGGTGCTTTTGAGGATGGAGTCCGCAGGAAAGCAGAGAGGGCCAAATTGTCTGGGGCATTTGAAGAGGTTCCAGGACGCAGTGAGAACCAGCATTACTTTTCCCCGCTGGCACATTTGCTGTTGCAGCAAAAGCTGGACGTTTGTCTTTTTTGCTCCTGAGGATGCCGAAAGCGAAAACAGGTGCTTTTGAGGATGGAGTCCGCAGGAAAGCAGAGAGGGCCAAATAGTCTGGGGCATTTGAAAGGGTTCCAGGAGGCAGTGAGAACCAGCATTACTTTTCCCCGCTGGCACCTTTGCTGTGGCAGCAAAAGCTGGACGTTTGTCTTTTTTGCTCCTGAGGATGCCGAAAGCGAAAACAGGTGCTTTTGAGGATGGAGTCCGCAGGAAAGCAGAGAGGGCCAAATTGTCTAAAGCATTTGAAAGGGTTCCAGGAGGCAGTGAGAAGCAGCATTACTTTTCCCGGCTGGCACCTTTGCTGTGGCAGCAAAACCTGGACGTTTGTCTTTTTTGCTCCGGAGGCTGCCGAAAGCGAAAACAGGTGCTTTTGAGGATGGAGTCCGCAGGAAAGCAGAGAGGGCCAAATTGTCTGGGGCATTTGAAAGGGTTCCAGGAGGCAGTGAGAACCAGCATTACTTTTCCCCGCTGGCACCTTTGCTGTGGCAGCAAAAGCTGGACGTTTGTCTTTTTTGCTCCTGAGGATGCCGAAAGCGAAAACAGGTGCTTTTGAGGATGGAGTCCGCAGGAAAGCAGAGAGGGCCAAATTGTCTGGGGCATTTGAAAGGGTTCCAGGAGGCAGTGAGAACCAGCATTACTTTTGCCCGCTGGCACCTTTGCTGTGGCAGCAAAAGCTGGACGTTTGTCTTTTTTGCTCCTGAGGATGCTGAAAGCGAAAACAGGTGCTTTTGAGGATGGAGTCCGCAGGAAAGCAGAGAGGGCCAAATTGTCTGGGGCATTTGAAAGGGTTCCAGGAGGCAGTGAGAACCAGCATTACTTTTCCCCGCTGGCACCTTTGCTGTGGCAGCAAAAGCTGGACGTTTGTCTTTTTTGCTCCGGAGGTTGCCGAAAGCGAAAACAGGTGTTTTTGAGGATGGAGTCCGCAGGAAAGCAGAGAGGGCCAAATTGTCTGTGGCATTTGAAAGAGTTCTAGGAGGCAGTGAGAACCAGCATTACTTTTCCCCGCTGGCATCTTTGCTGTGGCAGCAAAAGCTGGACGTTTGTCTTTTTTGCTCTGGAGGCTGCCGAAAGCGAAAACAGGTGCTTTTGAGGATGGAGTCCGCAGGAAAGCAGAGAGGGCCAAATTGTCTGGGGCATTTGAAAGAGTTCCAGGAGGCAGTGAGAACCAGCATTACTTTTCCCGGCTGGCACCTTTGCTGTGGCAGCAAAACCTGGACGTTTGTCTTTTTTGCTCCGGAGGCTGCCGAAAGCGAAAACAGGTGCTTTTGAGGATGGAGTCCGCAGGAAAGCAGAGAGGGCCAAATTGTCTGGGGCATTTGAAAGGGTTCCAGGAGGCAGTGAGAACCAGCATTACTTTTCCCCGCTGGCACCTTTGCTGTGGCAGCAAAACCTGGACGTTTGTCTTTTTTGCTCCGGAGGTTGCCGAAAGCGAAAACAGGTGCTTTTGAGGATGGAGTCCGCAGGAAAGCAGAGAGGGCCAAATTGTCTGTGGCTTTTGAAGAGGTTCCAGGAGGTAATGAGGACCAGCATTACTTTTCCCCGCTGGCACCTTTGCTGTGGCAGCAAAAGCTGGACGTTTGTCTTTTTTGCTCCTGAGGCTGCCGAAAGCGAAAACAGGTGCTTTTGAGGATGGAGTCCGCAGGAAAGCAGAGAGGGCCAAATTGTCTGGGGCATTTGAAAGGGTTCCAGGAGGCAGTGAGAACCAGCATTACTTTTGCCCGCTGGCACCTTTGCTGTGGCAGCAAAAGCTGGACGTTTGTCTTTTTTGCTCCTGAGGATGCCGAAAGCGAAAACAGGTGCTTTTGACGATGGAGTCCGCAGGAAAGCAGAGAGGGCCAAATTGTCTGGGGCATTTGAAAGAGTTCCAGGAGGCAGTGAGAACCAGCATTACTTTTCCCCGCTGGCATCTTTGCTGTGGCAGCAAAAGCTGGACGTTTGTCTTTTTTGCTCCGGAGGCTGCCGAAAGCGAAAACAGGTGCTTTTGAGGATGGAGTCCGCAGGAAAGCAGAGAGGGCCAAATTGTCTGTGGCATTTGAAGAGGTTCCAGGAGGCAAGGAGGACCAGCATCACTTTTCCCCGCTGGCACCTTTGCTGTGGCAGCAAAAGCTGGACGTTTGTCTTTTTACCACCGGAGGGCGCCGAAAGTGAAAACAGGCGCTTTTGAGGATAGAGTCCGCAGGAAAGCAGAGAGGGCCAAATTGTCTGGGGCATTTGAAGGGGTTCCAGGAGGCAGTGAGAACCAGCATTACTTTTCGCCGCTGGCACCTTTGCTGTGGCAGCAAAAGCTGGACGTTTGTCTTTTTTGCTCTGGAGGCTGCCGAAAGCGAAAACAGGTGCTTTTGAGGATGGAGTCCGCAGGAAAGTAGAGAGGGCCAAATTGTCTGTGGCATTTGAAAGAGTTCCAGGAGGCAGTGAGAACCAGCATTACTTTTCCCCGCTGGCACCTTTGCTGTGGCAGCAAAAGCTGGACGTTTGTCTTTTTTGCTCTGGAGGATGCCGAAAGCGAAAACAGGTGCTTTTGAGGATGGAGTCCGCAGGAAAGCAGAGAGGGCCAAATTGTCTGGGGCATTTGAAAGGGTTCCAGGAGGCAGTGAGAACCAGCATTACTTTTGCCCGCTGGCACCTTTGCTGTGGCAGCAAAAGCTGGACGTTTGTCTTTTTTGCTCCTGAGGATGCTGAAAGCGAAAACAGGTGCTTTTGAGGATGGAGTCTGCAGGAAAGCAGAGAGGGCCAAATTGTCTGGGGCATTTGAAAGGGTTCCAGGAGGCAGTGAGAACCAGCATTACTTTTCCCCGCTGGCACCTTTGCTGTGGCAGCAAAAGCCGGACGTTTGTCTTTTTTGCTCCGGAGGTTGCCGAAAGCGAAAACAGGTGTTTTTGAGGATGGAGTCCGCAGGAAAGCAGAGAGGGCCAAATTGTCTGTGGCATTTGAAAGAGTTCTAGGAGGCAGTGAGAACCAGCATTACTTTTCCCCGCTGGCATCTTTGCTGTGGCAGCAAAAGCTGGACGTTTGTCTTTTTTGCTCTGGAGGCTGCCGAAAGCGAAAACAGGTGCTTTTGAGGATGGAGTCCGCAGGAAAGCAGAGAGGGCCAAATTGTCTGGGGCATTTGAAAGAGTTCCAGGAGGCAGTGAGAACCAGCATTACTTTTCCCGGCTGGCACCTTTGCTGTGGCAGCAAAAGCTGGACGTTTGTCTTTTTTGCTCCGGAGGCTGCCGAAAGCGAAAACAGGTGCTTTTGAGGATGGAGTCCGCAGGAAAGCAGAGAGGGCCAAATAGTCTGGGGCATTTGAAAGGGTTCCAGGACGCAGTGAGAACCAGCATTACTTTTGCCCGTTGGCACCTTTGCTGTGGCAGCAAAAGCTGGACGTTTGTCCTTTTTGCTCCTGAGGATGCCGAAAGCGAAAACAGGTGCTTTTGAGGATGGAGTCCGCAGGAAAGCAGAGAGGGCCAAATAGTCTGGGGCATTTGAAAGGGTTCCAGGAGGCAGTGAGAACCAGCATTACTTTTCCCCGCTGGCACCTTTGCTGTGGCAGCAAAACCTGGACGTTTGTCTTTTTTGCTCGGAGGTTGCCGAAAGCATAAACAGGTGCTTTTGAGGATGGAGTCCGCAGGAAAGCAGAGAGGGCCAAATTGTCTGGGGCATTTGAAGAGGTTCCAGGACGCAGTGAGAACCAGCATTACTTTTCCCCGCTGGCATCTTTGCTGTGGCAGCAAAACCTGGACGTTTGTCTTTTTTGCTCCTGAGGCTGCCGAAAGCGAAAAGAGGTGCTTTTGAAGATGGAGTCCGCAGGAAAGCAGAGAGGGCCAAATTGTCTGTGGCATTTGAAAGAGTTCTAGGAGGTAGTGAGAACCAGCATTACTTTTCCCCGCTGGCACCTTTGCTGTGGCAGCAAAAGCTGGACGTTTGTCTTTTTTGCTCTGGAGGTTGCCGAAAGCGAAAACAGGTGCTTTTGAGGATGGAGTCCGCAGGAAAGCAGAGAGGGCCAAATTGTCTGTGGCATTTGAAGAGGTTCCAGGAGGCAGTGAGAACCAGCATTACTTTTGCCCGCTGGCACCTTTGCTGTGGTAGCAAAACCTGGACGTTTGTCTTTTTTGCTCCTGAGGCTGCCGAAAGCGAAAACAGGTGCTTTTGAGGATGGAGTCCGCAGGAAAGCAGAGAGGGCCAAATAGTCTGGGGCATTTGAAAGGGTTCCAGGAGGCAGTGAGAACCAGCATTACTTTTGCCCGTTGGCACCTTTGCTGTGGCAGCAAAAGCTGGACGTTTGTCCTTTTTGCTCCTGAGGATGCCGAAAGCGAAAACAGGTGCTTTTGAGGATGGAGTCCGCAGGAAAGCAGAGAGGGCCAAATAGTCTGGGGCATTTGAAAGGGTTCCAGGAGGCCGTGAGAACCAGCATTACTTTTCCCGGCTGGCACCTTTGCTGTGGCAGCAAAACCTGGACGTTTGTCTTTTTTGCTCGGAGGTTGCCGAAAGCATAAACAGGTGCTTTTGAGGATGGAGTCCGCAGGAAAGCAGAGAGGGCCAAATTGTCTGTGGCATTTGAAGAGGTTCCAGGACGCAGTGAGAACCAGCATTACTTTTCCCCGCTGGCACCTTTGCTGTGGCAGCAAAAGCTGGACGTTTGTCTTTTTTGCTCCGGAGGCTGCCGAAAGCGAAAACAGGTGCTTTTGAGGATGGAGTCCGCAGGAAAGCAGAGAGGGCCAAATTGTCTGTGGCATTTGAAAGAGTTCTAGGAGGTAGTGAGAACCAGCATTACTTTTCCCCGCTGGCACCTTTGCTGTGGCAGCAAAAGCTGGACGTTTGTCTTTTTTGCTCTGGAGGGTGCCGAAAGCGAAAACAGGTGCTTTTGAGGATGGAGTCCGCAGGAAAGCAGAGAGGGCCAAATTGTCTGTGGCATTTGAAGAGGTTCCAGGAGGCAGTGAGAACCAGCATTACTTTTGCCCGCTGGCACCTTTGCTGTGGCAGCAAAAGCTGGACGTTTGTCTTTTTTGCTCTGGAGGCTACCGAAAGCGAAAACAGGTGCTTTTGAGGATGGAGTCCGCACGAAAGCAGAGAGGGCCAAATTGTCTGGGGCATTTGAAGAGGTTCCAGGACGCAGTGAGAACCAGCATTACTTTTCCCCGCTGGCACATTTGCTGTTGCAGCAAAAGCTGGACGTTTGTCTTTTTTGCTCCTGAGGATGCCGAAAGCGAAAACAGGTGCTTTTGAGGATGGAGTCCGCAGGAAAGCAGAGAGGGCCAAATAGTCTGTGGCATTTGAAAGGGTTCCAGGAGGCAGTGAGAACCAGCATTACTTTTCCCCGCTGGCACCTTTGCTGTGGCAGCAAAAGCTGGACGTTTGTCTTTTTTGCTCTGGAGGCTGCCGAAAGCGAAAACAGGTGCTTTTGAGGATGGAGTCCGCAGGAAAGCAGAGAGGGCCAAATTGTCTGAAGCATTTGAAAGGGTTCCAGGAGGCAGTGAGAAGCAGCATTACTTTTCCCGGCTGGCACCTTTGCTGTGGCAGCAAAACCTGGACGTTTGTCTTTTTTGCTCCGGAGGCTGCCGAAAGCGAAAACAGGTGCTTTTGAGGATGGAGTCCGCAGGAAAGCAGAGAGGGCCAAATTGTCTGGGGCATTTGAAAGGGTTCCAGGAGGCAGTGAGAACCAGCATTACTTTTCCCCGCTGGCACCTTTGCTGTGGCAGCAAAAGCTGGACGTTTGTCTTTTTTGCTCCTGAGGATGCCGAAAGCGAAAACAGGTGCTTTTGAGGATGGAGTCCGCAGGAAAGCAGAGAGGGCCAAATTGTCTGGGGCATTTGAAAGGGTTCCAGGAGGCAGTGAGAACCAGCATTACTTTTGCCCGCTGGCACCTTTGCTGTGGCAGCAAAAGCTGGACGTTTGTCTTTTTTGCTCCTGAGGATGCTGAAAGCGAAAACAGGTGCTTTTGAGGATGGAGTCTGCAGGAAAGCAGAGAGGGCCAAATTGTCTGGGGCATTTGAAAGGGTTCCAGGAGGCAGTGAGAACCAGCATTACTTTTCCCCGCTGGCACCTTTGCTGTGGCAGCAAAAGCCGGACGTTTGTCTTTTTGCTCCGGAGGTTGCCGAAAGCGAAAACAGGTGTTTTTGAGGATGGAGTCCGCAGGAAAGCAGAGAGGGCCAAATTGTCTGTGGCATTTGAAAGAGTTCTAGGAGGCAGTGAGAACCAGCATTACTTTTCCCCGCTGGCATCTTTGCTGTGGCAGCAAAAGCTGGACGTTTGTCTTTTTTGCTCTGGAGGCTGCCGAAAGCGAAAACAGGTGCTTTTGAGGATGGAGTCCCGCAGGAAAGCAGAGAGGGCCAAATTGTCTGGGGCATTTGAAAGAGTTCCAGGAGGCAGTGAGAACCAGCATTACTTTTCCCGGCTGGCACCTTTGCTGTGGCAGCAAAAGCTGGACGTTTGTCTTTTTTGCTCCGGAGGCTGCCGAAAGCGAAAACAGGTGCTTTTGAGGATGGAGTCCGCAGGAAAGCAGAGAGGGCCAAATAGTCTGGGGCATTTGAAAGGGTTCCAGGACGCAGTGAGAACCAGCATTACTTTTGCCCGTTGGCACCTTTGCTGTGGCAGCAAAAGCTGGACGTTTGTCCTTTTTGCTCCTGAGGATGCCGAAAGCGAAAACAGGTGCTTTTGAGGATGGAGTCCGCAGGAAAGCAGAGAGGGCCAAATAGTCTGGGGCATTTGAAAGGGTTCCAGGAGGCAGTGAGAACCAGCATTACTTTTCCCCGCTGGCACCTTTGCTGTGGCAGCAAAACCTGGACGTTTGTCTTTTTTGCTCGGAGGTTGCCGAAAGCATAAACAGGTGCTTTTGAGGATGGAGTCCGCAGGAAAGCAGAGAGGGCCAAATTGTCTGGGGCATTTGAAGAGGTTCCAGGACGCAGTGAGAACCAGCATTACTTTTCCCCGCTGGCATCTTTGCTGTGGCAGCAAAACCTGGACGTTTGTCTTTTTTGCTCCTGAGGCTGCCGAAAGCGAAAAGAGGTGCTTTTGAAGATGGAGTCCGCAGGAAAGCAGAGAGGGCCAAATTGTCTGTGGCATTTGAAAGAGTTCTAGGAGGTAGTGAGAACCAGCATTACTTTTCCCCGCTGGCACCTTTGCTGTGGCAGCAAAAGCTGGACGTTTGTCTTTTTTGCTCTGGAGGTTGCCGAAAGCGAAAACAGGTGCTTTTGAGGATGGAGTCCGCAGGAAAGCAGAGAGGGCCAAATTGTCTGTGGCATTTGAAGAGGTTCCAGGAGGCAGTGAGAACCAGCATTACTTTTGCCCGCTGGCACCTTTGCTGTGGTAGCAAAACCTGGACGTTTGTCTTTTTTGCTCCTGAGGCTGCCGAAAGCGAAAACAGGTGCTTTTGAGGATGGAGTCCGCAGGAAAGCAGAGAGGGCCAAATAGTCTGGGGCATTTGAAAGGGTTCCAGGAGGCAGTGAGAACCAGCATTACTTTTGCCCGTTGGCACCTTTGCTGTGGCAGCAAAAGCTGGACGTTTGTCCTTTTTGCTCCTGAGGATGCCGAAAGCGAAAACAGGTGCTTTTGAGGATGGAGTCCGCAGGAAAGCAGAGAGGGCCAAATAGTCTGGGGCATTTGAAAGGGTTCCAGGAGGCCGTGAGAACCAGCATTACTTTTCCCGGCTGGCACCTTTGCTGTGGCAGCAAAACCTGGACGTTTGTCTTTTTTGCTCGGAGGTTGCCGAAAGCATAAACAGGTGCTTTTGAGGATGGAGTCCGCAGGAAAGCAGAGAGGGCCAAATTGTCTGTGGCATTTGAAGAGGTTCCAGGACGCAGTGAGAACCAGCATTACTTTTCCCCGCTGGCACCTTTGCTGTGGCAGCAAAAGCTGGACGTTTGTCTTTTTTGCTCCGGAGGCTGCCGAAAGCGAAAACAGGTGCTTTTGAGGATGGAGTCCGCAGGAAAGCAGAGAGGGCCAAATTGTCTGTGGCATTTGAAAGAGTTCTAGGAGGTAGTGAGAACCAGCATTACTTTTCCCCGCTGGCACCTTTGCTGTGGCAGCAAAAGCTGGACGTTTGTCTTTTTTGCTCTGGAGGGTGCCGAAAGCGAAAACAGGTGCTTTTGAGGATGGAGTCCGCAGGAAAGCAGAGAGGGCCAAATTGTCTGTGGCATTTGAAGAGGTTCCAGGAGGCAGTGAGAACCAGCATTACTTTTGCCCGCTGGCACCTTTGCTGTGGCAGCAAAAGCTGGACGTTTGTCTTTTTTGCTCTGGAGGCTACCGAAAGCGAAAACAGGTGCTTTTGAGGATGGAGTCCGCACGAAAGCAGAGAGGGCCAAATTGTCTGGGGCATTTGAAGAGGTTCCAGGACGCAGTGAGAACCAGCATTACTTTTCCCCGCTGGCACATTTGCTGTTGCAGCAAAAGCTGGACGTTTGTCTTTTTTGCTCCTGAGGATGCCGAAAGCGAAAACAGGTGCTTTTGAGGATGGAGTCCGCAGGAAAGCAGAGAGGGCCAAATAGTCTGGGGCATTTGAAAGGGTTCCAGGAGGCAGTGAGAACCAGCATTACTTTTCCCCGCTGGCACCTTTGCTGTGGCAGCAAAAGCTGGACGTTTGTCTTTTTTGCTCTGGAGGCTGCCGAAAGCGAAAACAGGTGCTTTTGAGGATGGAGTCCGCAGGAAAGCAGAGAGGGCCAAATTGTCTGAAGCATTTGAAAGGGTTCCAGGAGGCAGTGAGAAGCAGCATTACTTTTCCCGGCTGGCACCTTTGCTGTGGCAGCAAAACCTGGACGTTTGTCTTTTTTGCTCCGGAGGCTGCCGAAAGCGAAAACAGGTGCTTTTGAGGATGGAGTCCGCAGGAAAGCAGAGAGGGCCAAATTGTCTGGGGCATTTGAAAGGGTTCCAGGAGGCAGTGAGAACCAGCATTACTTTTCCCCGCTGGCACCTTTGCTGTGGCAGCAAAAGCTGGACGTTTGTCTTTTTTGCTCCTGAGGATGCCGAAAGCGAAAACAGGTGCTTTTGAGGATGGAGTCCGCAGGAAAGCAGAGAGGGCCAAATTGTCTGGGGCATTTGAAAGGGTTCCAGGAGGCAGTGAGAACCAGCATTACTTTTGCCCGCTGGCACCTTTGCTGTGGCAGCAAAAGCTGGACGTTTGTCTTTTTTGCTCCTGAGGATGCTGAAAGCGAAAACAGGTGCTTTTGAGGATGGAGTCCGCAGGAAAGCAGAGAGGGCCAAATTGTCTGGGGCATTTGAAAGGGTTCCAGGAGGCAGTGAGAACCAGCATTACTTTTCCCCGCTGGCACCTTTGCTGTGGCAGCAAAAGCTGGACGTTTGTCTTTTTTGCTCCTGAGGTTGCCGAAAGCGAAAACAGGTGTTTTTGAGGATGGAGTCCGCAGGAAAGCAGAGAGGGCCAAATTGTCTGTGGCATTTGAAAGAGTTCTAGGAGGCAGTGAGAACCAGCATTACTTTTCCCCGCTGGCATCTTTGCTGTGGCAGCAAAAGCTGGACGTTTGTCTTTTTTGCTCTGGAGGCTGCCGAAAGCGAAAACAGGTGCTTTTGAGGATGGAGTCCGCAGGAAAGCAGAGAGGGCCAAATTGTCTGGGGCATTTGAAAGAGTTCCAGGAGGCAGTGAGAACCAGCATTACTTTTCCCGGCTGGCACCTTTGCTGTGGCACCAAAACCTGGACGTTAGTCTTTTTTGCTCCGGAGGCTGCCGAAAGCGAAAACAGGTGCTTTTGAGGATGGAGTCCGCAGGAAAGCAGAGAGGGCCAAATTGTCTGGGGCATTTGAAAGGGTTCCAGGAGGCAGTGAGAACCAGCATTACTTTTCCCCGCTGGCACCTTTGCTGTGGCAGCAAAACCTGGACGTTTGTCTTTTTTGCTCCGGAGGATGCCGAAAGCGAAAACAGGTGCTTTTGAGGATGGAGTCCGCAGGAAAGCAGAGAGGGCCAAATTGTCTGTGGCTTTTGAAGAGGTTCCAGGAGGTAATGAGGACCAGCATTACTTTTCCCCGCTGGCACCTTTGCTGTGGCAGCAAAAGCTGGACGTTTGTCTTTTTTGCTCCGGAGGCTGCCGAAAGCGAAAACAGGTGCTTTTGAGGATGGAGTCCGCAGGAAAGCAGAGAGGGCCAAATTGTCTGTGGCATTTGAAGAGGTTCCAGGAGGCAAGGAGGACCAGCATCACTTTTCCCCGCTGGCACCTTTGCTGTGGCAGCAAAAGCTGGACGTTTGTCTTTTTACCACCGGAGGGCGCCGAAAGTGAAAAAAGGCGCTTTTGAGGATAGAGTCCGCAGGAAAGCAGAGAGGGCCAAATTGTCTGGGGCATTTGAAGGGGTTCCAGGAGGCAGTGAGAACCAGCATTACTTTTCCCCGCTGGCACCTTTGCTGTGGCAGCAAAAGCTGGACGTTTGTCCTTTTTGCTCCTGAGGATGCCGAAAGCGAAAACAGGTGCTTTTGAGGATGGAGTCCGCAGGAAAGCAGAGAGGGCCAAATAGTCTGGGGCATTTGAAAGGGTTCCAGGAGGCCGTGAGAACCAGCATTACTTTTCCCGGCTGGCACCTTTGCTGTGGCAGCAAAACCTGGACGTTTGTCTTTTTTGCTCGGAGGTTGCCGAAAGCATAAACAGGTGCTTTTGAGGATGGAGTCCGCAGGAAAGCAGAGAGGGCCAAATTGTCTGTGGCATTTGAAGAGGTTCCAGGACGCAGTGAGAACCAGCATTACTTTTCCCCGCTGGCACCTTTGCTGTGGCAGCAAAAGCTGGACGTTTGTCTTTTTTGCTCCGGAGGCTGCCGAAAGCGAAAACAGGTGCTTTTGAGGATGGAGTCCGCAGGAAAGCAGAGAGGGCCAAATTGTCTGTGGCATTTGAAAGAGTTCTAGGAGGTAGTGAGAACCAGCATTACTTTTCCCCGGTGGCACATTTGCTGTGGCAGCAAAAGCTGGACGTTTGTCTTTTTTGCTCTGGAGGGTGCCGAAAGCGAAAACAGGTGCTTTTGAGGATGGAGTCCGCAGGAAAGCAGAGAGGGCCAAATTGTCTGTGGCATTTGAAGAGGTTCCAGGAGGCAGTGAGAACCAGCATTACTTTTGCCCGCTGGCACCTTTGCTGTGGCAGCAAAACCTGGACGTTTGTCTTTTTTGCTCTGGAGGCTACCGAAAGCGAAAACAGGTGCTTTTGAGGATGGAGTCCGCACGAAAGCAGAGAGGGCCAAATTGTCTGGGGCATTTGAAGAGGTTCCAGGACGCAGTGAGAACCAGCATTACTTTTCCCCGCTGGCACATTTGCTGTTGCAGCAAAAGCTGGACGTTTGTCTTTTTTGCTCCTGAGGATGCCGAAAGCGAAAACAGGTGCTTTTGAGGATGGAGTCCGCAGGAAAGCAGAGAGGGCCAAATAGTCTGGGGCATTTGAAAGGGTTCCAGGAGGCAGTGAGAACCAGCATTACTTTTCCCCGCTGGCACCTTTGCTGTGGCAGCAAAAGCTGGACGTTTGTCTTTTTTGCTCTGGAGGCTGCCGAAAGCGAAAACAGGTGCTTTTGAGGATGGAGTCCGCAGGAAAGCAGAGAGGGCCAAATTGTCTGAAGCATTTGAAAGGGTTCCAGGAGGCAGTGAGAAGCAGCATTACTTTTCCCGGCTGGCACCTTTGCTGTGGCAGCAAAACCTGGACGTTTGTCTTTTTTGCTCCGGAGGCTGCCGAAAGCGAAAACAGGTGCTTTTGAGGATGGAGTCCGCAGGAAAGCAGAGAGGGCCAAATTGTCTGGGGCATTTGAAAGGGTTCCAGGAGGCAGTGAGAACCAGCATTACTTTTCCCCGCTGGCACCTTTGCTGTGGCAGCAAAAGCTGGACGTTTGTCTTTTTTGCTCCTGAGGATGCCGAAAGCGAAAACAGGTGCTTTTGAGGATGGAGTCCGCAGGAAAGCAGAGAGGGCCAAATTGTCTGGGGCATTTGAAAGGGTTCCAGGAGGCAGTGAGAACCAGCATTACTTTTGCCCGCTGGCACCTTTGCTGTGGCAGCAAAAGCTGGACGTTTGTCTTTTTTGCTCCTGAGGATGCTGAAAGCGAAAACAGGTGCTTTTGAGGATGGAGTCCGCAGGAAAGCAGAGAGGGCCAAATTGTCTGGGGCATTTGAAAGGGTTCCAGGAGGCAGTGAGAACCAGCATTACTTTTCCCCGCTGGCACCTTTGCTGTGGCAGCAAAAGCTGGACGTTTGTCTTTTTTGCTCCGGAGGTTGCCGAAAGCGAAAACAGGTGTTTTTGAGGATGGAGTCCGCAGGAAAGCAGAGAGGGCCAAATTGTCTGTGGCATTTGAAAGAGTTCTAGGAGGCAGTGAGAACCAGCATTACTTTTCCCCGCTGGCATCTTTGCTGTGGCAGCAAAAGCTGGACGTTTGTCTTTTTTGCTCTGGAGGCTGCCGAAAGCGAAAACAGGTGCTTTTGAGGATGGAGTCCGCAGGAAAGCAGAGAGGGCCAAATTGTCTGGGGCATTTGAAAGAGTTCCAGGAGGCAGTGAGAACCAGCATTACTTTTCCCGGCTGGCACCTTTGCTGTGGCACCAAAACCTGGACGTTAGTCTTTTTTGCTCCGGAGGCTGCCGAAAGCGAAAACAGGTGCTTTTGAGGATGGAGTCCGCAGGAAAGCAGAGAGGGCCAAATTGTCTGGGGCATTTGAAAGGGTTCCAGGAGGCAGTGAGAACCAGCATTACTTTTCCCCGCTGGCACCTTTGCTGTGGCAGCAAAACCTGGACGTTTGTCTTTTTTGCTCCGGAGGATGCCGAAAGCGAAAACAGGTGCTTTTGAGGATGGAGTCCGCAGGAAAGCAGAGAGGGCCAAATTGTCTGTGGCTTTTGAAGAGGTTCCAGGAGGTAATGAGGACCAGCATTACTTTTCCCCGCTGGCACCTTTGCTGTGGCAGCAAAAGCTGGACGTTTGTCTTTTTTGCTCCGGAGGCTGCCGAAAGCGAAAACAGGTGCTTTTGAGGATGGAGTCCGCAGGAAAGCAGAGAGGGCCAAATTGTCTGTGGCATTTGAAGAGGTTCCAGGAGGCAAGGAGGACCAGCATCACTTTTCCCCGCTGGCACCTTTGCTGTGGCAGCAAAAGCTGGACGTTTGTCTTTTTACCACCGGAGGGCGCCGAAAGTGAAAAAAGGCGCTTTTGAGGATAGAGTCCGCAGGAAAGCAGAGAGGGCCAAATTGTCTGGGGCATTTGAAGGGGTTCCAGGAGGCAGTGAGAACCAGCATTACTTTTCCCCGCTGGCACCTTTGCTGTGGCAGCAAAAGCTGGACGTTTGTCTTTTTTGCTCTGGAGGCTGCCGAAAGCGAAAACAGGTGCTTTTGAGGATGGAGTCCGCAGGAAAGCAGAGAGGGCCAAATTGTCTGTGGCATTTGAAAGGGTTCCAGGAGGCAGTGAGAACCAGCATTACTTTTCCCCGCTGGCACCTTTGCTGTGGCAGCAAAAGCTGGACGTTTGTCTTTTTTGCTCCTGAGGATGCCGAAAGCGAAAAAAGGTGCTTTTGAGGATGGAGTCCGCAGGAAAGCAGAGAGGGCCAAATTGTCTGGGGCATTTGAAAGAGTTCCAGGAGGCAGTGAGAACCAGCATCACTTTTCCCCGCTGGCACCTTTGCTGTGGCAGCAAAAGCTGGACGTTTTTCTTTTTTGCTCCGGAGGCTGCCGAAAGCGAAAACAGGTGCTTTTGAGGATGGAGTCCGCAGGAAAGCAGAGAGGGCCAAATTGTCTGGGGCATTTGAAAGGGTTCCAGGACGCAGTGAGAACCAGCATTACTTTTCCCCGCTGGCACCTTTGCTGTGGCAGCAAAAGCTGGACGTTTGTCTTTTTTGCTCCGGAGGCTGCCGAAAGCGAAAACAGGTGCTTTTGAGGATGGAGTCCGCAGGAAAGCAGAGAGGGCCAAATTGTCTGGGGCATTTGAAAGGGTTCCAGGAGGCAGTGAGAACCAGCATTACTTTTCCCCGCTGGCACCTTTGCTGTGGCAGCAAAAGCTGGACGTTTGTCTTTTTTGCTCTGGAGGCTGCCGAAAGCGAAAACAGGTGCTTTTGAGGATGGAGTCCGCAGGAAAGCAGAGAGGGCCAAATTGTCTGGGGCATTTGAAAGGGTTCCAGGAGGCAGTGAGAACCAGCATTACTTTTGCCCGCTGGCACCTTTGCTGTGGCAGCAAAAGCTGGACGTTTGTCTTTTTTGCTCCTGAGGATGCTGAAAGCGAAAACAGGTGCTTTTGAGGATGGAGTCCGCAGGAAAGCAGAGAGGGCCAAATTGTCTGGGGCATTTGAAAGGGTTCCAGGAGGCAGTGAGAACCAGCATTACTTTTCCCCGCTGGCACCTTTGCTGTGGCAGCAAAAGCTGGACGTTTGTCTTTTTTGCTCCGGAGGTTGCCGAAAGCGAAAACAGGTGCTTTTGAGGATGGAGTCCGCAGGAAAGCAGAGAGGGCCAAATTGTCTGTGGCATTTGAAGAGGTTCCAGGAGGCAAGGAGGACCAGCATCACTTTTCCCCGCTGGCACCTTTGCTGTGGCAGCAAAAGCTGGACGTTTGTCTTTTTACCACCGGAGGGCGCCGAAAGTGAAAAAAGGCGCTTTTGAGGATAGAGTCCGCAGGAAAGCAGAGAGGGCCAAATTGTCTGGGGCATTTGAAGGGGTTCCAGGAGGCAGTGAGAACCAGCATTACTTTTCGCCGCTGGCACCTTTGCTGTGGCAGCAAAAGCTGGACGTTTGTCTTTTTTGCTCTGGAGGCTGCCGAAAGCGAAAACAGGTGCTTTTGAGGATGGAGTCCGCAGGAAAGTAGAGAGGGCCAAATTGTCTGTGGCATTTGAAAGGGGTCCAGGAGGCAGTGAGAACCAGCATTACTTTTCCCCGCTGGCACCTTTGCTGTGGCAGCAAAAGCTGGACGTTTGTCTTTTTTGCTCTGGAGGATGCCGAAAGCGAAAACAGGTGCTTTTGAGGATGGAGTCCGCAGGAAAGCAGAGAGGGCCAAATTGTCTGGGGCATTTGAAAGGGTTCCAGGAGGCAGTGAGAACCAGCATTACTTTTGCCCGCTGGCACCTTTGCTGTGGCAGCAAAAGCTGGACGTTTGTCTTTTTTGCTCCTGAGGATGCTGAAAGCGAAAACAGGTGCTTTTGAGGATGGAGTCCGCAGGAAAGCAGAGAGGGCCAAATTGTCTGGGGCATTTGAAAGGGTTCCAGGAGGCAGTGAGAACCAGCATTACTTTTCCCCGCTGGCACCTTTGCTGTGGCAGCAAAAGCCGGACGTTTGTCTTTTTTGCTCCGGAGGTTGCCGAAAGCGAAAACAGGTGTTTTTGAGGATGGAGTCCGCAGGAAAGCAGAGAGGGCCAAATTGTCTGTGGCATTTGAAAGAGTTCTAGGAGGCAGTGAGAACCAGCATTACTTTTCCCCGCTGGCATCTTTGCTGTGGCAGCAAAAGCTGGACGTTTGTCTTTTTTGCTCTGGAGGCTGCCGAAAGCGAAAACAGGTGCTTTTGAGGATGGAGTCCGCAGGAAAGCAGAGAGGGCCAAATTGTCTGGGGCATTTGAAAGAGTTCCAGGAGGCAGTGAGAACCAGCATTACTTTTCCCGGCTGGCACCTTTGCTGTGGCAGCAAAAGCTGGACGTTTGTGTTTTTTGCTCCGGAGGCTGCCGAAAGCGAAAACAGGTGCTTTTGAGGATGGAGTCCGCAGGAAAGCAGAGAGGGCCAAATAGTCTGGGGCATTTGAAAGGGTTCCAGGACGCAGTGAGAACCAGCATTACTTTTGCCCGTTGGCACCTTTGCTGTGGCAGCAAAAGCTGGACGTTTGTCCTTTTTGCTCCTGAGGATGCCGAAAGCGAAAACAGGTGCTTTTGAGGATGGAGTCCGCAGGAAAGCAGAGAGGGCCAAATAGTCTGGGGCATTTGAAAGGGTTCCAGGAGGCAGTGAGAACCAGCATTACTTTTCCCCGCTGGCACCTTTGCTGTGGCAGCAAAACCTGGACGTTTGTCTTTTTTGCTCGGAGGTTGCCGAAAGCATAAACAGGTGCTTTTGAGGATGGAGTCCGCAGGAAAGCAGAGAGGGCCAAATTGTCTGGGGCATTTGAAGAGGTTCCAGGACGCAGTGAGAACCAGCATTACTTTTCCCCGCTGGCATCTTTGCTGTGGCAGCAAAACCTGGACGTTTGTCTTTTTTGCTCCTGAGGCTGCCGAAAGCGAAAACAGGTGCTTTTGAAGATGGAGTCCGCAGGAAAGCAGAGAGGGCCAAATTGTCTGTGGCATTTGAAAGAGTTCTAGGAGGTAGTGAGAACCAGCATTACTTTTCCCCGCTGGCACCTTTGCTGTGGCAGCAAAAGCTGGACGTTTGTCTTTTTTGCTCTGGAGGTTGCCGAAAGCGAAAACAGGTGCTTTTGAGGATGGAGTCCGCAGGAAAGCAGAGAGGGCCAAATTGTCTGTGGCATTTGAAGAGGTTCCAGGAGGCAGTGAGAACCAGCATTACTTTTGCCCGCTGGCACCTTTGCTGTGGTAGCAAAACCTGGACGTTTGTCTTTTTTGCTCCTGAGGCTGCCGAAAGCGAAAACAGGTGCTTTTGAGGATGGAGTCCGCAGGAAAGCAGAGAGGGCCAAATAGTCTGGGGCATTTGAAAGGGTTCCAGGAGGCAGTGAGAACCAGCATTACTTTTGCCCGTTGGCACCTTTGCTGTGGCAGCAAAAGCTGGACGTTTGTCCTTTTTGCTCCTGAGGATGCCGAAAGCGAAAACAGGTGCTTTTGAGGATGGAGTCCGCAGGAAAGCAGAGAGGGCCAAATTGTCTGGGGCATTTGAAAGGGTTCCAGGAGGCCGTGAGAACCAGCATTACTTTTCCCGGCTGGCACCTTTGCTGTGGCAGCAAAACCTGGACGTTTGTCTTTTTTGCTCGGAGGTTGCCGAAAGCATAAACAGGTGCTTTTGAGGATGGAGTCCGCAGGAAAGCAGAGAGGGCCAAATTGTCTGTGGCATTTGAAGAGGTTCCAGGACGCAGTGAGAACCAGCATTACTTTTCCCCGCTGGCACCTTTGCTGTGGCAGCAAAACCTGGACGTTTGTCTTTTTTGCTCTGGAGGCTGCCGAAAGCGAAAACAGGTGCTTTTGAGGATGGAGTCCGCAGGAAAGCAGAGAGGGCCAAATTGTCTGGGGCATTTGAAGAGGTTCCAGGACGCAGTGAGAACCAGCATTACTTTTCCCCGCTGGCACATTTGCTGTTGCAGCAAAAGCTGGACGTTTGTCTTTTTTGCTCCTGAGGATGCCGAAAGCGAAAACAGGTGCTTTTGAGGATGGAGTCCGCAGGAAAGCAGAGAGGGCCAAATAGTCTGGGGCATTTGAAAGGGTTCCAGGAGGCAGTGAGAACCAGCATTACTTTTCCCCGCTGGCACCTTTGCTGTGGCAGCAAAAGCTGGACGTTTGTCTTTTTTGCTCTGGAGGCTGCCGAAAGCGAAAACAGGTGCTTTTGAGGATGGAGTCCGCAGGAAAGCAGAGAGGGCCAAATTGTCTGAAGCATTTGAAAGGGTTCCAGGAGGCAGTGAGAAGCAGCATTACTTTTCCCGGCTGGCACCTTTGCTGTGGCAGCAAAACCTGGACGTTTGTCTTTTTTGCTCTGGAGGCTGCTGAAAGCGAAAACAGGTGCTTTTGAGGATGGAGTCCGCAGGAAAGCAGAGAGGGCCAAATTGTCTGTGGCATTTGAAAGGGTTCCAGGAGGCAGTGAGAACCAGCATTACTTTTCCCCGCTGGCACCTTTGCTGTGGCAGCAAAAGCTGGACGTTTGTCTTTTTTGCTCCTGAGGATGCCGAAAGCGAAAACAGGTGCTTTTGAGGATGGAGTCCGCAGGAAAGCAGAGAGGGCCAAATTGTCTGGGGCATTTGAAAGGGTTCCAGGAGGCAGTGAGAACCAGCATTACTTTTGCCCGCTGGCACCTTTGCTGTGGCAGCAAAAGCTGGACGTTTGTCTTTTTTGCTCCTGAGGATGCTGAAAGCGAAAACAGGTGCTTTTGAGGATGGAGTCCGCAGGAAAGCAGAGAGGGCCAAATTGTCTGGGGCATTTGAAAGGGTTCCAGGAGGCAGTGAGAACCAGCATTACTTTTCCCCGCTGGCACCTTTGCTGTGGCAGCAAAAGCTGGACGTTTGTCTTTTTTGCTCCGGAGGTTGCCGAAAGCGAAAACAGGTGTTTTTGAGGATGGAGTCCGCAGGAAAGCAGAGAGGGCCAAATTGTCTGTGGCATTTGAAAGAGTTCTAGGAGGCAGTGAGAACCAGCATTACTTTTCCCCGCTGGCATCTTTGCTGTGGCAGCAAAAGCTGGAAGTTTGTCTTTTTTGCTCTGGAGGCTGCCGAAAGCGAAAACAGGTGCTTTTGAGGATGGAGTCCGCAGGAAAGCAGAGAGGGCCAAATTGTCTGTGGCATTTGAAAGAGTTCCAGGAGGCAGTGAGAACCAGCATTACTTTTCCCGGCTGGCACCTTTGCTGTGGCACCAAAACCTGGACGTTAGTCTTTTTTGCTCCGGAGGCTGCCGAAAGCGAAAACAGGTGCTTTTGAGGATGGAGTCCGCAGGAAAGCAGAGAGGGCCAAATTGTCTGGGGCATTTGAAAGGGTTCCAGGAGGCAGTGAGAACCAGCATTACTTTTCCCCGCTGGCACCTTTGCTGTGGCAGCAAAACCTGGACGTTTGTATTTTTTGCTCCGGAGGATGCCGAAAGCGAAAACAGGTGCTTTTGAGGATGGAGTCCGCAGGAAAGCAGAGAGGGCCAAATTGTCTGTGGCTTTTGAAGAGGTTCCAGGAGGTAATGAGGACCAGCATTACTTTTCCCCGCTGGCACCTTTGCTGTGGCAGCAAAAGCTGGACGTTTGTCTTTTTTGCTCCGGAGGCTGCCGAAAGCGAAAACAGGTGCTTTTGAGGATGGAGTCCGCAGGAAAGCAGAGAGGGCCAAATTGTCTGTGGCATTTGAAGAGGTTCCAGGAGGCAAGGAGGACCAGCATCACTTTTCCCCGCTGGCACCTTTGCTGTGGCAGCAAAAGCTGGACGTTTGTCTTTTTACCACCGGAGGGCGCCGAAAGTGAAAAAAGGCGCTTTTGAGGATAGAGTCCGCAGGAAAGCAGAGAGGGCCAAATTGTCTGGGGCATTTGAAGGGGTTCCAGGAGGCAGTGAGAACCAGCATTACTTTTCCCCGCTGGCACCTTTGCTGTGGCAGCAAAAGCTGGACGTTTGTCTTTTTTGCTCTGGAGGCTGCCGAAAGCGAAAACAGGTGCTTTTGAGGATGGAGTCCGCAGGAAAGTAGAGAGGGCCAAATTGTCTGTGGCATTTGAAAGGGTTCCAGGAGGCAGTGAGAACCAGCATTACTTTTCCCCGCTGGCACCTTTGCTGTGGCAGCAAAAGCTGGACGTTTGTCTTTTTTGCTCTGGAGGATGCCGAAAGCGAAAAAAGGTGCTTTTGAGGATGGAGTCCGCAGGAAAGCAGAGAGGGCCAAATTGTCTGGGGCATTTGAAAGAGTTCCAGGAGGCAGTGAGAACCAGCATCACTTTTCCCCGCTGGCACCTTTGCTGTGGCAGCAAAAGCTGGACGTTTTTCTTTTTTGCTCCGGAGGCTGCCGAAAGCGAAAACAGGTGCTTTTGAGGATGGAGTCCGCAGGAAAGCAGAGAGGGCCAAATTGTCTGGGGCATTTGAAAGGGTTCCAGGACGCAGTGAGAACCAGCATTACTTTTCCCCGCTGGCACCTTTTCTGTGGCAGCAAAAGCTGGACGTTTGTCTTTTTTGCTCCGGAGGCTGCCGAAAGCGAAAACAGGTGCTTTTGAGGATGGAGTCCGCAGGAAAGCAGAGAGGGCCAAATTGTCTGGGGCATTTGAAAGGGTTCCAGGAGGCAGTGAGAACCAGCATTACTTTTCCCCGCTGGCACCTTTGCTGTGGCAGCAAAAGCTGGACGTTTGTCTTTTTTGCTCTGGAGGCTGCCGAAAGCGAAAACAGGTGCTTTTGAGGATAGAGTCCGCAGGAAAGCAGACAGGGCCAAATTGTCTGGGGCATTTGAAAGGGTTCCAGGAGGCAGTGAGAACCAGCATTACTTTTGCCCGCTGGCACCTTTGCTGTGGCAGCAAAAGCTGGACGTTTGTCTTTTTTGCTCCTGAGGATGCTGAAAGCGAAAACAGGTGCTTTTGAGGATGGAGTCCGCAGGAAAGCAGAGAGGGCCAAATTGTCTGGGGCATTTGAAAGGGTTCCAGGAGGCAGTGAGAACCAGCATTACTTTTCCCCGCTGGCACCTTTGCTGTGGCAGCAAAAGCTGGACGTTTGTCTTTTTTGCTCCGGAGGTTGCCGAAAGCGAAAACAGGTGTTTTTGAGGATGGAGTCCGCAGGAAAGCAGAGAGGGCCAAATTGTCTGTGGCATTTGAAAGAGTTCTAGGAGGCAGTGAGAACCAGCATTACTTTTCCCGGCTGGCATCTTTGCTGTGGCAGCAAAAGCTGGACGTTTGTCTTTTTTGCTCTGGAGGCTGCCGAAAGCGAAAACAGGTGCTTTTGAGGATGGAGTCCGCAGGAAAGCAGAGAGGGCCAAATTGTCTGGGGCATTTGAAAGAGTTCCAGGAGGCAGTGAGAACCAGCATTACTTTTCCCGGCTGGCACCTTTGCTGTGGCAGCAAAAGCTGGACGTTTGTCTTTTTTGCTCCGGAGGCTGCCGAAAGCGAAAACAGGTGCTTTTGAGGATGGAGTCCGCAGGAAAGCAGAGAGGGCCAAATTGTCTGGGGCATTTGAAAGGGTTCCAGGAGGCAGTGAGAACCAGCATTACTTTTCCCCGCTGGCACCTTTGCTGTGGCAGCAAAACCTGGACGTTTGTCTTTTTTGCTCCGGAGGTTGCCGAAAGCGAAAACAGGTGCTTTTGAGGATGGAGTCCGCAGGAAAGCAGAGAGGGCCAAATTGTCTGTGGCATTTGAAGAGGTTCCAGGAGGTAATGAGGACCAGCATTACTTTTCCCCGCTGGCACCTTTGCTGTGGCAGCAAAAGCTGGACGTTTGTCTTTTTTGCTCCGGAGGTTGCCGAAAGCGAAAACAGGTGCTTTTGACGATGGAGTCCGCAGGAAAGCAGAGAGGGCCAAATTGTCTGTGGCATTTGAAGAGTTCCCAGGACGCAGTGAGAACCAGCATTACTTTTCCCCGCTGGCACCTTTGCTGTGGCAGCAAAAGCTGGACGTTTGTCTTTTTTGCTCCTGAGGATGCCGAAAGCGAAAACAGGTGCTTTTGACGATGGAGTCCGCAGGAAAGCAGAGAGGGCCAAATTGTCTGGGGCATTTGAAAGAGTTCCAGGAGGCAGTGAGAACCAGCATTACTTTTCCCCGCTGGCATCTTTGCTGTGGCAGCAAAAGCTGGACGTTTGTCTTTTTTGCTCTGGAGGCTGCCGAAAGCGAAAACAGGTGCTTTTGAGGATGGAGTCCGCAGGAAAGCAGAGAGGGCCAAATTGTCTGTGGCATTTGAAGAGGTTCCAGGAGGCAATGAGGACCAGCATCACTTTTCCCCGCTGGCATCTTTGCTGTGGCAGCAAAAGCTGGACGTTTGTCTTTTTACCACCGGAGGGCGCCGAAAGTGAAAAAAGGCGCTTTTGAGGATAGAGTCCGCAGGAAAGCAGAGAGGGCCAAATTGTCTGGGGCATTTGAAGGGGTTCCAGGAGGCAGTGAGGACCAGCATCACTTTTCGCCGCTTGCACCTTTGCTGTGGCAGCAAAAGCTGGACGTTTGTCTTTTTTGCTCCTGAGGATGCCGAAAGCGAAAACAGGTGCTTTTGAGGATGGAGTCCGCAGGAAAGCAGAGAGGGCCAAATTGTCTGGGGCATTTGAAAGGGTTCCAGGAGGCAGTGAGAACCAGCATTACTTTTCCCCGCTGGCACCTTTGCTGTGGCACCAAAAGCTGGACGTTTGTCTTTTTTGCTCCTGAGGATGCCGAAAGCGAAAACAGGTGCTTTTGACGATGGAGTCCGCAGGAAAGCAGAGAGGGCCAAATTGTCTGGGGCATTTGAAAGAGTTCCAGGAGGCAGTGAGAACCAGCATTACTTTTCCCCGCTGGCATCTTTGCTGTGGCAGCAAAACCTGGACGTTTGTCTTTTTTGCTCCGGAGGCTGCCGAAAGCGAAAACAGGTGCTTTTGAGGATGGAGTCCGCAGGAAAGCAGAGAGTGCCAAATTGTCTGTGGCATTTGAAGAGGTTCCAGGAGGCAATGAGGACCAGCATTACTTTTCCCCGCTGGCACCTTTGCTGTGGCAGCAAAAGCTGGACGTTTGTCTTTTTTGCTCCGGAGGTTGCCGAAAGCGAAAACAGGTGCTTTTGAGGATGGAGTCCGCAGGAAAGCAGAGAGGGCCAAATTGTCTGTGGCATTTGAAGAGGTCCCAGGACGCAGTGAGAACCAGCATTACTTTTCCCCGCTGGCACCTTTGCTGTGGCAGCAAAAGCTGGACGTTTGTCTTTTTTGCTCCTGAGGATGCCGAAAGCGAAAACAGGTGCTTTTGACGATGGAGTCCGCAGGAAAGCAGAGAGGGCCAAATTGTCTGGGGCATTTGAAAGAGTTCCAGGAGGCAGTGAGAACCAGCATTACTTTTCCCCGCTGGCATCTTTGCTGTGGCAGCAAAAGCTGGACGTTTGTCTTTTTTGCTCCGGAGGCTGCCGAAAGCGAAAACAGGTGCTTTTGAGGATGGAGTCCGCAGGAAAGCAGAGAGGGCCAAATTGTCTGTGGCATTTGAAGAGGTTCCAGGAGGCAATGAGGACCAGCATCACTTTTCCCCGCTGGCATCTTTGCTGTGGCAGCAAAAGCTGGACGTTTGTCTTTTTACCACCGGAGGGCGCCGAAAGTGAAAAAAGGCGCTTTTGAGGATAGAGTCCGCAGGAAAGCAGAGAGGGCCAAATTGTCTGGGGCATTTGAAGGGGTTCCAGGAGGCAGTGAGGACCAGCATCACTTTTCGCCGCTTGCACCTTTGCTGTGGCAGCAAAAGCTGGACGTTTGTCTTTTTTGCTCCGGAGGCTGCCGAAAGCGAAAACAGGTGCTTTTGAGGATGGAGTCCGCAGGAAAGCAGAGAGGGCCAAATTGTCTGGGGCATTTGAAAGGGTTCCAGGAGGCAGTGAGAACCAGCATTACTTTTCCCCGCTGGCACCTTTGCTGTGGCACCAAAAGCTGGACGTTTGTCTTTTTTGCTCCTGAGGATGCCGAAAGCGAAAACAGGTGCTTTTGAGGATGGAGTCCGCAGGAAAGCAGAGAGGGCCAAATTGTCTGGGGCATTTGAAAGAGTTCCAGGAGGCAGTGAGAACCAGCATTACTTTTCCCCGCTGGCATCTTTGCTGTGGCAGCAAAACCTGGACGTTTGTCTTTTTTGCTCCGGAGGCTGCCGAAAGCGAAAACAGGTGCTTTTGAGGATGGAGTCCGCAGGAAAGCAGAGAGGGCCAAATTGTCTGTGGCATTTGAAGAGGTTCCAGGAGGCAATGAGGACCAGCATCACTTTTCCCCGCTGGCACCTTTGCTGTGGCAGCAAAAGCTGGACGTTTGTCTTTTTACCACCGGAGGGCGCCGAAAGTGAAAAAAGGCGCTTTTGAGGATAGAGTCCGCAGGAAAGCAGAGAGGGCCGAATTGTCTGGGGCATTTGAAGGGGTTCTAGGAGGCAGTGAGAACCAGCATTACTTTTCGCCGCTGGCACCTTTGCTGTGGCAGCAAAAGCTGGACGTTTGTCTTTTTTGCTCTGGAGGCTGCCGAAAGCGAAAAAAGGTGCTTTTGAGGATGGAGTCCGCAGGAAAGTAGAGAGGGCCAAATTGTCTGTGGCATTTGAAAGGGTTCCAGGAGGCAGTGAGAACCAGCATTACTTTTCCCCGCTGGCACCTTTGCTGTGGCAGCAAAAGCTGGACGTTTGTCTTTTTTGCTCTGGAGGATGCCGAAAGCGAAAAAAGGTGCTTTTGAGGATGGAGTCCGCAGGAAAGCAGAGAGGGCCAAATTGTGTGGTGCATTTGAAAGGGTTCCAGGAGGCAGTGAGAACCAGCATTACTTTTCCCCGGTGGAACCTTTGCTGTGGCAGCAAAAGCTGGACGTTTGTCTTTTTTGCTCTGGAGGATGCCGAAAGCGAAAAAAGGTGCTTTTGAGGATGGAGTCCGCAGGAAAGCAGAGAGGGCCAAATTGTGTGGTGCATTTGAAAGGGTTCCAGGAGGCAGTGAGAACCAGCATTACTTTTCCCCGGTGGCACCTTTGCTGTGGCAGCAAAAGCTGGACGTTTGTCTTTTTTGCTCCGGAGGTTGCCGAAAGCGAAAACAGGTGCTTTTGAGGATGGAGTCCGCAGGAAAGCAGAGAGGGCCAAATTGTCTGTGGCATTTGAAGAGGTCCCAGGACGCAGTGAGAACCAGCATTACTTTTCCCCGCTGGCACCTTTGCTGTGGCAGCAAAAGCTGGACGTTTGTCTTTTTTGCTCCTGAGGATGCCGAAAGCGACAACAGGTGCTTTTGACGATGGAGTCCGCAGGAAAGCAGAGAGGGCCAAATTGTCTGGGGCATTTGAAAGAGTTCCAGGAGGCAGTGAGAACCAGCATTACTTTTCCCCGCTGGCATCTTTGCTGTGGCAGCAAAAGCTGGACGTTTGTCTTTTTTGCTCCGGAGGCTGCCGATAGCGAAAACAGGTGCTTTTGAGGATGGAGTCCGCAGGAAAGCAGAGAGGGCCAAATTGTCTGTGGCATTTGAAGAGGTTCCAGGAGGCAATGAGGACCAGCATCACTTTTCCCCGCTGGCATCTTTGCTGTGGCAGCAAAAGCTGGACGTTTGTCTTTTTACCACCGGAGGGCGCCGAAAGTGAAAAAAGGCGCTTTTGAGGATAGAGTCCGCAGGAAAGCAGAGAGGGCCAAATTGTCTGGGGCATTTGAAGGGGTTCCAGGAGGCAGTGAGGACCAGCATCACTTTTCGCCGCTTGCACCTTTGCTGTGGCAGCAAAAGCTGGACGTTTGTCTTTTTTGCTCCGGAGGCTGCCGAAAGCGAAAACAGGTGCTTTTGAGGATGGAGTCCGCAGGAAAGCAGAGAGGGCCAAATTGTCTGGGGCATTTGAAAGGGTTCCAGGAGGCAGTGAGAACCAGCATTACTTTTCCCCGCTGGCACCTTTGCTGTGGCACCAAAAGCTGGACGTTTGTCTTTTTTGCTCCTGAGGATGCCGAAAGCGAAAACAGGTGCTTTTGACGATGGAGTCCGCAGGAAAGCAGAGAGGGCCAAATTGTCTGGGGCATTTGAAAGAGTTCCAGGAGGCAGTGAGAACCAGCATTACTTTTCCCCGCTGGCATCTTTGCTGTGGCAGCAAAACCTGGACGTTTGTCTTTTTTGCTCCGGAGGCTGCCGAAAGCGAAAACAGGTGCTTTTGAGGATGGAGTCCGCAGGAAAGCAGAGAGGGCCAAATTGTCTGTGGCATTTGAAGAGGTTCCAGGAGGCAATGAGGACCAGCATCACTTTTCCCCGCTGGCACCTTTGCTGTGGCAGCAAAAGCTGGACGTTTGTCTTTTTACCACCGGAGGGCGCCGAAAGTGAAAAAAGGCGCTTTTGAGGATAGAGTCCGCAGGAAAGCAGAGAGGGCCGAATTGTCTGGGGCATTTGAAGGGGTTCTAGGAGGCAGTGAGAACCAGCATTACTTTTCGCCGCTGGCACCTTTGCTGTGGCAGCAAAAGCTGGACGTTTGTCTTTTTTGCTCTGGAGGCTGCCGAAAGCGAAAAAAGGTGCTTTTGAGGATGGAGTCCGCAGGAAAGTAGAGAGGGCCAAATTGTCTGTGGCATTTGAAAGGGTTCCAGGAGGCAGTGAGAACCAGCATTACTTTTCCCCGCTGGCACCTTTGCTGTGGCAGCAAAAGCTGGACGTTTGTCTTTTTTGCTCTGGAGGATGCCGAAAGCGAAAACAGGTGCTTTTGAGGATGGAGTCCGCAGGAAAGCAGAGAGGGCCAAATTGTGTGGTGCATTTGAAAGGGTTCCAGGAGGCAGTGAGAACCAGCATTACTTTTCCCCGGTGGCACCTTTGCTGTGGCAGCAAAAGCTGGACGTTTGTCTTTTTTGCTCTGGAGGATGCCGAAAGCGAAAAAAGGTGCTTTTGAGGATGGAGTCCGCAGGAAAGCAGAGAGGGCCAAATTGTGTGGTGCATTTGAAAGGGTTCCAGGAGGCAGTGAGAACCAGCATTACTTTTCCCCGCTGGCACCTTTGCTGTGGCAGCAAAAGCTGGACGTTTGTCTTTTTTGCTCCTGAGGATGCCGAAAGCGAAAAAAGGTGCTTTTGAGGATGGAGTCCGCAGGAAAGCAGAGAGGGCCAAATTGTCTGGGGCATTTGAAAGAGTTCCAGGAGGCAGTGAGAACCAGCATTACTTTTCCCCACTGGCACCTTTGCTGTGGCAGCAAAACCTGGACGTTTGTCTTTTTTGCTCTGGAGGCTGCCGAAAGCGAAAACAGGTGCTTTTGAGGATGGAGTCCGCAGGAAAGCAGAGAGGGCCAAATTGTCTGGGGCATTTGAAAGAGTTCCAGGAGGCAGTGAGAACCAGCATTACTTTTCCCGGCTGGCACCTTTGCTGTGGCAGCAAAACCTGGACGTTTGTCTTTTTTGCTCCGGAGGCTGCCGAAAGCGAAAACGGGTGCTTTTGAGGATGGAGTCCGCAGGAAAGCAGAGAGGGCCAAATTGTCTGGGGCATTTGAAAGGGTTCCAGGAGGCAGTGAGAACCAGCATTACTTTTCCCCGCTGGCACCTTTGCTGTGGCAGCAAAACCTGGACGTTTGTCTTTTTTGCTCCGGAGGATGCCGAAAGCGAAAACAGGTGCTTTTGAGGATGGAGTCCACAAGAAAGCAGAGAGGGCCAAATTGTCTGGGGCATTTGAAAGAGTTCCAGGAGGCAGTGAGAACCAGCATTACTTTTCCCCGCTGGCACCTTTGCTGTGGCAGCAAAAGCTGGACGTTTGTCTTTTTACCACCTGAGGGCGCCGAAATTGAAAAAAGGCGCTTTTGAGGATAGAGTCCGCAGGAAAGCAGAGAGGGCCAAATGGTCTGGGGCATTTGGAGGGGTTCCAGGAGGCAGTGAGAACCAGCATTACTTTTCGCCGCTGGCACCTTTGCTGTGGCAGCAAAAGCTGGACGTTTGTCTTTTTTGCTCTGGAGGATGCCGAAAGCGAAAAAAGGTGCTTTTGAGGATGGAGTCCGCAGGAAAGCAGAGAGGGCCAAATTGTCTGGGGCATTTGAAAGGGTTCCAGGAGGCAGTGAGCACCAGCATTACTTTTCCCCGCTGGCACCTTTGCTGTGGCAGCAAGAGCTGGACGTTTGTCTTTTTTGCTCCTGAGGATGCCGAAAGCGAAAACAGGTGCTTTTGAGGATGGAGTCCGCAGGAAAGCAGAGAGGGCCAAATTGTCTGGGGCATTTGAAAGGGTTCCAGGAGGCAGTGAGAACCAGCATTACTTTTGCCCGCTGGCACCTTTGCTGTGGCAGCAAAAGCTGGACGTTTGTCTTTTTTGCTCCTGAGGATGCTGAAAGCGAAAACAGGTGCTTTTGAGGATGGAGTCCGCAGGAAAGCAGAGAGGGCCAAATTGTGTGGTGCATTTGAAAGGGTTCCAGGAGGCAGTGAGAACCAGCATTACTTTTCCCCGCTAGCACCTTTGCTGTGGCAGCAAAAGCTTGACGTTTGTCTTTTTTGCTCCGGAGGTTGCCGAAAGCGAAAAACAGGTGTTTTTGAGGATGGAGTCCGCAGGAAAGCAGAGAGGGCCAAATTGTCTGGGGCATTTGAAAGGGTTCCAGGAGGCAGTGAGAACCAGCATTACTTTTCCCCGCTGGCACCTTTGCTGTGGCACCAAAAGCTGGACGTTTGTCTTTTTTGCTCCTGAGGATGCCGAAAGCGAAAACAGGTGCTTTTGAGGATGGAGTCCGCAGGAAAGCAGAGAGGGCCAAATTGTCTGGGGCATTTGAAAGAGTTCCAGGAGGCAGTGAGAACCAGCATTACTTTTCCCCGCTGGCATCTTTGCTGTGGCAGCAAAACCTGGACGTTTGTCTTTTTTGCTCCGGAGGCTGCCGAAAGCGAAAACAGGTGCTTTTGAGGATGGAGTCCGCAGGAAAGCAGAGAGGGCCAAATTGTCTGTGGCATTTGAAGAGGTTCCAGGAGGCAATGAGGACCAGCATCACTTTTCCCCGCTGGCACCTTTGCTGTGGCAGCAAAAGCTGGACGTTTGTCTTTTTACCACCGGAGGGCGCCGAAAGTGAAAAAAGGCGCTTTTGAGGATAGAGTCCGCAGGAAAGCAGAGAGGGCCGAATTGTCTGGGGCATTTGAAGGGGTTCTAGGAGGCAGTGAGAACCAGCATTACTTTTCGCCGCTGGCACCTTTGCTGTGGCAGCAAAAGCTGGACGTTTGTCTTTTTTGCTCTGGAGGCTGCCGAAAGCGAAAAAAGGTGCTTTTGAGGATGGAGTCCGCAGGAAAGTAGAGAGGGCCAAATTGTCTGTGGCATTTGAAAGGGTTCCAGGAGGCAGTGAGAACCAGCATTACTTTTCCCCGCTGGCACCTTTGCTGTGGCAGCAAAAGCTGGACGTTTGTCTTTTTTGCTCTGGAGGATGCCGAAAGCGAAAAAAGGTGCTTTTGAGGATGGAGTCCGCAGGAAAGCAGAGAGGGCCAAATTGTGTGGTGCATTTGAAAGGGTTCCAGGAGGCAGTGAGAACCAGCATTACTTTTCCCCGGTGGAACCTTTGCTGTGGCAGCAAAAGCTGGACGTTTGTCTTTTTTGCTCTGGAGGATGCCGAAAGCGAAAAAAGGTGCTTTTGAGGATGGAGTCCGCAGGAAAGCAGAGAGGGCCAAATTGTGTGGTGCATTTGAAAGGGTTCCAGGAGGCAGTGAGAACCAGCATTACTTTTCCCCGGTGGCACCTTTGCTGTGGCAGCAAAAGCTGGACGTTTGTCTTTTTTGCTCCGGAGGTTGCCGAAAGCGAAAACAGGTGCTTTTGAGGATGGAGTCCGCAGGAAAGCAGAGAGGGCCAAATTGTCTGTGGCATTTGAAGAGGTCCCAGGACGCAGTGAGAACCAGCATTACTTTTCCCCGCTGGCACCTTTGCTGTGGCAGCAAAAGCTGGACGTTTGTCTTTTTTGCTCCTGAGGATGCCGAAAGCGACAACAGGTGCTTTTGACGATGGAGTCCGCAGGAAAGCAGAGAGGGCCAAATTGTCTGGGGCATTTGAAAGAGTTCCAGGAGGCAGTGAGAACCAGCATTACTTTTCCCCGCTGGCATCTTTGCTGTGGCAGCAAAAGCTGGACGTTTGTCTTTTTTGCTCCGGAGGCTGCCGATAGCGAAAACAGGTGCTTTTGAGGATGGAGTCCGCAGGAAAGCAGAGAGGGCCAAATTGTCTGTGGCATTTGAAGAGGTTCCAGGAGGCAATGAGGACCAGCATCACTTTTCCCCGCTGGCATCTTTGCTGTGGCAGCAAAAGCTGGACGTTTGTCTTTTTACCACCGGAGGGCGCCGAAAGTGAAAAAAGGCGCTTTTGAGGATAGAGTCCGCAGGAAAGCAGAGAGGGCCAAATTGTCTGGGGCATTTGAAGGGGTTCCAGGAGGCAGTGAGGACCAGCATCACTTTTCGCCGCTTGCACCTTTGCTGTGGCAGCAAAAGCTGGACGTTTGTCTTTTTTGCTCCGGAGGCTGCCGAAAGCGAAAACAGGTGCTTTTGAGGATGGAGTCCGCAGGAAAGCAGAGAGGGCCAAATTGTCTGGGGCATTTGAAAGGGTTCCAGGAGGCAGTGAGAACCAGCATTACTTTTCCCCGCTGGCACCTTTGCTGTGGCACCAAAAGCTGGACGTTTGTCTTTTTTGCTCCTGAGGATGCCGAAAGCGAAAACAGGTGCTTTTGACGATGGAGTCCGCAGGAAAGCAGAGAGGGCCAAATTGTCTGGGGCATTTGAAAGAGTTCCAGGAGGCAGTGAGAACCAGCATTACTTTTCCCCGCTGGCATCTTTGCTGTGGCAGCAAAACCTGGACGTTTGTCTTTTTTGCTCCGGAGGCTGCCGAAAGCGAAAACAGGTGCTTTTGAGGATGGAGTCCGCAGGAAAGCAGAGAGGGCCAAATTGTCTGTGGCATTTGAAGAGGTTCCAGGAGGCAATGAGGACCAGCATCACTTTTCCCCGCTGGCACCTTTGCTGTGGCAGCAAAAGCTGGACGTTTGTCTTTTTACCACCGGAGGGCGCCGAAAGTGAAAAAAGGCGCTTTTGAGGATAGAGTCCGCAGGAAAGCAGAGAGGGCCGAATTGTCTGGGGCATTTGAAGGGGTTCTAGGAGGCAGTGAGAACCAGCATTACTTTTCGCCGCTGGCACCTTTGCTGTGGCAGCAAAAGCTGGACGTTTGTCTTTTTTGCTCTGGAGGCTGCCGAAAGCGAAAAAAGGTGCTTTTGAGGATGGAGTCCGCAGGAAAGTAGAGAGGGCCAAATTGTCTGTGGCATTTGAAAGGGTTCCAGGAGGCAGTGAGAACCAGCATTACTTTTCCCCGCTGGCACCTTTGCTGTGGCAGCAAAAGCTGGACGTTTGTCTTTTTTGCTCTGGAGGATGCCGAAAGCGAAAACAGGTGCTTTTGAGGATGGAGTCCGCAGGAAAGCAGAGAGGGCCAAATTGTGTGGTGCATTTGAAAGGGTTCCAGGAGGCAGTGAGAACCAGCATTACTTTTCCCCGGTGGCACCTTTGCTGTGGCAGCAAAAGCTGGACGTTTGTCTTTTTTGCTCTGGAGGATGCCGAAAGCGAAAAAAGGTGCTTTTGAGGATGGAGTCCGCAGGAAAGCAGAGAGGGCCAAATTGTGTGGTGCATTTGAAAGGGTTCCAGGAGGCAGTGAGAACCAGCATTACTTTTCCCCGCTGGCACCTTTGCTGTGGCAGCAAAAGCTGGACGTTTGTCTTTTTTGCTCCTGAGGATGCCGAAAGCGAAAAAAGGTGCTTTTGAGGATGGAGTCCGCAGGAAAGCAGAGAGGGCCAAATTGTCTGGGGCATTTGAAAGAGTTCCAGGAGGCAGTGAGAACCAGCATTACTTTTCCCCACTGGCACCTTTGCTGTGGCAGCAAAACCTGGACGTTTGTCTTTTTTGCTCTGGAGGCTGCCGAAAGCGAAAACAGGTGCTTTTGAGGATGGAGTCCGCAGGAAAGCAGAGAGGGCCAAATTGTCTGGGGCATTTGAAAGAGTTCCAGGAGGCAGTGAGAACCAGCATTACTTTTCCCGGCTGGCACCTTTGCTGTGGCAGCAAAACCTGGACGTTTGTCTTTTTTGCTCCGGAGGCTGCCGAAAGCGAAAACGGGTGCTTTTGAGGATGGAGTCCGCAGGAAAGCAGAGAGGGCCAAATTGTCTGGGGCATTTGAAAGGGTTCCAGGAGGCAGTGAGAACCAGCATTACTTTTCCCCGCTGGCACCTTTGCTGTGGCAGCAAAACCTGGACGTTTGTCTTTTTTGCTCCGGAGGATGCCGAAAGCGAAAACAGGTGCTTTTGAGGATGGAGTCCACAAGAAAGCAGAGAGGGCCAAATTGTCTGGGGCATTTGAAAGAGTTCCAGGAGGCAGTGAGAACCAGCATTACTTTTCCCCGCTGGCACCTTTGCTGTGGCAGCAAAAGCTGGACGTTTGTCTTTTTACCACCTGAGGGCGCCGAAATTGAAAAAAGGCGCTTTTGAGGATAGAGTCCGCAGGAAAGCAGAGAGGGCCAAATGGTCTGGGGCATTTGGAGGGGTTCCAGGAGGCAGTGAGAACCAGCATTACTTTTCGCCGCTGGCACCTTTGCTGTGGCAGCAAAAGCTGGACGTTTGTCTTTTTTGCTCTGGAGGATGCCGAAAGCGAAAAAAGGTGCTTTTGAGGATGGAGTCCGCAGGAAAGCAGAGAGGGCCAAATTGTCTGTGGCATTTGAAAGAGTTCCAGGAGGCAGTGAGAACCAGCATTACTTTTCCCCGCTGGCATCTTTGCTGTGGCAGCAAAACCTGGACGTTTGTCTTTTTTGCTCCGGAGGCTGCCGAAAGCGAAAACAGGTGCTTTTGAGGATGGAGTCCGCAGGAAAGCAGAGAGGGCCAAATTGTCTGTGGCATTTGAAGAGGTTCCAGGAGGCAATGAGGACCAGCATCACTTTTCCCCGCTGGCACCTTTGCTGTGGCAGCAAAAGCTGGACGTTTGTCTTTTTACCACCGGAGGGCGCCGAAAGTGAAAAAAGGCGCTTTTGAGGATAGAGTCCGCAGGAAAGCAGAGAGGGCCGAATTGTCTGGGGCATTTGAAGGGGTTCTAGGAGGCAGTGAGAACCAGCATTACTTTTCGCCGCTGGCACCTTTGCTGTGGCAGCAAAAGCTGGACGTTTGTCTTTTTTGCTCTGGAGGCTGCCGAAAGCGAAAAAAGGTGCTTTTGAGGATGGAGTCCGCAGGAAAGTAGAGAGGGCCAAATTGTCTGTGGCATTTGAAAGGGTTCCAGGAGGCAGTGAGAACCAGCATTACTTTTCCCCGCTGGCACCTTTGCTGTGGCAGCAAAAGCTGGACGTTTGTCTTTTTTGCTCTGGAGGATGCCGAAAGCGAAAACAGGTGCTTTTGAGGATGGAGTCCGCAGGAAAGCAGAGAGGGCCAAATTGTGTGGTGCATTTGAAAGGGTTCCAGGAGGCAGTGAGAACCAGCATTACTTTTCCCCGGTGGCACCTTTGCTGTGGCAGCAAAAGCTGGACGTTTGTCTTTTTTGCTCTGGAGGATGCCGAAAGCGAAAAAAGGTGCTTTTGAGGATGGAGTCCGCAGGAAAGCAGAGAGGGCCAAATTGTGTGGTGCATTTGAAAGGGTTCCAGGAGGCAGTGAGAACCAGCATTACTTTTCCCCGCTGGCACCTTTGCTGTGGCAGCAAAAGCTGGACGTTTGTCTTTTTTGCTCCTGAGGATGCCGAAAGCGAAAAAAGGTGCTTTTGAGGATGGAGTCCGCAGGAAAGCAGAGAGGGCCAAATTGTCTGGGGCATTTGAAAGAGTTCCAGGAGGCAGTGAGAACCAGCATTACTTTTCCCCACTGGCACCTTTGCTGTGGCAGCAAAACCTGGACGTTTGTCTTTTTTGCTCTGGAGGCTGCCGAAAGCGAAAACAGGTGCTTTTGAGGATGGAGTCCGCAGGAAAGCAGAGAGGGCCAAATTGTCTGGGGCATTTGAAAGAGTTCCAGGAGGCAGTGAGAACCAGCATTACTTTTCCCGGCTGGCACCTTTGCTGTGGCAGCAAAACCTGGACGTTTGTCTTTTTTGCTCCGGAGGCTGCCGAAAGCGAAAACGGGTGCTTTTGAGGATGGAGTCCGCAGGAAAGCAGAGAGGGCCAAATTGTCTGGGGCATTTGAAAGGGTTCCAGGAGGCAGTGAGAACCAGCATTACTTTTCCCCGCTGGCACCTTTGCTGTGGCAGCAAAACCTGGACGTTTGTCTTTTTTGCTCCGGAGGATGCCGAAAGCGAAAACAGGTGCTTTTGAGGATGGAGTCCACAAGAAAGCAGAGAGGGCCAAATTGTCTGGGGCATTTGAAAGAGTTCCAGGAGGCAGTGAGAACCAGCATTACTTTTCCCCGCTGGCACCTTTGCTGTGGCAGCAAAAGCTGGACGTTTGTCTTTTTACCACCTGAGGGCGCCGAAATTGAAAAAAGGCGCTTTTGAGGATAGAGTCCGCAGGAAAGCAGAGAGGGCCAAATGGTCTGGGGCATTTGGAGGGGTTCCAGGAGGCAGTGAGAACCAGCATTACTTTTCGCCGCTGGCACCTTTGCTGTGGCAGCAAAAGCTGGACGTTTGTCTTTTTTGCTCTGGAGGATGCCGAAAGCGAAAAAAGGTGCTTTTGAGGATGGAGTCCGCAGGAAAGCAGAGAGGGCCAAATTGTCTGGGGCATTTGAAAGGGTTCCAGGAGGCAGTGAGCACCAGCATTACTTTTCCCCGCTGGCACCTTTGCTGTGGCAGCAAGAGCTGGACGTTTGTCTTTTTTGCTCCTGAGGATGCCGAAAGCGAAAACAGGTGCTTTTGAGGATGGAGTCCGCAGGAAAGCAGAGAGGGCCAAATTGTCTGGGGCATTTGAAAGGGTTCCAGGAGGCAGTGAGAACCAGCATTACTTTTGCCCGCTGGCACCTTTGCTGTGGCAGCAAAAGCTGGACGTTTGTCTTTTTTGCTCCTGAGGATGCTGAAAGCGAAAACAGGTGCTTTTGAGGATGGAGTCCGCAGGAAAGCAGAGAGGGCCAAATTGTGTGGTGCATTTGAAAGGGTTCCAGGAGGCAGTGAGAACCAGCATTACTTTTCCCCGCTAGCACCTTTGCTGTGGCAGCAAAAGCTTGACGTTTGTCTTTTTTGCTCCGGAGGTTGCCGAAAGCGAAAACAGGTGTTTTTGAGGATGGAGTCCGCAGGAAAGCAGAGAGGGCCAAATTGTCTGTGGCATTTGAAAGAGTTCTAGGAGGCAGTGAGAACCAGCATTACTTTTCCCCGCTGGCATCTTTGCTGTGGCAGCAAAACCTGGACGTTTGTCTTTTTTGCTCCGGAGGCTGCCGAAAGCGAAAACAGGTGCTTTTGAGGATGGAGTCCGCAGGAAAGCAGAGAGGGCCAAATTGTCTGGGGCATTTGAAAGGGTTCCAGGAGGCAGTGAGAACCAGCATTACTTTTCCCCGCTGGCACCTTTGCTGTGGCAGCAAAAGCTGGACGTTTGTCTTTTTTGCTCCGGAGGTTGCCGAAAGCGAAAACAGGTGCTTTTGAGGATGGAGTCCGCAGGAAAGCAGAGAGGGCCAAATTGTCTGTGGCTTTTGAAGAGGTTCCAGGAGGTAATGAGGACCAGCATTACTTTTCCCCGCTGGCACCTTTGCTGTGGCAGCAAAAGCTGGACGTTTGTCTTTTTTGCTCTGGAGGCTGCCGAAAGCGAAAACAGGTGCTTTTGAGGATGGAGTCCGCAGGAAAGCAGAGAGGGCCAAATTGTCTGGGGCATTTGAAAGGGTTCCAGGAGGCAGTGAGAACCAGCATTACTTTTCCCCGCTGGCACCTTTGCTGTGGCAGCAAAAGCTGGACGTTTGTCTTTTTTGCTCCTGAGGATGCCGAAAGCGAAAACAGGTGCTTTTGACGATGGAGTCCGCAGGAAAGCAGAGAGGGCCAAATTGTCTGGGGCATTTGAAAGAGTTCCAGGAGGCAGTGAGAACCAGCATTACTTTTCCCCGCTGGCATCTTTGCTGTGGCAGCAAAAGCTGGACGTTTGTCTTTTTTGCTCCGGAGGCTGCCGAAAGCGAAAACAGGTGCTTTTGAGGATGGAGTCCGCAGGAAAGCAGAGAGGGCCAAATTGTCTGTGGCATTTGAAGAGGTTCCAGGAGGCAATGAGGACCAGCATCACTTTTCCCCGCTGGCACCTTTGCTGTGGCAGCAAAAGCTGGACGTTTGTCTTTTTACCACCGGAGGGCGCCGAAAGTGAAAAAAGGCGCTTTTGAGGATAGAGTCCGCAGGAAAGCAGAGAGGGCCAAATTGTCTGGGGCATTTGAAGGGGTTCCAGGAGGCAGTGAGAACCAGCATTACTTTTCGCCGCTGGCACCTTTGCTGTGGCAGCAAAAGCTGGACGTTTGTCTTTTTTGCTCTGGAGGCTGCCGAAAGCGAAAAAAGGTGCTTTTGAGGATGGAGTCCGAAGGAAAGTAGAGAGGGCCAAATTGTCTGTGGCATTTGAAAGGGTTCCAGGAGGCAGTGATAACCAGCATTACTTTTCCCCGCTGGCACCTTTGCTGTGGCAGCAAAAGCTGGACGTTTGTCTTTTTTGCTCCGGAGGCTGCCGAAAGCGAAAAAAGGTGCTTTTGAGGATGGAGTCCGCAGGAAAGCAGAGAGGGCCAAATTGTGTGGTGCATTTGAAAGGGTTCCAGGAGGCAGTGAGAACCAGCATTACTTTTCCCCGGTGGCACCTTTGCTGTGGCAGCAAAAGCTGGACGTTTGTCTTTTTTGCTCTGGAGGATGCCGAAAGCGAAAAAAGGTGCTTTTGAGGATGGAGTCCGCAGGAAAGCAGAGAGGGCCAAATTGTGTGGTGCATTTGAAAGGGTTCCAGGAGGCAGTGAGAACCAGCATTACTTTTCCCCGGTGGCACCTTTGCTGTGGCAGCAAAAGCTGGACGTTTGTCTTTTTTGCTCTGGAGGATGCCGAAAGCGAAAAAAGGTGCTTTTGAGGATGGAGTCCGCAGGAAAGCAGAGAGGGCCAAATTGTCTGGGGCATTTGAAAGAGTTCCAGGAGGCAGTGAGAACCAGCATTACTTTTCCCCACTGGCACCTTTGCTGTGGCAGCAAAACCTGGACGTTTGTCTTTTTTGCTCTGGAGGCTGCCGAAAGCGAAAACAGGTGCTTTTGAGGATGGAGTCCGCAGGAAAGCAGAGAGGGCCAAATTGTCTGGGGCATTTGAAAGAGTTCCAGGAGGCAGTGAGAACCAGCATTACTTTTCCCGGCTGGCACCTTTGCTGTGGCAGCAAAACCTGGACGTTTGTCTTTTTTGCTCCGGAGGCTGCCGAAAGCGAAAACGGGTGCTTTTGAGGATGGAGTCCGCAGGAAAGCAGAGAGGGTCAAATTGTCTGGGGCATTTGAAAGGGTTCCAGGAGGCAGTGAGAACCAGCATTACTTTTCCCCGCTGGCACCTTTGCTGTGGCAGCAAAACCTGGACGTTTGTCTTTTTTGCTCCGGAGGATGCCGAAAGCGAAAACAGGTGCTTTTGAGGATGGAGTCCACAAGAAAGCAGAGAGGGCCAAATTGTCTGGGGCATTTGAAAGAGTTCCAGGAGGCAGTGAGAACCAGCATTACTTTTCCCCGCTGGCACCTTTGCTGTGGCAGCAAAAGCTGGACGTTTGTCTTTTTACCACCTGAGGGCGCCGAAATTGAAAAAAGGCGCTTTTGAGGATAGAGTCCGCAGGAAAGCAGAGAGGGCCAAATGGTCTGGGGCATTTGGAGGGGTTCCAGGAGGCAGTGAGAACCAGCATTACTTTTCGCCGCTGGCACCTTTGCTGTGGCAGCAAAAGCTGGACGTTTGTCTTTTTTGCTCTGGAGGATGCCGAAAGCGAAAAAAGGTGCTTTTGAGGATGGAGTCCGCAGGAAAGCAGAGAGGGCCAAATTGTCTGGGGCATTTGAAAGGGTTCCAGGAGGCAGTGAGAACCAGCATTACTTTTCCCCGCTGGCACCTTTGCTGTGGCAGCAAAAGCTGGACGTTTGTCTTTTTTGCTCCTGAGGATGCCGAAAGCGAAAACAGGTGCTTTTGAGGATGGAGTCCGCAGGAAAGCAGAGAGGGCCAAATTGTCTGGGGCATTTGAAAGGGTTCCAGGAGGCAGTGAGAACCAGCATTACTTTTGCCCGCTGGCACCTTTGCTGTGGCAGCAAAAGCTGGACGTTTGTCTTTTTTGCTCCTGAGGATGCTGAAAGCGAAAACAGGTGCTTTTGAGGATGGAGTCCGCAGGAAAGCAGAGAGGGCCAAATTGTGTGGTGCATTTGAAAGGGTTCCAGGAGGCAGTGAGAACCAGCATTACTTTTCCCCGCTAGCACCTTTGCTGTGGCAGCAAAAGCTTGACGTTTGTCTTTTTTGCTCCGGAGGTTGCCGAAAGCGAAAACAGGTGTTTTTGAGGATGGAGTCCGCAGGAAAGCAGAGAGGGCCAAATTGTCTGTGGCATTTGAAAGAGTTCTAGGAGGCAGTGAGAACCAGCATTACTTTTCCCCGCTGGCATCTTTGCTGTGGCAGCAAAAGCTTGGCGTTTGTCTTTTTTGCTCTGGAGGCTGCCGAAAGCGAAAACAGGTGCTTTTGAGGATGGAGTCCGCAGGAAAGCAGAGAGGGCCAAATTGTCTGGGGCATTTGAAAGAGTTCCACGAGGCAGTGAGAACCAGCATTACTATTCCCGGCTGGCACCTTTGCTGTGGCAGCAAAACCTGGACGTTTGTCTTTTTTGCTCCGGAGGCTGCCGAAAGCGAAAACAGGTGCTTTTGAGGATGGAGTCCGCAGGAAAGCAGAGAGGGCCAAATTGTCTGTGGCATTTGAAAGGGTTCCAGGAGGCAGTGAGAACCAGCATTACTTTTCCCCGCTGGCACCTTTGCTGTGGCAGCAAAAGCTGGACGTTTGTCTTTTTTGCTCCGGAGGTTGCCGAAAGCGAAAACAGGTGCTTTTGAGGATGGAGTCCGCAGGAAAGCAGAGAGGGCCAAATTGTCTGTGGCTTTTGAAGAGGTTCCAGGAGGTAATGAGGACCAGCATTACTTTTCCCCGCTGGCACCTTTGCTGTGGCAGCAAAAGCTGGACGTTTGTCTTTTTTGCTCTGGAGGCTGCCGAAAGCGAAAACAGGTGCTTTTGAGGATGGAGTCCGCAGGAAAGCAGAGAGGGCCAAATTGTCTGGGGCATTTGAAAGGGTTCCAGGAGGCAGTGAGAACCAGCATTACTTTTCCCCGCTGGCACCTTTGCTGTGGCAGCAAAAGCTGGACGTTTGTCTTTTTTGCTCCTGAGGATGCCGAAAGCGAAAACAGGTGCTTTTGAGGATGGAGTCCGCAGGAAAGCAGAGAGGGCCAAATTGTCTGGGGCATTTGAAAGAGTTCCAGGAGGCAATGAGGACCAGCATCACTTTTCCCCGCTGGCACCTTTGCTGTGGCAGCAAAAGCTGGACGTTTGTCTTTTTACCACCGGAGGGCGCCGAAAGTGAAAAAAGGCGCTTTTGAGGATAGAGTCCGCAGGAAAGCAGAGAGGGCCAAATTGTCTGGGGCATTTGAAGGGGTTCCAGGAGGCAGTGAGAACCAGCATTACTTTTCGCCGCTGGCACCTTTGCTGTGGCAGCAAAAGCTGGACGTTTGTCTTTTTTGCTCTGGAGGCTGCCGAAAGCGAAAAAAGGTGCTTTTGAGGATGGAGTCCGAAGGAAAGTAGAGAGGGCCAAATTGTCTGTGGCATTTGAAAGGGTTCCAGGAGGCAGTGAGAACCAGCATTACTTTTCCCCGCTGGCACCTTTGCTGTGGCAGCAAAAGCTGGACGTTTGTCTTTTTTGCTCTGGAGAATGCCGAAAGCGAAAAAAGGTGCTTTTGAGGATGGAGTCCGCAGGAAAGCAGAGAGGGCCAAATTGTGTGGTGCATTTGAAAGGGTTCCAGGAGGCAGTGAGAACCAGCATTACTTTTCCCCGGTGGCACCTTTGCTGTGGCAGCAAAAGCTGGACGTTTGTCTTTTTTGCTCCTGAGGATGCTGAAAGCGAAAACAGGTGCTTTTGAGGATGGAGTCCGCAGGAAAGCAGAGAGGGCCAAATTGTCTGGGGCATTTGAAAGGGTTCCAGGAGGCAGTGAGAACCAGCATTACTTTTCCCCGCTAGCACCTTTGCTGTGGCAGCAAAAGCTTGGCGTTTGTCTTTTTTGCTCCGGAGGTTGCCGAAAGCGAAAACAGGTGTTTTTGAGGATGGAGTCCGCAGGAAAGCAGAGAGGGCCAAATTGTCTGTGGCTTTTGAAGAGGTTCCAGGAGGTAATGAGGACCAGCATTACTTTTCCTGGCTGGCACCTTTGCTGTGGCAGCAAAAGCTGGACGTTTGTCTTTTTTGCTCTGGGGGCTGCCGAAAGCGAAAACAGGTGCTTTTGAGGATGGAGTCCGCAGGAAAGCAGAGAGGGCCAAATTGTCTGGGGCATTTGAAAGGGTTCCAGGAGGCAGTGAGAACCAGCATTACTTTTCCCCGCTGGCACCTTTGCTGTGGCAGCAAAAGCTGGACGTTTGTCTTTTTTGCTCCTGAGGATGCCGAAAGCGAAAACAGGTGCTTTTGACGATGGAGTCCGCAGGAAAGCAGAGAGGGCCAAATTGTCTGGGGCATTTGAAAGAGTTCCAGGAGGCAGTGAGAACCAGCATTACTTTTCCCCGCTGGCATCTTTGCTGTGGCAGCAAAAGCTGGACGTTTGTCTTTTTTGCTCCGGAGGCTGCCGAAAGCGAAAACAGGTGCTTTTGAGGATGGAGTCCGCAGGAAAGCAGAGAGGGCCAAATTGTCTGTGGCATTTGAAGAGGTTCCAGGAGGCAGTGAGGACCAGCATCACTTTTCCCCGCTGGCACCGTTGCTGTGGCAGCAAAAGCTGGACGTTTGTCTTTTTTGCTCCGGAGGCTGCCGAAAGCGAAAACAGGTGCTTTTGAGGATGGAGTCCGCAGGAAAGCAGAGAGGGCCAAATTGTCTGGGGCATTTGAAAGGGTTCCAGGAGGCAGTGAGAACCAGCATTACTTTTCCCCGCTGGCACCTTTGCTGTGGCAGCAAAAGCTGGACGTTTGTCTTTTTTGCTCCTGAGGATGCCGAAAGCGAAAACAGGTGCTTTTGACGATGGAGTCCGCAGGAAAGCAGAGAGGGCCAAATTGTCTGGGTCATTTGAAAGAGTTCCAGGAGGCAGTGAGAACCAGCATTACTTTTCCCCGCTGGCATCTTTGCTGTGGCAGCAAAACCTGGACGTTTGTCTTTTTTGCTCCGGAGGCTGCCAAAAGCGAAAACAGGTGCTTTTGAGGATGGAGTCCGCAGGAAAGCAGAGAGGGCCAAATTGTCTGTGGCATTTGAAGAGGTTCCAGGAGGCAATGACGACCAGCATCACTTTTCCCCGCTGGCACCTTTGCTGTGGCAGCAAAAGCTGGACGTTTGTCTTTTTACCACCAGAGGGCGCCGAAAGTGAAAAAAGGCGCTTTTGAGGATAGAGTCCGCAGGAAAGCAGAGAGGGCCAAATTGTCTGGGGCATTTGAAGGGGTTCCAGGAGGCAGTGAGAACCAGCATTACTTTTCGCCGCTGGCACCTTTGCTGTGGCAGCAAAAGCTGGACGTTTGTCTTTTTTGCTCTGGAGAATGCCGAAAGCGAAAACAGGTGCTTTTGAGGATGGAGTCCGCAGGAAAGCAGAGAGGGCCAAATTGTGTGGTGCATTTGAAAGGGTTCCAGGAGGCAGTGAGAACCAGCATTACTTTTCCCCGGTGGCACCTTTGCTGTGGCAGCAAAAGCTGGACGTTTGTCTTTTTTGCTCCTGAGGCTGCCGAAAGCGAAAACAGGTGCTTTTGAGGATGGAGTCCGCAGGAAAGCAGAGAGGGCCAAATTGTCTGGGGCATTTGAAAGGGTTCCAGGAGGCAGTGAGAACCAGCATTACTTTTCCCCGCTGGCACCTTTGCTGTGGCAGCAAAAGCTGGACGTTTGTCTTTTTTGCTCCTGAGGATGCCGAAAGCGAAAACAGGTGCTTTTGACGATGGAGTCCGCAGGAAAGCAGAGAGGGCCAAATTGTCTGGGGCATTTGAAAGAGTTCCAGGAGGCAGTGAGAACCAGCATTACTTTTCCCCGCTGGCATCTTTGCTGTGGCAGCAAAAGCTGGACGTTTGTCTTTTTTGCTCCGGAGGCTGCCGAAAGCGAAAACAGGTGCTTTTGAGGATGGAGTCCGCAGGAAAGCAGAGAGGGCCAAATTGTCTGTGGCATTTGAAGAGGTTCCAGGAGGCAATGAGGACCAGCATCACTTTTCCCCGCTGGCACCTTTGCTGTGGCAGCAAAACCTGGACGTTTGTCTTTTTTGCTCCGGAGGTTGCCGAAAGCGAAAACAGGTGCGTTTGAGGATGGATTCCGCAGGAAAGCAGAGAGGGCCAAATTGTCTGTGGCATTTGAAGAGGTTCCAGGACGCAGTGAGAACCAGCATTACTTTTCCCCGCTGGCATCTTTGCTGTGGCAGCAAAACCTGGACGTTTGTCTTTTTTGCTCTGGAGGCTGCTGAAAGCGAAAACAGGTGCTTTTGAGGATGGAGTCCGCAGGAAAGCAGAGAGGGCCAAATTGTCTGAAGCATTTAAAAGAGTTCCAGGAGGCAGTGAGAAGCAGCATTACTTTTGCCCGCTGGCACCTTTGCTGTGGCAGCAAAAGCTGGACGTTTGTCTTTTTTGCTCCGGAGGCTGCCGAAAGCGAAAACAGGTGCTTTTGAGGATGGAGTCCGCACGAAAGCAGAGAGGGCCAAATTGTCTGGGGCATTTGAAAGGGTCCCAGGAGGCAGTGAGAACCAGCATTACTTTTGCCCGCTGGCACCTTTGCTGTGGCAGCAAAAGCTTGACGTTTGTCTTTTTTGCTCCTGAGGATGCCGAAAGCGATAACAGGTGCTTTTGAGGATGGAGTCCGCAGGAAAGCAGAGAGGGCCAAATTGTCTGTGGCATTTGATAGAGTTCCAGGAGGCCGTGAGAACCAGCATTACTTTTCCCCGCTGGCACCTTTGCTGTGGCAGCAAAAGCTGGACGTTTGTCTTTTTTGCTCCGGAGGCTGCCGAAAGCGAAAACAGGTGCTTTTGAGGATGGAGTCCGCAGGAAAGCAGAGAGGGCAAAATTGTCTGGGGCATTTGAAGAGGTTCCAGGAGGCAATTAGGACCAGCATCACTTTTCCCCGCTGGCACCTTTGCTGTGGCAGCACAAGCTGGACGTTTGTCTTTTTACCACCGGAGGGCGGCGAATGTGAAAAAAAGGTGCTTTTGAGGATAGAGTCCGCAAGAAAGCAGAGAGGGCCAAATGGTCTGGGGCATTTGGAGGGGTTCCACGAGGCAGTGAGAACCAGCATTACTTTTCCCCGGTGGCACCTTTGCTGTGGCAGCAAAAGCTGGACGTTTGTCTTTTTTGCTCCTGAGGATGCCGAAAGCGAAAACAGGTGCTTTTGAGGATGGAGTCCGCAGGAAAGCAGAGAGGGCCAAATTGTCTGGGGCATTTGAAAGAGTTCCAGGAGGCAGTGAGAACCAGCATTACTTTTCCCGGCTGGCACCTTTGCTGTGGCAGCAAAAGCTGGACGTTTGTCTTTTTTGCTCCGGAGGCTGCCGAAAGCGAAAACAGGTGCTTTTGAGGATGGAGTCCGCAGGAAAGCAGAGAGGGCCAAATTGTCTGGGGCATTTGAAAGGGTTCCAGGAGGCAGTGAGAACCAGCATTACTTTTGCCCGCTGGCACCTTTGCTGTGGCAGCAAAAGCTGGACGTTTGTCTTTTTTGCTCCTGAGGATGCCGAAAGCGAAAACAGGTGCTTTTGAGGATGGAGTCCGCAGGAAAGCAGAGAGGGCCAAATTGTCTGGGGCATTTGAAAGGGTTCCAGGAGGCAGTGAGAACCAGCATTACTTTTCCCCGCTGGCATCTTTGCTGTGGCAGCAAAAGCTGGACGTTTGTCTTTTTTGCTCCGGAGGCTGCCGAAAGCGAAAACAGGTGCTTTTGAGGATGGAGTCCGCAGGAAAGCAGAGAGGGCCAAATTGTCTGTGGCATTTGAAGAGGTTCCAGGAGGCAGTGAGGACCAGCATCACTTTTCCCCGCTGGCACCGTTGCTGTGGCAGCAAAAGCTGGACGTTTGTCTTTTTTGCTCCGGAGGCTGCCGAAAGCGAAAACAGGTGCTTTTGAGGATGGAGTCCGCAGGAAAGCAGAGAGGGCCAAATTGTCTGGGGCATTTGAAAGGGTTCCAGGAGGCAGTGAGAACCAGCATTACTTTTCCCCGCTGGCACCTTTGCTGTGGCAGCAAAAGCTGGACGTTTGTCTTTTTTGCTCCTGAGGCTGCCGAAAGCGAAAACAGGTGCTTTTGAGGATGGAGTCCGCAGGAAAGCAGAGAGGGCCAAATTGTCTGGGGCATTTGAAAGGGTTCCAGGAGGCAGTGAGAACCAGCATTACTTTTCCCCGCTGGCACCTTTGCTGTGGCAGCAAAAGCTGGACGTTTGTCTTTTTTGCTCCTGAGGATGCCGAAAGCGAAAACAGGTGCTTTTGACGATGGAGTCCGCAGGAAAGCAGAGAGGGCCAAATTGTCTGGGGCATTTGAAAGAGTTCCAGGAGGCAGTGAGAATCAGCATTACTTTTCCCCGCTGGCATCTTTGCTGTGGCAGCAAAAGCTGGACGTTTGTCTTTTTTGCTCCGGAGGCTGCCGAAAGCGAAAACAGGTGCTTTTGAGGATGGAGTCCGCAGGAAAGCAGAGAGGGCCAAATTGTCTGTGGCATTTGAAGAGGTTCCAGGAGGCAATGAGGACCAGCATCACTTTTCCCCGCTGGCACCTTTGCTGTGGCAGCAAAACCTGGACGTTTGTCTTTTTTGCTCCGGAGGTTGCCGAAAGCGAAAACAGGTGCGTTTGAGGATGGATTCCGCAGGAAAGCAGAGAGGGCCAAATTGTCTGTGGCATTTGAAGAGGTTCCAGGACGCAGTGAGAACCAGCATTACTTTTCCCCGCTGGCATCTTTGCTGTGGCAGCAAAACCTGGACGTTTGTCTTTTTTGCTCTGGAGGCTGCTGAAAGCGAAAACAGGTGCTTTTGAGGATGGAGTCCGCAGGAAAGCAGAGAGGGCCAAATTGTCTGAAGCATTTAAAAGAGTTCCAGGAGGCAGTGAGAAGCAGCATTACTTTTGCCCGCTGGCACCTTTGCTGTGGCAGCAAAAGCTGGACGTTTGTCTTTTTTGCTCCGGAGGCTGCCGAAAGCGAAAACAGGTGCTTTTGAGGATGGAGTCCGCACGAAAGCAGAGAGGGCCAAATTGTCTGGGGCATTTGAAAGGGTCCCAGGAGGCAGTGAGAACCAGCATTACTTTTGCCCGCTGGCACCTTTGCTGTGGCAGCAAAAGCTTGACGTTTGTCTTTTTTGCTCCTGAGGATGCCGAAAGCGATAACAGGTGCTTTTGAGGATGGAGTCCGCAGGAAAGCAGAGAGGGCCAAATTGTCTGTGGCATTTGATAGAGTTCCAGGAGGCAGTGAGAACCAGCATTACTTTTCCCCGCTGGCACCTTTGCTGTAGCAGCAAAAGCTGGACGTTTGTCTTTTTTGCTCCGGAGGCTGCCGAAAGCGAAAACAGGTGCTTTTGAGGATGGAGTCCGCAGGAAAGCAGAGAGGGCAAAATTGTCTGGGGCATTTGAAGAGGTTCCAGGAGGCAATTAGGACTAGCATCACTTTTCCCCGCTGGCACCTTTGCTGTGGCAGCACAAGCTGGACGTTTGTCTTTTTACCACCGGAGGGCGGCGAATGTGAAAAAAAGGTGCTTTTGAGGATAGAGTCCGCAAGAAAGCAGAGAGGGCCAAATGGTCTGGGGCATTTGGAGGGGTTCCACGAGGCAGTGAGAACCAGCATTACTTTTCCCCGGTGGCACCTTTGCTGTGGCAGCAAAAGCTGGACGTTTGTCTTTTTTGCTCCTGAGGATGCCGAAAGCGAAAACAGGTGCTTTTGAGGATGGAGTCCGCAGGAAAGCAGAGAGGGCCAAATTGTCTGGGGCATTTGAAAGAGTTCCAGGAGGCAGTGAGAACCAGCATTACTTTTCCCGGCTGGCACCTTTGCTGTGGCAGCAAAAGCTGGACGTTTGTCTTTTTTGCTCCGGAGGCTGCCGAAAGCGAAAACAGGTGCTTTTGAGGATGGAGTCCGCAGGAAAGCAGAGAGGGCCAAATTGTCTGGGGCATTTGAAAGGGTTCCAGGAGGCAGTGAGAACCAGCATTACTTTTGCCCGCTGACACCTTTGCTGTGGCAGCAAAAGCTGGACGTTTGTCTTTTTTGCTCCTGAGGATGCCGAAAGCGAAAACAGGTGCTTTTGAGGATGGAGTCCGCAGGAAAGCAGAGAGGGCCAAATTGTGTGGTGCATTTGAAAGGGTTCCAGGAGGCAGTGAGAACCAGCATTACTTTTCCCCGGTGGCACCTTTGCTGTGGCAGCAAAAGCTGGACGTTTGTCTTTTTTGCTCCGGAGGCTGCCGAAAGCGAAAACAGGTGCTTTTGAGGATGGAGTCCGCAGGAAAGTAGAGAGGGCCAAATTGTCTGTGGCATTTGAAGAGGTTCCAGGACCCAGTGAGAACCAGCATTACTTTTCCCCGCTGGCACCTTTGCTGTGGCAGCAAAAGCTGGACGTTTGTCTTTTTTGCTCCTGAGGTTGCCGAAAGCGAAAACAGGTGCTTTTGAGGATGGAGTCCGCAAGAAATGAGAGAGGGCCAAATTGTCTGGGGCATTTGAAAGGGTTCCAGGAGGCAGTGAGAACCAGCATTACTTTTCCCCGCTGGCACCTTTGCTGTGGCAGCAAAACCTGGACGTTTGTCTTTTTTGCTCCTGAGGATGCCGAAAGCGAAAACAGCTGCTTTTGAGGATGGAGTCCGCAGGAAAGCAGAGAGGGCCAAATTGTCTGGGGCATTTGAAAGGGTTCCAGGAGGCAGTGAGAACCAGCATTACTTTTCCCCGCTGGCATCTTTGCTGTGGCAGCAAAACCTGGACGTTTGTCTTTTTTGCTCCAGAGGCTGCCGAAAGCGAAAACAGGTGCTTTTGAGGATGGAGTCCGCAGGAAAGCAGAGAGGGCCAAATTGTCTGGGGCATTTGAAAGGGTTCTAGGAGGTAGTGAGAACCAGCATTACTTTTCCCCGCTGGAACCTTTGCTGTGGCAGCAAAAGCTGGACGTTTGTCTTTTTTGCTCCTGAGGTTTCCGAAAGCGAAAACAGGTGCTTTTGAGGATGGAGTCCGCAGGAAAGCAGAGAGGGCCAAATTGTCTGAAGCATTTGAAAGAGTTCCAGGAGGCAGTGAGAACCAGCATTACTTTTCCCGGCTGGCACCTTTGCTGTGGCAGCAAAACCTGGACGTTTGTCTTTTTTGCTCCTGAGGCTGCCGAAAGCGAAAACAGGTGCTTTTGAGGATGGAGTCCGCAGGAAAGCAGAGAGGGCCAAATTGTCTGGGGCATTTGAAAGGGTTCCAGGAGGCAGTGAGAACCAGCATTACTTTTGCCCGCTGGCACCTTTGCTGTGGCAGCAAAAGCTGGACGTTTGTCTTTTTTGCTCCTGAGGATGCCGAAAGCGAAAACAGGTGCTTTTGAGGATGGAGTCCGCAGGAAAGTAGAGAGGGCCAAATTGTCTGTGGCATTTGAAGAGGTTCCAGGACGCAGTGAGAACCAGCATTACTTTTCCCCGCTGGCACCTTTGCTGTGGCAGCAAAAGCTGGACGTTTGTCTTTTTTGCTCCTGAGGTTGCCGAAAGCGAAAACAGGTGCTTTTGAGGATGGAGTCCGCAAGAAAGGAGAGAGGGCCAAATTGTCTGGGGCATTTGAAAGGGTTCCAGGAGGCAGTGAGAACCAGCATTACTTTTCCCCGCTGGAACCTTTGCTGTGGCAGCAAAACCTGGACGTTTGTCTTTTTTGCTCCTGAGGATGCCGAAAGCGAAAACAGGTGCTTTTGAGGATGGAGTCCGCAGGAAAGCAGAGAGGGCCAAATTGTCTGGGGCATTTGAAAGGGTTCCAGGAGGCAGTGAGAACCAGCATTACTTTTCCCGGCTGGCACCTTTGCTGTGGCAGCAAAACTTGGACGTTTGTCTTTTTTGCTCCAGAGGCTGCCGAAAGCGAAAACAGGTGCTTTTGAGGATGGAGTCCGCAGGAAAGCAGAGAGGGCCAAATTGTCTGGGGCATTTGAAAGGGTTCCAGGAGGCAGTGAGAACCAGCATTACTTTTGCCCGCTGGCACCTTTGCTGTGGCAGCAAAACCTGGATGTTTGTCTTTTTTGCTCCTGAGGTTTCCGAAAGCGAAAACAGGTGCTTTTGAGGATGGAGTCCGCAGGAGAGCAGAGAGGGCCAAATTGTCTGTGGCATTTGAAGAGGTTCCAGGACGCAGTGAGAACTAGCATTACTTTTCCCCGCTGGCATCTTTGCTGTGGCAGCAAAACCTGGACGTTTGTCTTTTTTGCTCTGGAGGCTGCCGAAAGCGAAAACAGGTGCTTTTGAGGATGGAGTCCGCAGGAAAGCAGAGAGTGCCAAATTGTTTGTGGCATTTGAAAGAGTTCTAGGAGGTAGTGAGAACCAGCATTACTTTTCCCCGCTGGAACCTTTGCTGTGGCAGCAAAAGCTGGACGTTTGTCTTTTTTGCTCTGGACGCTGCCGAAAGCGAAAACAGGTGCTTTTGAGGATGGAGTCCGCAGGAAAGCAGAGAGGGCCAAATTGTCTGAAGCATTTGAAAGAGTTCCAGGAGGCAGTGAGAAGCAGCATTACTTTTCCCGGCTGGCACCTTTGCTGTGGCAGCAAAACCTGGACGTTTGTCTTTTTTGCTCCTGAGGCTGCCGAAAGCGAAAACAGGTGCTTTTGAGGATGGAGTCCGCAGGAAAGCAGAGAGGGCCAAATTGTCTGGGGCATTTGAAAGAGTTCTAGGAGGTAGTGAGAACCAGCATTACTTTTCCCCGCTGGCACCTTTGCTGTGGCAGCAAAAGCTGGACGTTTGTCTTTTTTGCTCTGGAGGCTGCCGAAAGCGAAAACAGGTGCTTTTGAGGATGGAGTCCGCAGGAAAGCAGAGAGGGCCAAATTGTCTGAAGCATTTGAAAGAGTTCCAGGAGGCAGTGAGAACCAGCATTACTTTTCCCGGCTGGCACCTTTGCTGTGGCAGCAAAACCTGGACGTTTGTCTTTTTTACTCCTGAGGCTGCCGAAAGCGAAAACAGGTGCTTTTGAGGATGGAGTCCGCAGGAAAGCAGAGAGGGCCAAATTGTCTGGGGCATTTGAAAGGGTTCCAGGAGGCAGTGAGAACCAGCATTACTTTTGCCCGCTGGCACCTTTGCTGTGGCAGCAAAAGCTGGACGTTTGTCTTTTTTGCTCCTGAGGATGCCGAAAGCGAAAACAGGTGCTTTTGAGGATGGAGTCCGCAGGAAAGCAGAGAGGGCCAAATTGTCTGTGGCATTTGATAGAGTTCCAGGAGGCCGTGAGAACCAGCATTACTTTTCCCCGCTGGCACCTTTGCTGTGGCAGCAAAAGCTGGACGTTTGTCTTTTTTGCTCCGGAGGCTGCCGAAAGCTAAAACAAGTGCTTTTGAGGATGGAGTCCGCAGGAAAGCAGAGAGGGCCAAATTGTCTGTGGCATTTGAAGAGGTTCCAGGAGGCAATGAGGACCAGCATCACTTTTCCCCGCTGGCACCTTTGCTGTGGCAGCACAAACTGGACGTTTGTCTTTTTACCACCGGAGGGCGGCGAATGTGAAAAAAGGTGCTTTTGAGGATAGAGTCCGCAGGAAAGCAGAGAGGGCCAAATGGTCTGGGGCATTTGGAGGGGTTCCAGGAGGCAGTGAGAACCAGCATTACTTTTCCCCGGTGGCACCTTTGCTGTGGCAGCAAAAGCTGGACGTTTGTCTTTTTTGCTCTGGAGGCTGCCGAAAGCGAAAACAGGTGCTTTTGAGGATGGAGTCCGCAGGAAAGCAGAGAGGGCCAAATTGTCTGGGGCATTTGAAAGGGTTCCAGGAGGCAGTGAGAACCAGCATTACTTTTGCCCGCTGGCACCTTTGCTGTGGCAGCAAAAGCTGGACGTTTGTCTTTTTTGCTCCTGAGGATGCCGAAAGCGAAAACAGGTGCTTTTGAGGATGGAGTCCGCAGGAAAGCAGAGAGGGCCAAATTGTCTGGGGCATTTGAAAGGGTTCCAGGAGGCAGTGAGAACCAGCATTACTTTTCCCCGCTGGCACCTTTGCTGTGGCAGCAAAACCTGGACGTTTGTCTTTTTTGCTCCGGAGGCTGCCGAAAGCGAAAACAGGTGCTTTTGAGGATGGAGTCCGCAGGAAAGTAGAGAGGGCCAAATTGTCTGTGGCATTTGAAGAGGTTCCAGGAGGCAGTGAGAACCAGCATTACTTTTCCCCGCTGGCACCTTTGCTGTGGCAGCAAAAGCTGGACGTTTGTCTTTTTTGCTCCGGAGGTTGCCGAAAGCGAAAACAGGTGCTTTTGAGGATGGAGTCCGCAAGAAAGGAGAGAGGGCCAAATTGTCTGGGGCATTTGAAAGGGTTCCAGGAGGCAGTGAGAACCAGCATTACTTTTCCCCGCTGGCACCTTTGCTGTGGCAGCAAAACCTGGACGTTTGTCTTTTTTGCTCCTGAGGATGCCGAAAGCGAAAACAGGTGCTTTTGAGGATGGAGTCCGCAGGAAAGCAGAGAGGGCCAAATTGTCTGGGGCATTTGAAAGGGTTCCAGGAGGCAGTGAGAACCAGCATTACTTTTCCCGGCTGGCACCTTTGCTGTGGCAGCAAAACTTGGACGTTTGTCTTTTTTGCTCTGGAGGCTGCCGAAAGCGAAAACAGGTGCTTTTGAGGATGGAGTCCGCAGGAAAGCAGAGAGGGCCAAATTGTCTGTGGCATTTGAAAGAATTCTAGGAGGTAGTGAGAACCAGCATTACTTTTCCCCGCTGGAACCTTTGCTGTGGCAGCAAAAGCTGGACGTTTGTCTTTTTTGCTCCTGAGGCTGCCGAAAGCGAAAACAGGTGCTTTTGAGGATGGAGTCCGCAGGAAAGCAGAGAGGGCCAAATTGTCTGAAGCATTTGAAAGAGTTCCAGGAGGCAGTGAGAAGCAGCATTACTTTTCCCGGCTGGCACCTTTGCTGTGGCAGCAAAACCTGGACGTTTGTCTTTTTTACTCCTGAGGCTGCCGAAAGCGAAAACAGGTGCTTTTGAGGATGGAGTCCGCAGGAAAGCAGAGAGGGCCAAATTGTCTGGGGCATTTGAAAGGGTTCCAGGAGGCAGTGAGAACCAGCATTACTTTTCCCCGCTGGCACCTTTGCTGTGGCAGCAAAAGCTGGACGTTTGTCTTTTTTGCTCCTGAGGATGCCGAAAGCGAAAACAGGTGCTTTTGAGGATGGAGTCCGCAGGAAAGCAGAGAGGGCCAAATTGTCTGTGGCATTTGATAGAGTTCCAGGAGGCCGTGAGAACCAGCATTACTTTTCCCCGCTGGCACCTTTGCTGTGGCAGCAAAAGCTGGACGTTTGTCTTTTTTGCTCCGGAGGCTGCCGAAAGCGAAAACAAGTGCTTTTGAGGATGGAGTCCGCAGGAAAGCAGAGAGGGCCAAATTGTCTGGGGCATTTGAAGAGGTTCCAGGAGGCAATGAGGACCAGCATCACTTTTCCCCGCTGGCACCTTTGCTGTGGCAGCACAAGCTGGACGTTTGTCTTTTTACCACCGGAGGGCGGCGAATGTGAAAAAAGGTGCTTTTGAGGATAGAGTCCGCAGGAAAGCAGAGAGGGCCAAATGGTCTGGGGCATTTGGAGGGGTTCCAGGAGGCAGTGAGAACCAGCATTACTTTTCCCCGGTGGCACCTTTGCTGTGGCAGCAAAAGCTGGACGTTTGTCTTTTTTGCTCCTGAGGATGCCGAAAGCGAAAACAGGTGCTTTTGAGGATGGAGTCCGCAGGAGAGCAGAGAGGGCCAAATAGTCTGGGGCATTTGAAAGGGTTCCAGGAGGCAGTGAGAACCAGCATTACTTTTCCCCGGTGGCACCTTTGCTGTGGCAGCAAAAGCTGGACGTTTGTCTTTTTTGCTCCTGAGGCTGCCGAAAGCGAAAACAGGTGCTTTTGAGGATGGAGTCCGCAGGAAAGCAGAGAGGGCCAAATTGTCTGGGGCATTTGAAAGAGTTCTAGGAGGCAGTGAGAACCAGCATTACTTTTCCCGGCTGGCACCTTTGCTGTGGCAGCAAAAGCTGGACGTTTGTCTTTTTTGCTCTGGAGGCTGCCGAAAGCGAAAACAGGTGCTTTTGAGGATGGAGTCCGCAGGAAAGCAGAGAGGGCCAAATTGTCTGGGGCATTTGAAAGGGTTCCAGGAGGCAGTGAGAACCAGCATTACTTTTCCCCGCTGGCACCTCTGCTGTGGCAGCAAAAGCTGGACGTTTGTTTTTTTTGCTCCGGAGGTTGCCGAAAGCAAAAACAGGTGCTTTTGAGGATGGAGTCCGCAGGAAAGCAGAGAGGGCCAAATTGTCTGGGGCATTTGGAAGAGTTCCAGGAGGTAGTGAGAACCAGCATTACTTTTCCCCGCTGGCACCTTTGCTGTGGCAGCAAAACCTGGACGTTTGTCTATTTTGCTCTGGAGGCTGCCGAAAGCGAAAACAGGTGCTTTTGAGGATGGAGTCCGCAGGAAAGCAGAGAGGGCCAAATTGTCTGGGGCATTTGAAAGGGTTCCAGGAGGCAGTGAGAACCAGCATTACTTTTCCCCGCTGGCACCTTTGCTGTGGCAGCAAAAGCTGGACGTTTGTCTTTTTTGCTCTGGAGGCTGCCGAAAGCGAAAACAGGTGCTTTTGAGGATGGAGTCCGCAGGAAAGCAGAGAGGGCCAAATTGTCTGTGGCATTTGAAAGAGTTCTAGGAGGTAGTGAGAACCAGCATTACTTTTCCCCGCTGGCACCTTTGCTGTGGCAGCAAAAGCTGGACGTTTGTTTTTTTTTGCTCTGGAGGCTGCCGAAAGCGAAAACAGGTGCTTTTGAGGATGGAGTCCGCAGGAAAGCAGAGAGGGCCAAATTGTCTGAAGCATTTGAAAGAGTTCCAGGAGGCAGTGAGAAGCAGCATTACTTTTGCCCGCTGGCACCTTTGCTGTGGCAGCAAAAGCTGGACGTTTGTCTTTTTTGCTCCGGAGGCTGCCGAAAGCGAAAACAGGTGCTTTTGAGGATGGAGTCCGCACGAAAGCATAGAGGGCCAAATTGTCTGGGGCATTTGAAAGGGTTCCAGGAGGCAGTGAGAACCAGCATTACTTTTGCCCGCTGGCACCTTTGCTGTGGCAGCAAAAGCTGGACGTTTGTCTTTTTTGCTCCTGAGGATGCCGAAAGCGAAAACAGGTGCTTTTGAGGATGGAGTCCGCAGGAAAGCAGAGAGGGCCAAATTGTCTGTGGCATTTGAAAGAGTTCTAGGAGGCAGTGAGAACCAGCATTACTTTTCCCCGCTGGCATCTTTGCTGTGGCAGCAAAAGCTGGACGTTTGTCTTTTTTGCTCCTGAGGCTGCCGAAAGCGAAAACAGGTGCTTTTGAGGATGGAGTCCGCAGGAAAGTAGAGAGGGCCAAATTGTCTGTGGCATTTGAAAGGGTTCCAGGAGGCAGTGAGAACCAGCATTACTTTTCCCCGCTGGCACCTTTGCTGTGGCAGCAAAAGCTGGACGTTTGTCTTTTTTGCTCCGGAGGTTGCCGAAAGCGAAAACAGGTGCTTTTGAGGATGGAGTCCGCAGGAAAGCAGAGAGGGCCAAATTGTCTGGGGCATTTGAAAGGGTTCCAGGAGGCAGTGAGAACCAGCATTACTTTTCCCCGGTGGCACCTTTGCTGTGGCAGGAAAAGCTGGACGTTTGTCTTTTTTGCTCCGGAGGATGCCGAAAGCGAAAACAGGTGCTTTTGAGGATGGAGTCCGCAGGAAAGCAGAGAGGGCCAAATTGTCTGGGGCATTTGAAAGGGTTCCAGGAGGCAGTGAGAACCAGCATTACTTTTCCCCGGTGGCACCTTTGCTGTGGCAGCAAAAGCTGGACGTTTGTCTTTTTTGCTCTGGAGGATGCCGAAAGCGAAAACAGGTGCTTTTGAGGATGGAGTCCGCAGGAAAGTAGAGAGGGCCAAATAGTCTGGGGCATTTGAAAGGGTTCCAGGAGGCAGTGAGAACCAGCATTACTTTTCCCCGCTGGCACCTTTGCTGTGGCAGCAAAAGCTGGACGTTTGTCTTTTTTGCTCCTGAGGTTGCCGAAAGCGAAAACAGGTGCTTTTGAGGATGGAGTCCGCAAGAAAGCAGAGAGGGCCAAATTGTCTGGGGCATTTGAAAGGGTTCCAGGAGGCAGTGAGAACCAGCATTACTTTTCCCCGCTGGCACCTTTGATGTGGCAGCAAAAGCTGGACGTTTGTCTTTTTTGCTCCAGAGGATGCCGAAAGCGAAAACAGGTGCTTTTGAGGATGGAGTCCGCAGGAAAGCAGAGAGGGCCAAATTGTATGGGGCATTTGAAAGGGTTCCAGGAGGCAGTGAGAACCAGCATTACTTTTCCCGGCTGGCACCTTTGCTGTGGCAGCAAAACCTGGACGTTTGTCTTTTTTGCTCCTGAGGTTTCCGAAAGCGAAAACAGGTGCTTTTGAGGATGGAGTCCGCAGGAGAGCAGAGAGGGCCAAATAGTCTGGGGCATTTGAAAGGGTTCCAGGAGGCAGTGAGAACCAGCATTACTTTTCCCGGCTGGCACCTTTGCTGTGGCAGCAAAAGCTGGACGTTTGTCTTTTTTGCTTCTGAGGATGCCGAAAGCGAAAACAGGTGCTTTTGAGGATGGAGTCCGCAGGAAAGCAGAGAGGGCCAAATTGTCTGTGGCATTTGATAGAGTTCCAGGAGGCCGTGAGAACCAGCATTACTTTTCCCCGCTGGCACCTTTGCTGTGGCAGCAAAAGCTGGACGTTTGTCTTTTTTGCTCCGGAGGCTGCCGAAAGCGAAAACAGGTGCTTTTGAGGATGGAGTCCGCAGGAAACCAGAGAGGGCCAAATTGTCTGTGGCATTTGAAGAGGTTCCAGGAGGCAATGAGGACCAGCATCACTTTTCCCCGCTGGCACCTTTGCTGTGGCAGCACAAGCTGGACGTTTGTCTTTTTACCACCGGAGGGCGGCGAATGTGAAAAAAGGTGCTTTTGAGGATAGAGTCCGCAGGAAAGCAGAGAGGGCCAAATGGTCTGGGGCATTTGGAGGGGTTCCAGGAGGCAGTGAGAACCAGCATTACTTTTCCCCGGTGGCACCTTTGCTGTGGCAGCAAAAGCTGGACGTTTGTCTTTTTTGCTCCTGAGGATGCCGAAAGCGAAAACAGGTGCTTTTGAGGATGGAGTCCGCAGGAAAGCAGAGAGGGCCAAATTGTCTGGGGCATTTGAAAGAGTTCCAGGAGGCAGTGAGAACCAGCATTACTTTTCCCGGCTGGCACCTTTGCTGTGGCAGCAAAACCTGGACGTTTGTCTTTTTTGCTCCGGAGGCTGCCGAAAGCGAAAACAGGTGCTTTTGAGGATGGAGTCCGCAGGAAAGCAGAGAGGGCCAAATTGTCTGGGGCATTTGAAAGGGTTCCAGGAGGCAGTGAGAACCAGCATTACTTTTGCCCGCTGGCACCTTTGCTGTGGCAGCAAAACCTGGACGTTTGTCTTTTTTGCTCTGGAGGCTGCCGAAAGCGAAAACAGGTGCTTTTGAGGATGGAGTCCGCAGGAAAGCAGAGAGGGCCAAATTGTCTGTGGCATTTGAAGAGGTTCCAGGAGGCAATGAGGACCAGCATAACTTTCCCCGCTGGCACATTTGCTGTGGCAGCAAAAGCTGGACGTTTGTCTTTTTTGCTCCTGAGGTTGACGAAAGCGAAAACAGGTACTTTTGAGGATGGAGTCCGCAGGAAAGCAGAGAGGGCCAAATTGTCTGTGGCATTTGAAGAGGTTCCAGGACGCAGTGAGAACCAGCATTACTTTTCCCCGCTGGCACCTTTGCTGTGGCAGCAAAACCTGGACGTTTGTCTTTTTTGCTCCGGAGGCTGCCGAAAGCGAAAACAGGTGCTTTTGAGGATGGAGTCCGCAGGAAAGCAGAGAGGGCCAAATTGTCTGGGGCATTTGAAGAGGTTCCAGGAGGCAATGAGGACCAGCATTACTTTTCCCCGCTGGCACCTTTGCTGTGGCAGCAAAAGCTGGACGTTTGTCTTTTTTGCTCCTGAGGATGCCGAAAGCGAAAAAAGGTGCTTTTGAGGATGGAGTCCGCAGGAAAGCAGAGAGGGCCAAATTGTCTGGGGCATTTGAAAGAGTTCCAGGAGGCAGTGAGAACCAGCATTACTTTTCCCGGCTGGCACCTTTGCTGTGGCAGCAAAAGCTAGATGTTTGTCTTTTTTGCCTCGGAGGCTGCCGAAAGCGAAAACAGGTGCTTTTGAGGATAGAGTCCGCAGGAAAGCAGAGAGGGCCAAATTGTCTGTGGCATTTGAAGAGGTTCCAGGACGCAGTGAGAACCAGCATTACTTTTCCCCGCTGGCATCTTTGCTGTGGCAGCAAAACCTGGACGTTTGTCTTTTTTGCTCCTGAGGTTGCCGAAAGCGAAAACAGGTGCTTTTGAGGATGGAGTCCGCAGGAAAGCAGAGAGGGCCAAATTGTCTGTGGCATTTGAAAGAGTTCTAGGAGGTAGTGAGAACCAGCATTACTTTTCCCCGCTGGCACCTTTGCTGTGGCAGCAAAAGCTGGACGTTTGTCTTTTTTGCTCCGGAGGCTGCCGAAAGCGAAAACAGGTGCTTTTGAGGATGGAGTCCGCAGGAAAGCAGAGAGGGCCAAATTGTCTGGGGCATTTGAAAGGGTTCCAGGAGGCAGTGAGAACCAGCATTACTTTTCCCCGGTGGCACCTTTGCTGTGGCAGCAAAAGCTGGACGTTTGTCTTTTTTGCTCTGGAGGATGCCGAAAGCGAAAAAAGGTGCTTTTGAGGATGGAGTCCGCAGGAAAGTAGAGAGGGCCAAATAGTCTGGGGCATTTGAAAGGGTTCCAGGAGGCAGTGAGAACCAGCATTACTTTTCCCCGCTGGCACCTTTGCTGTGGCAGCAAAAGCTGGACGTTTGTCTTTTTTGCTCCTGAGGTTGCCGAAAGCGAAAACAGGTGCTTTTGAGGATGGAGTCCGCAAGAAAGCAGAGAGGGCCAAATTGTCTGGGGCATTTGAAAGGGTTCCAGGAGGCAGTGAGAACCAGCATTACTTTTCCCCGCTGGCACCTTTGCTGTGGCAGCAAAAGCTGGACGTTTGTCTTTTTTGCTCCAGAGGATGCCGAAAGCGAAAACAGGTGCTTTTGAGGATGGAGTCCGCAGGAAAGCAGAGAGGGCCAAATTGTCTGGGGCATTTGAAAGGGTTCCAGGAGGCAGTGAGAACCAGCATTACTTTTCCCGGCTGGCACCTTTGCTGTGGCAGCAAAACTTGGACGTTTGTCTTTTTTGCTCCGGAGGCTGCCGAAAACGAAAACAGGTGCTTTTGAGGATGGAGTCCGCAGGAAAGCAGAGAGGGCCAAATGGTCTGGGGCATTTGAAAGGGTTCCAGGAGGCAGTGAGAACCAGCATTACTTTTGCCCGCTGGCACCTTTGCTGTGGCAGCAAAACCTGGACGTTTGTCTTTTTTGCTCCTGAGGTTTCCGAAAGCGAAAACAGGTGCTTTTGAGGATGGAGTCCGCAGGAGAGCAGAGAGGGCCAAATAGTCTGGGGCATTTGAAAGGGTTCCAGGAGGCAGTGAGAACCAGCATTACTTTTCCCGGCTGGCACCTTTGCTGTGGCAGCAAAAGCTGGACGTTTGTCTTTTTTGCTCCTGAGGATGCCGAAAGCGAAAACAGGTGCTTTTGAGGATGGAGTCCGCAGGAAAGCAGAGAGGGCCAAATTGTCTGTGGCATTTGATAGAGTTCCAGGAGGCCGTGAGAACCAGCATTACTTTTCCCCGCTGGCACCTTTGCTGTGGCAGCAAAAGCTGGACGTTTGTCTTTTTTGCTCCGGAGGCTGCCGAAAGCGAAAACAGGTGCTTTTGAGGATGGAGTCCGCAGGAAACCAGAGAGGGCCAAATTGTCTGTGGCATTTGAAGAGGTTCCAGGAGGCAATGAGGACCAGCATCACTTTTCCCCGCTGGCACCTTTGCTGTGGCAGCACAAGCTGGACGTTTGTCTTTTTACCACCGGAGGGCGGCGAATGTGAAAAAAGGTGCTTTTGAGGATAGAGTCCGCAGGAAAGCAGAGAGGGCCAAATGGTCTGGGGCATTTGGAGGGGTTCCAGGAGGCAGTGAGAACCAGCATTACTTTTCCCCGGTGGCACCTTTGCTGTGGCAGCAAAAGCTGGACGTTTGTCTTTTTTGCTCCTGAGGATGCCGAAAGCGAAAACAGGTGCTTTTGAGGATGGAGTCCGCAGGAAAGCAGAGAGGGCCAAATTGTCTGGGGCATTTGAAAGAGTTCCAGGAGGCAGTGAGAACCAGCATTACTTTTCCCGGCTGGCACCTTTGCTGTGGCAGCAAAACCTGGACGTTTGTCTTTTTTGCTCCGGAGGCTGCCGAAGCGAAAACAGGTGCTTTTGAGGATGGAGTCCGCAGGAAAGCAGAGAGGGCCAAATTGTCTGGGGCATTTGAAAGGGTTCCAGGAGGCAGTGAGAACCAGCATTACTTTTGCCCGCTGGCACCTTTGCTGTGGCAGCAAAACCTGGACGTTTGTCTTTTTTGCTCTGGAGGCTGCCGAAAGCGAAAACAGGTGCTTTTGAGGATGGAGTCCGCAGGAAAGCAGAGAGGGCCAAATTGTCTGTGGCATTTGAAGAGGTTCCAGGAGGCAATGAGGACCAGCATAACTTTCCCCGCTGGCACATTTGCTGTGGCAGCAAAAGCTGGACGTTTGTCTTTTTTGCTCCTGAGGTTGACGAAAGCGAAAACAGGTACTTTTGAGGATGGAGTCCGCAGGAAAGCAGAGAGGGCCAAATTGTCTGTGGCATTTGAAGAGGTTCCAGGACGCAGTGAGAACCAGCATTACTTTTCCCCGCTGGCACCTTTGCTGTGGCAGCAAAACCTGAACGTTTGTCTTTTTTGCTCCGGAGGCTGCCGAAAGCGAAAACAGGTGCTTTTGAGGATGGAGTCCGCAGGAAAGCAGAGAGGGCCAAATTGTCTGGGGCATTTGAAAGAGTTCCAGGAGGTAGTGAGAACCAGCATTACTTTTGCCCGCTGGCACCTTTGCTGTGGCAGCAAAACCTGGACGTTTGTCTTTTTTGCTCTGGAGGCTGCCGAAAGCGAAAACAGGTGCTTTTGAGGATGGAGTCCGCAGGAAAGCAGAGAGGGCCAAATTGTCTGGGGCATTTGAAAGAGTTCCAGGAGGCAGTGAGAACCAGCATTACTTTTCCCCGCTGGCACCTTTGCTGTGGCAGTAAAACCTGGACGTTTCCTTTTTTCCTCCGGAGGCTGCCGAAAGCGAAAACAGGTGCTTTTGAGGATGGAGTCCGCAGGAAAGCAGAAAGGGCCAAATTTTCTGGGGCATTTGAAAGGGTTCCAGGAGGCAGTGAGAACCAGCATTACTTTTGCCCGCTGGCACCTTTGCTGTGGCAGGAAAACCTGGACGTTTGTCTTTTTTGCTCCTGAGGTTGCCGAAAGCGAAAACAGGTGCTTTTGAGGATGGAGTCCGCAGGAAAGCAGAGAGGGCCAAATTGTCTGTGGCTTTTGAAGAGGTTCCAGGAGGTAATGAGGACCAGCATTATTTTCCCCGCTGGCACCTTTGCTGTGGCAGCAAAAGCTGGACGTTTGTCTTTTTTGCTCCGGAGGCTGCCGAAAGCGAAAACAGGTGCTTTTGAGGATGGAGTCCGCAGGAAAGCAGAGAGGGCCAAATTGTCTGGGGCATTTGAAAGGGTTCCAGGAGGCAGTGAGAACCAGCATTACTTTTCCCCGCTGGCACCTTTGCTGTGGCAGCAAAAGCTGGACGTTTGGCTTTTTTGCTCCGGAGGCTGCCGAAAGCGAAAACAGGTGCTTTTGAGGATGGAGTCCGCAGGAAAGCAGAGAGGGCCAAATTGTCTGGGGCATTTGAAAGGGTTCCAGGAGGCAGTGAGAACCGGCATTACTTTTCCCCGGTGGCACCTTTGCTGTGGCAGCAAAAGCTGGACGTTTGTCTTTTTTGCTCCGGAGGCTCCCGAAAGCGAAAACAGGTGCTTTTGAGGATGGAGTCCGCAGGAAAGCAGAGAGGGCCAAATTGTCTGGGGCATTTGAAAGAGTTCCAGGAGGCAGTGAGAACCAGCATTACTTTTCCCGGCTGGCACCTTTGCTGTGGCAGCAAAACCTGGACGTTTGTCTTTTTTGCTCCGGAGGCTGCCGAAAGCGAAAACAGGTGCTTTTGAGCATGGAGTCCGCAGGAAAGCAGAGAGGGCCAAATTGTCTGGGGCATTTGAAAGGGTTCCAGGAGGCAGTGAGAACCAGCATTACTTTTCCCCGCTGGCACCTTTGCTGTGGCAGCAAAAGCTGGACGTTTGTCTTTTTTGCTCCGGAGGCTGCCGAAAGCGAAAACAGGTGCTTTTGAGGATGGAGTCCGCAGGAAAGCAGAGAGGGCCAAATTTTCTGGGGCATTTGAAAGGGTTCCAGGAGGCAGTGAGAACCAGCATTACTTTTCCCCGCTGGCACCTCTGCTGTGGCAGCAAAATCTGGACGTTTGTCTTTTTTACTCCGGAGGTTGCCGAAACCAAAAACAGGTGCTTTTGAGGATGGAGTCTGCAGGAAAGCAGAGAGGGCCAAATTGTCTGTGGCATTTGAAAGAGTTCCAGGAGGTAGTGAGAACCAGCATTACTTTTCCCCGCTGGCACCTTTGCTGTGGCAGCAAAACCTGGACGTTTGTCTTTTTTGCTCTGGAGGCTGCCGAAAGCGAAAAAAAGTTGCTTCTGAGGATGGAGTCCGCAGGAAAGCAGAGAGGGCCAAATTGTCTGGGGCATTTGAAAGGGTTCCAGGAGGCAGTGAGAACCAGCATTACTTTTCCCCGCTGGCACCTTTGCTGTGGCAGCAAAAGCTGGACGTTTTTCTTTTTTGCTCCTGAGGATGCCAAAAGCGAAAACAGGTGCTTTTGAGGATGGAGTCCGCAGGAAAGCAGAGAGGGCCAAAGAGTCTGGGGCATTTGAAAGAGTTCCAGGAGGCAGTGAGAACCAGCATTACTTTTCCCGGCTGGCACCTTTGCTGTGGCAGCAAAACCTGGACGTTTGTCTTTTTTGCTCCGGAGGTTGCCGAAAGTGAAAACAGGTGCTTTTGAGGAAGGAGTCCGCAGGAAAGCAGAGAGGGCCAAATTGTCCGTGGCATTTGAAGAGGTTCCAGGACGCAGTGAGAACCGGCATTACTTTTCCCCGCTGGCACCTTTGCTGTGGCAGCAAAACCTGGACGTTTGTCTTTTTTGCTCCTGAGGTTGCCAAAAGCGAAAACAGGTGCTTTTGAGGATGGAGTCCGCAGGAAAGCAGAGAGGGCCAAATTGTCTGTGGCTTTTGAAGAGGTTCCAGGAGGTAATGAGGACCAGCATTACTTTTCCCCGCTGGCACCTTTGCTGTGGCAGCAAAAGCTGGACGTTTGTCTTTTTTGCTCCGGAGGCTGCCGAAAGCGAAAACAGGTGCTTTTGAGGATGGAGTCCGCAGGAAAGCAGAGAGGGCCAAATTGTCTGGGGCATTTGAAAGGGTTCCAGGAGGCAGTGAGAACCAGCATTACTTTTCCCCGCTGGCACCTTTGCTGTGGCAGCAAAAGCTGGACGTTTGGCTTTTTTGCTCCGGAGGCTGCCGAAAGCGAAAACAGGTGCTTTTGAGGATGGAGTCCGCAGGAAAGCAGAGAGGGCCAAATTGTCTGGGGCATTTGAAAGGGTTCCAGGAGGCAGTGAGAACCGGCATTACTTTTCCCCGGTGGCACCTTTGCTGTGGCAGCAAAAGCTGGACGTTTGTTTTTTTCCTCCGGAGGCTGCCGAAAGCGAAAACAGGTGCTTTTGAGGATGGAGTCCGCAGGAAAGAAGAGAGGGCCAAATTGTCTGTGGCATTTGAAAGAGTTCTAGGAGGTAGTGAGAACCAGCATTACTTTTCCCCGCTGGCACCTTTGCTGTGGCAGCAAAAGCTGGACGTTTGTCTTTTTTGCTCCGGAGGCTGCCGAAAGCGAAAACAGGTGCTTTTGAGGATGGAGTCCGCAGGAAAGCAGAGAGGGCCAAATTGTCTGGGGCATTTGAAAGGGTTCCAGGAGGCAGTGAGAACCAGCATTACTTTTCCCCGCTGGCACCTCTGCTGTGGCAGCAAAATCTGGACGTTTGTCTTTTTTACTCCGGAGGTTGCCGAAACCAAAAACAGGTGCTTTTGAGGATGGAGTCCGCAGGAAAGCAGAGAGGGCCAAATTGTCTGTGGCATTTGAAAGAGTTCCAGGAGGTAGTGAGAACCAGCATTACTTTTCCCCGCTGGCACCTTTGCTGTGGCAGCAAAACCTGGACGTTTGTCTTTTTTGCTCCTGAGGAAGCCAAAAGCGAAAACAGGTGCTTTTGAGGATGGAGTCCGCAGGAAAGCAGAGAGGGCCAAATAGTCTGGGGCATTTGAAAGAGTTCCAGGAGGCAGTGAGAACCAGCATTACTTTTCCCCGCTGGCATCTTTGCTGTGGCAGCAAAACCTGGACGTTTGTCTTTTTTGCTCCTGAGGTTGCCGAAAGCGAAAACAGGTGCTTTTGAGGATGGAGTCCGCAGGAAAGCAGAGAGGGCCAAATTGTCTGGGGCATTTGAAAGGGTTCCAGGAGGCAGTGAGAACCAGCATTACTTTTCCCCGCTGGCACCTCTGCTGTGGCAGCAAAATCTGGACGTTTGTCTTTTATACTCCGGAGGTTGCCGAAAGCAAAAACAGGTGCTTTTGAGGATGGAGTCCGCAGGAAAGCAGAGAGGGCCAAATTGTCTGGGGCATTTGAAAGAGTTCCAGGAGGTAGTGAGAACCAGCATTACTTTTGCCCGCTGGCACCTTTGCTGTGGCAGCAAAACCTGGACGTTTGTCTTTTTTGCTCTGGAGGCTGCCGAAAGCGAAAACAGGTGCTTTTGAGGATGGAGTCCGCAGGAAAGCAGAGAGGGCCAAATTGTCTGGGGCATTTGAAAGAGTTCCAGGAGGCAGTGAGAACCAGCATTACTTTTCCCGGCTGGCACCTTTGCTGTGGCAGTAAAACCTGGACGTTTGCTTTTTTCCTCCGGAGGCTGCCGAAAGCGAAAACAGGTGCTTTTGAGGATGGAGTCCGCAGGAAAGCAGAGAGGGCCAAATTTTCTGGGGCATTTGAAAGGGTTCCAGGAGGCAGTGAGAACCAGCATTACTTTTGCCCGCTGGCACCTTTGCTGTGGCAGGAAAACCTGGACGTTTGTCTTTTTTGCTCCTGAGGTTGCCAAAAGCGAAAACAGGTGCTTTTGAGGATGGAGTCCGCAGGAAAGCAGAGAGGGCCAAATTGTCTGTGGCTTTTGAAGAGGTTCCAGGAGGTAATGAGGACCAGCATTACTTTTCCCCGCTGGCACCTTTGCTGTGGCAGCAAAAGCTGGACGTTTGCCTTTTTTGCTCCTGAGGATGCCGAAAGCGAAAACAGGTGCTTTTGAGGATGGAGTCCGCAGGAAAGCAGAGAGGGCCAAATAGTCTGGGGCATTTGAAAGGGTTCCAGGAGGCAGTGAGAACCAGCATTACTTTTCCCCGCTGGCACCTTTGCTGTGGCAGCAAAAGCTGGACGTTTGGCTTTTTTGCTCCGGAGGCTGCCGAAAGCGAAAACAGGTGCTTTTGAGGATGGAGTCCGCAGGAAAGCAGAGAGGGCCAAATTGTCTGGGGCATTTGAAAGGGTTCCAGGAGGCAGTGAGAACCAGCATTACTTTTCCCCGCTGGCACCTTTGCTGTGGCAGCAAAAGCTGGACGTTTGGCTTTTTTGCTCCGGAGGCTGCCGAAAGCGAAAACAGGTGCTTTTGAGGATGGAGTCCGCAGGAAAGCAGAGAGGGCCAAATTGTCTGGGGCATTTGAAAGGGTTCCAGGAGGCAGTGAGAACCGGCATTACTTTTGCCCGCTGGCACCTTTGCTGTGGCAGCAAAAGCTGGACGTTTGTCTTTTTTGCTCCTGAGGATGCCAAAAGCGAAAACAGGTGCTTTTGAGGATGGAGTCCGCAGGAAAGCAGAGAGGGCCAAATAATCTGGGGCATTTGAAAGAGTTCCAGGAGGCAGTGAGAACCAGCATTACTTTTCCCGGCTGGCACCTTTGCTGTGGCAGCAAAACCTGGACGTTTGTCTTTTTTGCTCCGGAGGTTGCCGAAAGTGAAAACAGGTGCTTTTGAGGAAGGAGTCCGCAGGAAAGCAGAGAGGGCCAAATTGTCTGTGGCATTTGAAGAGGTTCCAGGACGCAGTGAGAACCAGCATTACTTTTCCCCGCTGGCATCTTTGCTGTGGCAGCAAAACCTGGACGTTTGTCTTTTTTGCTCCTGAGGTTGCCGAAAGCGAAAACAGGTGCTTTTGAGGATGGAGTCCGCAGGAAAGAAGAGAGGGCCAAATTGTCTGTGGCATTTGAAAGAGTTCTAGGAGGTAGTGAGAACCAGCATTACTTTTCCCCGCTGGCACCTTTGCTGTGGCAGCAAAAGCTGGACGTTTGTCTTTTTTGCTCCGTAGGCTGCCGAAAGCGAAAACAGGTGCTTTTGAGGATGGAGTCCGCAGGAAAGCAGAGAGGGCCAAATTGTCTGTGGCATTTGAAAGGGTTCCAGGAGGCAGTGAGAACCAGCATTACTTTTCCCCGCTGGCACCTCTGCTCTGGCAGCAAAATCTGAACGTTTGTCTTTTTTACTCCGGAGGCTGCCGAAAGCGAAAACAGGTGCTTTTGAGGATGGAGTCCGCAGGAAAGCAGAGAGGGCCAAATTGTCTGGGGCATTTGAAAGAGTTCCAGGAGGTAGTGAGAACCAGCATTACTTTTCCCCGGTGGCACCTTTGCTGTGGCAGCAAAAGCTGGACGTTTGTCTTTTTTGCTCCGGAGGCTGCCGAAAGCGAAAACAGGTGCTTTTGAGGATGGAGTCCGCAGGAAAGCAGAGAGGGCCAAATTGTCTGGGGCATTTGAAAGGGTTCCAGGAGGCAGTGAGAACCAGCATTACTTTTCCCCGCTGGCACCTCTGCTGTGGCAGCAAAATCTGGACGTTTGTCTTTTTTACTCCGGAGGTTGCCGAAACCAAAAACAGGTGCTTTTGAGGATGGAGTCCGCAGGAAAGCAGAGAGGGCCAAATTGTCTGTGGCATTTGAAAGAGTTCCAGGAGGTAGTGAGAACCAGCATTACTTTTCCCCGCTGGCACCTTTGCTGTGGCAGCAAAACCTGGACGTTTGTCTTTTTTGCTCTGGAGGCTGCCGAAAGCGAAAAAAGGTGCTTCTGAGGATGGAGTCCGCAGGAAAGCAGAGAGGGCCAAATTGTCTGGGGCATTTGAAAGGGTTCCAGGAGGCAGTGAGAACCAGCATTACTTTTCCCCGCTGGCACCTTTGCTGTGGCAGCAAAAGCTGGACGTTTGTCTTTTTTGCTCCGGAGGATGCCAAAAGCGAAAACAGGTGCTTTTGAGGATGGAGTCCGCAGGAAAGCAGAGAGGGCCAAATAATCTGGGGCATTTGAAAGAGTTCCAGGAGGCAGTGAGAACCAGCATTACTTTTCCCGGCTGGCACCTTTGCTGTGGCAGCAAAACCTGGACGTTTGTCTTTTTTGCTCCGGAGGTTGCCGAAAGTGAAAACAGGTGCTTTTGAGGAAGGAGTCCGCAGGAAAGCAGAGAGGGCCAAATTGTCTGTGGCATTTGAAGAGGTTCCAGGACGCAGTGAGAACCAGCATTACTTTTCCCCGCTGGCATCTTTGCTGTGGCAGCAAAACCTGGACGTTTGTCTTTTTTGCTCCTGAGGTTGCCGAAAGCGAAAACAGATGCTTTTGAGGATGGAGTCCGCAGGAAAGAAGAGAGGGCCAAATTGTCTGTGGCATTTGAAAGAGTTCTAGGAGGTAGTGAGAACCAGCATTACTTTTCCCCGCTGGCACCTTTGCTGTGGCAGCAAAAGCTGGACGTTTGTCTTTTTTGCTCCGTAGGCTGCCGAAAGCGAAAACAGGTGCTTTTGAGGATGGAGTCCGCAGGAAAGCAGAGAGGGCCAAATTGTCTGTGGCATTTGAAAGGGTTCCAGGAGGCAGTGAGAACCAGCATTACTTTTCCCCGCTGGCACCTCTGCTCTGGCAGCAAAATCTGAACGTTTGTCTTTTTTACTCCGGAGGCTGCCGAAAGCGAAAACAGGTGCTTTTGAGGATGGAGTCCGCAGGAAAGCAGAGAGGGCCAAATTGTCTGGGGCATTTGAAAGAGTTCCAGGAGGTAGTGAGAACCAGCATTACTTTTCCCCGGTGGCACCTTTGCTGTGGCAGCAAAAGCTGGACGTTTGTCTTTTTTGCTCCGGAGGCTGCCGAAAGCGAAAACAGGTGCTTTTGAGGATGGAGTCCGCAGGAAAGCAGAGAGGGCCAAATTGTCTGGGGCATTTGAAAGGGTTCCAGGAGGCAGTGAGAACCAGCATTACTTTTCCCGGCTGGCACCTCTGCTGTGGCAGCAAAATCTGGACGTTTGTCTTTTTTACTCCGGAGGTTGCCGAAACCAAAAACAGGTGCTTTTGAGGATGGAGTCCGCAGGAAAGCAGAGAGGGCCAAATTGTCTGTGGCATTTGAAAGAGTTCCAGGAGGTAGTGAGAACCAGCATTACTTTTCCCCGCTGGCACCTTTGCTGTGGCAGCAAAACCTGGACGTTTGTCTTTTTTGCTCTGGAGGCTGCAGAAAGCGAAAAAAGGTGCTTCTGAGGATGGAGTCCGCAGGAAAGCAGAGAGGGCCAAATTGTCTGGGGCATTTGAAAGGGTTCCAGGAGGCAGTGAGAACCAGCATTACTTTTCCCCGCTGGCACCTTTGCTGTGGCAGCAAAAGCTGGACGTTTTTCTTTTTTGCTCCTGAGGATGCCAAAAGCGAAAACAGGTGCTTTTGAGGATGGAGTCCGCAGGAAAGCAGAGAGGGCCAAATAATCTGGGGCATTTGAAAGAGTTCCAGGAGGCAGTGAGAACCAGCATTACTTTTCCCGGCTGGCACCTTTGCTGTGGCAGCAAAACCTGGACGTTTGTCTTTTTTGCTCCGGAGGTTGCCGAAAGTGAAAACAGGTGCTTTTGAGGAAGGAGTCCGCAGGAAAGCAGAGAGGGCCAAATTGTCTGTGGCATTTGAAGAGGTTCCAGGACGCAGTGAGAACCAGCATTACTTTTCCCCGCTGGCATCTTTGCTGTGGCAGCAAAACCTGGACGTTTGTCTTTTTTGCTCCTGAGGTTGCCGAAAGCGAAAACAGGTGCTTTTGAGGATGGAGTCCGCAGGAAAGAAGAGAGGGCCAAATTGACTGTGGCATTTGAAAGAGTTCTAGGAGGTAGTGAGAACCAGCATTACTTTTCCCCGCTGGCACCTTTGCTGTGGCAGCAAAAGCTGGACGTTTGTCTTTTTTGCTCCGTAGGCTGCCGAAAGCGAAAACAGGTGCTTTTGAGGATGGAGTCCGCAGGAAAGCAGAGAGGGCCAAATTGTCTGTGGCATTTGAAAGGGTTCCAGGAGGCAGTGAGAACCAGCATTACTTTTCCCCGCTGGCACCTCTGCTCTGGCAGCAAAATCTGAACGTTTGTCTTTTTTACTCCGGAGGCTGCCGAAAGCGAAAACAGGTGCTTTTGAGGATGGAGTCCGCAGGAAAGCAGAGAGGGCCAAATTGTCTGGGGCATTTGAAAGAGTTCCAGGAGGTAGTGAGAACCAGCATTACTTTTCCCCGCTGGCACCTTTGCTGTGGCAGCAAAAGCTGGACGTTTGTCTTTTTTGCTCCGGAGGCTGCCGAAAGCGAAAACAGGTGCTTTTGAGGATGGAGTCCGCAGGAAAGCAGAGAGGGCCAAATTGTCTGGGGCATTTGAAAGGGTTCCAGGAGGCAGTGAGAACCAGCATTACTTTTCCCGGCTGGCACCTCTGCTGTGGCAGCAAAATCTGGACGTTTGTCTTTTTTACTCCGGAGGTTGCCGAAACCAAAAACAGGTGCTTTTGAGGATGGAGTCCGCAGGAAAGCAGAGAGGGCCAAATTGTCTGTGGCATTTGAAAGAGTTCCAGGAGGTAGTGAGAACCAGCATTACTTTTCCCCGCTGGCACCTTTGCTGTGGCAGCAAAACCTGGACGTTTGTCTTTTTTCCTCTGGAGGCTGCCGAAAGCGAAAAAAGGTGCTTCTGAGGATGGAGTCCGCAGGAAAGCAGAGAGGGCCAAATTGTCTGGGGCATTTGAAAGGGTTCCAGGAGGCAGTGAGAACCAGCATTACTTTTCCCCGCTGGCACCTTTGCTGTGGCAGCAAAAGCTGGACGTTTGTCTTTTTTGCTCCTGAGGATGCCAAAAGCGAAAACAGGTGCTTTTGAGGATGGAGTCCGCAGGAAAGCAGAGAGGGCCAAATTGTCTGGGGCATTTGAAAGAGTTCCAGGAGGCAGTGAGAACCAGCATTACTTTTCCCCGCTGGCACCTTTGCTGTGGCAGCAAAAGCTGGACGTTTGTCTTTTTTGCTCCGGAGATTGCCGAAAGTGAAAACAGGTGCTTTTGAGGATGGAGTCCGCAGGAAAGCAGAGAGGGCCAAATTGTCTGTGGCATTTGAAGAGGTTCCAGGACGCAGTGAGAACCAGCATTACTTTTCCCCGCGGGCACCTTTGCTGTGGCAGCAAAAGCTGGACGTTTGTCTTTTTTGCTCCGGAGGCTGCCGAAAGCGAAAACAGGTGCTTTTGAGGATTGAGTCCGCAGGAAAGCAGAGAGGGCCAAATTGTCTGGGGCATTTGAAAGGGTTCCAGGAGGCAGTGAGAACCAGCATTACTTTTCCCCGCTGGCACCTCTGCTCTGGCAGCAAAATCTGAACGTTTGTCTTTTTTACTCCGGAGGCTGCCGAAAGCGAAAAAAGGTGCTTTTGAGGATGGAGTCCGCAGGAAAGCAGAGAGGGCCAAATTGTCTGGGGCATTTGAAAGAGTTCCAGGAGGTAGTGAGAACCAGCATTACTTTTCCCCGCTGGCACCTTTGCTGTGGCAGCAAAATCTGGACGTTTGTCTTTTTTGCTCTAGAGGCTGCCGAAAGCGAAAAAAGGTGCTTTTGAGGATGGAGTCCGCAGGAAAGCAGAGAGGGCCAAATTGTCTGGGGCATTTGAAAGGGTTCCAGGAGGCAGTGAGAACCAGCATTACTTTTCCCCGCTGGCACCTTTGCTGTGGCAGCAAAAGCTGGACGTTTGTCTTTTTTGCTCCTGAGGATGCCAAAATCGAAAACAGGTGCTTTTGAGGATGGAGTCCGCAGGAAAGCAGAGAGGGCCAAATAGTCTGGGGCATTTGAAAGAGTTCCAGGAGGCAGTGAGAACCAGCATTACTTTTCCCCGCTGGCATCTTTGCTGTGGCAGCAAAACCTGGACGTTTGTCTGTTTTGCTCCTGAGGTTGCCGAAAGCGAAAACAGGTGCTTTTGAGGATGGAGTCCGCAGGAAAGCAGAGAGGGCCAAATTGTCTGGGGCATTTGAAAGGGTTCCAGGAGGCAGTGAGAACCGGCATTACTTTTCCCCGGTGGCACCTTTGCTGTGGCAGCAAAAGCTGGACGTTTGTCTTTTTTGCTCCGGAGGCTGCCGAAAGCGAAAACAGGTGCTTTTGAGGATGGAGTCCGCAGGAAAGCAGAGAGGGCCAAATTGTCTGTGGCTTTTGAAGAGGTTCCAGGACGCAGTGAGAACCAGCATTACTTTTCCCCGCTGGCATCTTTGCTGTGGCAGCAAAAGCTGGACCTTTGTCTTTTTTGCTCCGGAGGTTGCCGAAAGCGAAAACAGGTGCTTTTGAGGATGGAGTCCGCAGGAAAGCAGAGAGGGCCAAATTGTCTGGGGCATTTGAAAGGGTTCCAGGAGGCAGTGAGAACCAGCATTACTTTTCCCCGCTGGCACCTTTGCTGTGGCAGCAAAACCTGGACGTTTGTCTTTTTTGCTCCGGAGGTTGCCGAAAGCGAAAACAGGTGCTTTTGAGGATGGAGTCCGCAGGAAAGCAGAGAGGGCCCAATTGTCTGTGGCTTTTGAAGAGGTTCCAGGAGGCAATGAGGACCAGCATCACTTTTCCCCGCTGGCACCTTTGCTGTGGCAGCAAAAGCTGGACGTTTGTCTTTTTACCACCGGAGGGCGCCGAAAGTGAAAAAAGGCGCTTTTGAGGATAGAGTCCGCAGGAAAGCAGAGAGGGCCAAATGGTCTGGGGCATTTGAAGGGGTTCCAGGAGGCAGTGAGAACCAGCATTACTTTTCGCCGCTGGCACCTTTGCTGTGGCATCAAAAGCTGGACGTTTGTCTTTTTTGCTCTAGAGGATGCCGAAAGCGAAAAAAGGTGCTTTTGAGGATGGAGTCCGCAGGAAAGTAGAGAGGGCCAAATTGTCTGTGGCATTTGAAAGGGTTCCAGGAGGCAGTGAGAACCAGGATTACTTTTCCCCGCTGGCACCTTTGCTGTGGCAGCAAAAGCTGGACGTTTGTCTTTTTTGCTCCTGAGGATGCCGAAAGCGAAAACAGGTGCTTTTGAGGATGGAGTCCACAGGAAAGCAGAGAGGGCCAAATTGTCTGGGGCATTTGAAAGGGTTCCAGGAGGCAGTGAGAACCAGCATTACTTTTCCCCGGTGGCACCTTTGGTGTGGCAGCAAAAGCTGGACGTTTGTCTTTTTTGCTCTGGAGGATGCCGAAAGCGAAAAAAGGTGCTTTTGAGGATGGAGTCCGCAGGAAAGTAGAGAGGGCCAAATTGTCTGGGGCATTTGAAAGGGTTCCAGGAGGCAGTGAGAACCAGCATTACTTTTCCCCGCTGGCACCTTTGCTGTGGCAGCAAAACCTGGACGTTTGTCTTTTTTGCTCTGGAGGCTGCCGAAAGCGAAAACAGGTGCTTTTGAGAATGGAGTCCGCAGGAAAGCAGAGAGGGCCAAATTGTCTGGGGCATTTGAAAGGGTTCCAGGAGGCAGTGAGAACCAGCATTACTTTTCCCCGCTGGCACCTTTGCTGTGGCAGGAAAACCTGGACGTTTGTCTTTTTTGCTCCTGAGGTTTCCGAAAGCGAAAACAGGTGCTTTTGAGGATGGAGTCCGCAGGAAAGCAGAGAGGGCCAAATTGTCTGGGGCATTTGAAGAGGTTCCAGGAGGCAATGAGGACCAGCATCACTTTTCCCCGCTGGCACCTTTGCTGTGGCAGCAAAAGATGGACGTTTGTCTTTTTACCACCGGAGGGCGGCGAAAGTGAAAAAAGGCGCTTTTGAGGATAGAGTCCGCAGGAAAGCAGAGAGGGCCAAATGGTCTGGGGCATTTGGAGGGGTTCCAGGAGGCAGTGAGAACCAGCATTACTTTTCCCCGCTGGCACCGTTGCTGTGGCAGCAAAAGCTGGACGTTTGTCTTTTTTGCTCCGGAGGCTGCCGAAAGCGAAAACAGGTGCTTTTGAAGATGCAGTCCGCAGGAAAGCAGAGAGGGCCAAATTGTCTGGGGCATTTGAAAGGGTTCCAGGAGGCAGTGAGAACCAGCATTACTTTTCCCCGCTGGCACCTTTGCTGTGGCAGCAAAACCTGGACGTTTGTCTTTTTTGCTCTGGAGGCTGCCGAAAGCGAAAACAGGTGCGTTTGAGGATGGAGTCCGCAGGAAAGCAGAGAGGGCCAAATAGTCTGGGGCATGTGAAAGAGTTCCAGGAGGCAGTGAGAACCAGCATTACTTTTCGCCGCTGGCACCTTTGATGTGGCAGCAAAACCTGGACGTTTGTCTTTTTTGCTCCGGAGGTTGCCGAAAGCGAAAACAGGTGCTTTTGAGGATGGAATCCGCAGGAAAGCAGAGAGGGCCAAATTGTCTGGGGCATTTGAAGAGGTTCCAGGAGGCAATGAGGACCAGCATCACTTTTCCCCGCTGGCACCTTTGCTGTGGCAGCAAAAGCTGGACGTTTGTCTTTTTACCACCGGAGGGCGGCGAAAGTGAAAAAAGGCGCTTTTGAGGATAGAGCCTGCAGGAAAGCAGAGAGGGCCAAATGGTCTGGGGCATTTGGACGGGTTCCACGAGGCAGTGAGAACCAGCATTACTTTTCCCCGCTGGCACCTTTGCTGTGGCAGCAAAAGCTGGACGTTTGTCTTTTTTGCTCCTGAGGATGCCGAAAGCGAAAACAGGTGCTTTTGAGGATGGAGTCCGCAGGAAAGCAGAGAGGGCCAAATTGTCTGGGGCATTTGAAAGGGTTCCAGGAGGCAGTGAGAACCAGCATTACTTTTCCCGGCTGGCACCTTTGCTGTGGCAGCAAAAGCTGGACGTTTGTCTTTTTTGCTCCTGAGGATGCCGAAAGCGAAAACAGGTGCTTTTGAGGATAGAGTCCGCAGGAAAGCAGAGAGGGCCAAATTGTCTGGGGCATTTGAAAGGGTTTCAGGAGGCACTGAGAACCAGCATTACTTTTCCCCGCTGGCACCTTTGCTGTGGCAGCAAAACCTGGACGTTTGTCTTTTTTGCTCCGGAGGTTGCCGAAAGTGAAAACAGGTGCTTTTGAGGAAGGAGTCCGCAGGAAAGCAGAGAGGGCCAAATTGTCTGTGGCATTTGAAGAGGTTCCAGGACGCAGTGAGAACCAGCATTACTTTTCCCCGCTGGCATCTTTGCTGTGGCAGCAAAAGCTGGACGTTTGTCTTTTTTGCTCCGGAGGATGCCGAAAGCGAAAACAGGTGCTTTTGAGGAAGGAGTCCGCAGGAAAGCAGAGAGGGCCAAATTGTCTGTGGCATTTGAAAGGGTTCCAGGAGGCAGTGAGAACCAGCATTACTTTTCCCCGCTGGCACCTCTGCTGTGGCAGCAAAAGCTGGACGTTTGTCTTTTTTGCTCTGGAGGCTGCCGAAAGCGAAAACAGGTGCTTTTGAGGATGGAGTCCGCAGGAAAGCAGAGAGGGCCAAATTGTCTGGGGCATTTGAAAGAGTTCCAGGAGGCAGTGAGAACCAGCATTACTTTTCCCGGCTGGCACCTTTGCTGTGGCAGCAAAACCTGGACGTTTCTTTTTTTCCTCCGGAGGCTGCCGAAAGCGAAAACAGGTGCTTTTGAGGATGGAGTCCGCAGGAAAGCAGAGAGGGCCAAATTGTCTGGGGCATTTGAAAGGGTTCCAGGAGGCAGTGAGAACCAGTATTAGTTTTCCCCGCTGGCACCTTTGCTGTGGCAGCAAAAGCTGGACGTTTGTCTTTTTTGCTTTGGAGGTTGCCGAAAGCGAAAACAGGTGCTTTTGAGGATGGAGTCCGCAGGAAAGCAGAGAGGGCCAAATTGTCTGTGGCTTTTGAAGAGGTTCCAGGAGGTAATGAGGACCAGCATTACTTTTCCCCGCTGGCACCTTTGCTGTGGCAGCAAAACCTGGACGTTTGTCTTTTTTGCTCCTGAGGATGCCGAAAGCGAAAACAGGTGCTTTTGAGGATGGAGTCCGCAGGAAAGCAGAGAGGGCCAAATTGTCTGGGGCATTTGAAAGGGTTCCAGGAGGCAGTGAGAACCAGCATTACTTTTGCCCGCTGGCACCTTTGCTGTGGCAGCAAAAGCTGGACGTTTGTCTTTTTTGCTCCGGAGGTTGCCGAAAGCGAAAACAGGTGCTTTTGAGGATGGAGTCCGCAGGAAAGCAGAGAGGGCCAAATTGTCTGTGGCTTTTGAAGAGGTTCCAGGACGCAGTGAGAACCAGCATTACTTTTCCCCGCTGGCACCTTTGCTGTGGCAGCAAAAGCTGGACGTTTGTCTTTTTTGCTCCTGAGGTTGCTGAATGCGAAAACAGGTGCTTTTGAGGATGGAGTCCGCAGGAAAGCAGAGAGGGCCAAATTGTCTGTGGCATTTGAAAGAGTTCTAGGAGGTAGTGAGAACCAGCATTACTTTTCCCCGCTGGCACCTTTGCTGTGGCAGCAAAAGATGGACGTTTGTCTTTTTTGCTCCTGAGGCTGCCGAAAGCGAAAACAGGTGCTTTTGAGGATGGAGTCCGCAGGAAAGCAGAGAGGGCCAAATGGTCTGGGGCATTTGAAGAGGTTCCAGGAGGCAATGAGGACCAGCATCACTTTTCCCCGCTGGCACCTTTGCTGTGGCAGCAAAAGCTGGACGTTTGTCTTTTTACCACCGGAGGGCGGCGAAAGTGAAAAAAGGCGCTTTTGAGGATAGAGCCTGCAGGAAAGCAGAGAGGGCCAAATGGTCTGGGGCATTTGGAGGGGTTCCACGAGGCAGTGAGAACCAGCATTACTTTTCCCCGCTGGCACCTTTGCTGTGGCAGCAAAAGCTGGACGTTTGTCTTTTTTGCTCCTGAGGATGCCGAAAGCGAAAACAGGTGCTTTTGAGGATGGAGTCCGCAGGAAAGCAGAGAGGGCCAAATTGTCTGGGGCATTTGAAAGGGTTCCAGGAGGCAGTGAGAACCAGCATTACTTTTCCCCGCTGGCACCTTTGCTGTGGCAGCAAAACCTGGACGTTTGTCTTTTTTGCTCCGGAGGTTGCCGAAAGTGAAAACAGGTGCTTTTGAGGAAGGAGTCCGCAGGAAAGCAGAGAGGGCCAAATTGTCTGTGGCATTTGAAGAGGTTCCAGGACGCAGTGAGAACCAGCATTACTTTTCCCCGCTGGCATCTTTGCTGTGGCAGCAAAAGCTGGACGTTTGTCTTTTTTGCTCCGGAGGCTGCCGAAAGCGAAAACAGGTGCTTTTGAGGAAGGAGTCCGCAGGAAAGCAGAGAGGGCCAAATTGTCTGTGGCATTTGAAAGGGTTCCAGGAGGCAGTGAGAACCAGCATTACTTTTCCCCGCTGGCACCTCTGCTGTGGCAGCAAAAGCTGGACGTTTGTCTTTTTTGCTCTGGAGGCTGCCGAAAGCGAAAACAGGTGCTTTTGAGGATGGAGTCCGCAGGAAAGCAGAGAGGGCCAAATTGTCTGGGGCATTTGAAAGAGTTCCAGGAGGCAGTGAGAACCAGCATTACTTTTCCCGGCTGGCACCTTTGCTGTGGCAGCAAAACCTGGACGTTTCTTTTTTTCCTCCGGAGGCTGCCGAAAGCGAAAACAGGTGCTTTTGAGGATGGAGTCCGCAGGAAAGCAGAGAGGGCCAAATTGTCTGGGGCATTTGAAAGGGTTCCAGGAGGCAGTGAGAACCAGCATTACTTTTGCCCGCTGGCACCTTTGCTGTGGCAGCAAAAGCTGGACGTTTGTCTTTTTTGCTCCGGAGGTTGCCGAAAGCGAAAACAGGTGCTTTTGAGGATGGAGTCCGCAGGAAAGCAGAGAGGGCCAAATTGTCTGTGGCTTTTGAAGAGGTTCCAGGACGCAGTGAGAACCAGCATTACTTTTCCCCGCTGGCACCTTTGCTGTGGCAGCAAAAGCTGGACGTTTGTCTTTTTTGCTCCTGAGGTTGCTGAATGCGAAAACAGGTGCTTTTGAGGATGGAGTCCGCAGGAAAGAAGAGAGGGCCAAATTGTCTGTGGCATTTGAAAGAGTTCTAGGAGGTAGTGAGAACCAGCATTACTTTTCCCCGCTGGCACCTTTGCTGTGGCAGCAAAAGCTGGACGTTTGTCTTTTTTGCTCCTGAGGCTGCCGAAAGCGAAAACAGGTGCTTTTGAGGATGGAGTCCGCAGGAAAGCAGAGAGGGCCAAATTGTCTGGGGCATTTGAAAGGGTTCCAGGAGGCAGTGAGAACCAGCATTACTTTTGCCCGCTGGCACCTTTGCTGTGGCAGCAAAAGCTGGACGTTTGTCTTTTTTGCTCCGGAGGTTGCCGAAAGCGAAAACAGGTGCTTTTGAGGATGGAGTCCGCAGGAAAGCAGAGAGGGCCAAATTGTCTGTGGCTTTTGAAGAGGTTCCAGGACGCAGTGAGAACCAGCATTACTTTTCCCCGCTGGCACCTTTGCTGTGGCAGCAAAAGCTGGACGTTTGTCTTTTTTGCTCCTGAGGTTGCTGAATGCGAAAACAGGTGCTTTTGAGGATGGAGTCCGCAGGAAAGCAGAGAGGGCCAAATTGTCTGTGGCATTTGAAAGAGTTCTAGGAGGTAGTGAGAACCAGCATTACTTTTCCCCGCTGGCACCTTTGCTGTGGCAGCAAAAGCTGGACGTTTGTCTTTTTTGCTCCTGAGGCTGCCGAAAGCGAAAACAGGTGCTTTTGAGGATGGAGTCCGCAGGAAAGCAGAGAGGGCCAAATGGTCTGGGGCATTTGAAGAGGTTCCAGGAGGCAATGAGGACCAGCATAACTTTTCCCCGCTGGCACCTTTGCTGTGGCAGCAAAAGCTGGACGTTTGTCTTTTTACCACCGGAGGGCGGGGAAAGTGAAAAAAGGCGCTTTTGAGGATAGAGCCTGCAGGAAAGCAGAGAGGGCCAAATGGTCTGGGGCATTTGGAGGGGTTCCACGAGGCAGTGAGAACCAGCATTACTTTTCCCCGCTGGCACCTTTGCTGTGGCAGCAAAAGCTGGACGTTTGTCTTTTTTGCTCCTGAGGATGCCGAAAGCGAAAACAGGTGCTTTTGAGGATGGAGTCCGCAGGAAAGCAGAGAGGGCCAAATTGTCTGGGGCATTTGAAAGGGTTTCAGGAGGCACTGAGAACCAGCATTACTTTTCCCCGCTGGCACCTTTGCTGTGGCAGCAAAAGCTGGACGTTTGTCTTTTTTGCTCCGGAGGTTGCCGAAAGTGAAAACAGGTGCTTTTGAGGATGGAGTCCGCAGGAAAGCAGAGAGGGCCAAATTGTCTGGGGCATTTGAAAGGGTTCCAGGAGGCAGTGAGAACCAGCATTACTTTTGCCCGCTGGCACCTTTGCTGTGGCAGCAAAAGCTGGACGTTTGTCTTTTTTGCTCCGGAGGTTGCCGAAAGCGAAAACAGGTGCTTTTGAGGATGGAGTCCGCAGGAAAGCAGAGAGGGCCAAATTGTCTGTGGCTTTTGAAGAGGTTCCAGGACGCAGTGAGAACCAGCATTACTTTTCCCCGCTGGCACCTTTGCTGTGGCAGCAAAAGCTGGACGTTTGTCTTTTTTGCTCCTGAGGTTGCTGAATGCGAAAACAGGTGCTTTTGAGGATGGAGTCCGCAGGAAAGAAGAGAGGGCCAAATTGTCTGTGGCATTTGAAAGAGTTCTAGGAGGTAGTGAGAACCAGCATTACTTTTCCCCGCTGGCACCTTTGCTGTGGCAGCAAAAGCTGGACGTTTGTCTTTTTTGCTCCTGAGGCTGCCGAAAGCGAAAACAGGTGCTTTTGAGGATGGAGTCCGCAGGAAAGCAGAGAGGGCCAAATGGTCTGGGGCATTTGAAGAGGTTCCAGGAGGCAATGAGGACCAGCATAACTTTTCCCCGCTGGCACCTTTGCTGTGGCAGCAAAAGCTGGACGTTTGTCTTTTTACCACCGGAGGGCGGGGAAAGTGAAAAAAGGCGCTTTTGAGGATAGAGCCTGCAGGAAAGCAGAGAGGGCCAAATGGTCTGGGGCATTTGGAGGGGTTCCACGAGGCAGTGAGAACCAGCATTACTTTTCCCCGCTGGCACCTTTGCTGTGGCAGCAAAAGCTGGACGTTTGTCTTTTTTGCTCCTGAGGATGCCGAAAGCGAAAACAGGTGCTTTTGAGGATGGAGTCCGCAGGAAACCAGAGAGGGCCAAATTGTCTGGGGCATTTGAAAGGGTTTCAGGAGGCACTGAGAACCAGCATTACTTTTCCCCGCTGGCACCTTTGCTGTGGCAGCAAAAGCTGGACGTTTGTCTTTTTTGCTCCGGAGGTTGCCGAAAGTGAAAACAGGTGCTTTTGAGGAAGGAGTCCGCAGGAAAGCAGAGAGGGCCAAATTGTCTGGGGCATTTGAAGAGGTTCCAGGACGCAGTGAGAACCAGCATTACTTTTCCTTGCTGGCATCTTTGCTGTGGCAGCAAAATCTGGACGTTTGTCTTTTTTGCTCCGGAGGCTGCCGAAAGCGAAAACAGGTGCTTTTGAGGAAGGAGTCCGCAGGAAAGCAGAGAGGGCCAAATTGTCTGTGGCATTTGAAAGGGTTCCAGGAGGCAGTGAGAACCAGCATTACTTTTCCCCGCTGGCACCTCTGCTGTGGCAGCAAAAGCTGGACGTTTGTCTTTTTTACTCCGGAGTGTGCCGAAAGCAAAAACAGGTGCTTTTGAGGATGGAGTCCGCAGGAAAGCAGAGAGGGCCAAATTGTCTGGGGCATTTGAAAGAGTTCCAGGAGGTAGTGAGAACCAGCATTACTTTTCCCCGCTGGCACCTTTGCTGTGGCAGCAAAACCTGGACGTTTGTCTTTTTTGCTCTGGAGGCTGCCGAAAGCGAAAACAGGTGCTTTTGAGGATGGAGTCCGCAGGAAAGCAGAGAGGGCCAAATTGTCTGGGGCATTTGAAAGAGTTCTAGGAGGCAGTGAGAACCAGCATTACGTTTCCCCGCTGGCACCTTTGCTGTGGCAGCAAAAGCTGGACGTTTGTCTTTTTTGCTCCTGAGGATGCCGAAAGCGAAAACAGGTGCTTTTGAGGATGGAGTCCGCAGGAAAGCAGAGAGGGCCAAATTGTCTGGGGCATTTGAAAGGGTTTCAGGAGGCACTGAGAACCAGCATTACTTTTCCCCGCTGGCACCTTTGCTGTGGCAGCAAAAGCTGGACGTTTGTCTTTTTTGCTCCGGAGGTTGCCGAAAGTGAAAACAGGTGCTTTTGAGGAAGGAGTCCGCAGGAAAGCAGAGAGGGCCAAATTGTCTGTGGCATTTGAAGAGGTTCCAGGACGCAGTGAGAACCAGCATTACTTTTCCCCGCTGGCATCTTTGCTGTGGCAGCAAAATCTGGACGTTTGTCTTTTTTGCTCCTGAGGATGCCGAAAGCGAAAACAGGTGCTTTTGAGGAAGGAGTCCGCAGGAAAGCAGAGAGGGCCAAATTGTCTGTGGCATTTGAAAGGGTTCCAGGAGGCAGTGAGAACCAGCATTACTTTTCCCCGCTGGCACCTCTGCTGTGGCAGCAAAAGCTGGACGTTTGTCTTTTTTACTCCGGAGTGTGCCGAAAGCAAAAACAGGTGCTTTTGAGGATGGAGTCCGCAGGAAAGCAGAGAGGGCCAAATTGTCTGGGGCATTTGAAAGAGTTCCAGGAGGTAGTGAGAACCAGCATTACTTTTCCCCGCTGGCACCTTTGCTGTGGCAGCAAAACCTGGACGTTTGTCTTTTTTGCTCTGGAGGCTCCCGAAAGCGAAAACAGGTGCTTTTGAGGATGGAGTCCGCAGGAAAGCAGAGAGGGCCAAATTGTCTGGGGCATTTGAAAGAGTTCCAGGAGGCAGTGAGAACCAGCATTACTTTTCCCGGCTGGCACCTTTGCTGTGGCAGCAAAACCTGGACGTTTGTTTTTTTCCTCCGGAGGCTGCCGAAAGCGAAAACAGGTGCTTTTGAGGATGGAGTCTGCAGGAAAGCAGAGAGGGCCAAATGGTCTGGGGCATTTGGAGGGGTTCCACGAGGCAGTGAGAACCAGCATTACTTTTCCCCGCTGGCACCTTTGCTGTGGCAGCAAAACCTGGACGTTTGTCTTTTTTGCTCCTGAGGCTGCCGAAAGCGAAAACAGGTGCTTTTGAGGATGGAGTCCGCAGGAAAGCAGAGAGGGCCAAATTGTCTGGGGCATTTGAAAGGGTTTCAGGAGGCACTGAGAACCAGCATTACTTTTCCCCGCTGGCACCTTTGCTGTGGCAGCAAAAGCTGGACGTTTGTCTTTTTTGCTCCGGAGGTTGCCGAAAGTGAAAACAGGTGCTTTTGAGGAAGGAGTCCGCAGGAAAGCAGAGAGGGCCAAATTGTCTGTGGCATTTGAAGAGGTTCCAGGACGCAGTGAGAACCAGCATTACTTTTCCCCGCTGGCATATTTGCTGTGGCAGCAAAATCTGGACGTTTGTCTTTTTTGCTCCGGAGGCTGCCGAAAGCGAAAACAGGTGCTTTTGAGGAAGGAGTCCGCAGGAAAGCAGAGAGGGCCAAATTGTCTGTGGCATTTGAAAGGGTTCCAGGAGGCAGTGAGAACCAGCATTACTTTTCCCCGCTGGCACCTCTGCTGTGGCAGCAAAAGCTGGACGTTTGTCTTTTTTACTCCGGAGTGTGCCGAAAGCAAAAACAGGTGCTTTTGAGGATGGAGTCCGCAGGAAAGCAGAGAGGGCCAAATTGTCTGGGGCATTTGAAAGAGTTCCAGGAGGTAGTGAGAACCAGCATTACTTTTCCCCGCTGGCACCTTTGCTGTGGCAGCAAAACCTGGACGTTTGTCTTTTTTGCTCTGGAGGCTGCCGAAAGCGAAAACAGGTGCTTTTGAGGATGGAGTCCGCAGGAAAGCAGAGAGGGCCAAATTGTCTGGGGCATTTGAAAGAGTTCCAGGAGGCAGTGAGAACCAGCATTACTTTTCCCCGCTGGCACCTTTGCTGTGGCAGCAAAACCTGGACGTTTGTCTTTTTTGCTCCTGAGGATGCCGAAAGCAAAAACAGGTGCTTTTGAGGATAGAGTCCGCAGGAAAGCAGAGAGGGCCAAATTGTCTGGGGCATTTGAAAGGGTTTCAGGAGGCACTGAGAACCAGCATTACTTTTCCCCGCTGGCACCTTTGCTGTGGCAGCAAAATCTGGACGTTTGTCTTTTTTGCTCCGGAGGTTGCCGAAAGTGAAAACAGGTGCTTTTGAGGAAGGAGTCCGCAGGAAAGCAGAGAGGGCCAAATTGTCTGTGGCATTTGAAGAGGTTCCAGGACGCAGTGAGAACCAGCATTACTTTTCCCCGCTGGCATCTTTGCTGTGGCAGCAAAATCTGGACGTTTGTCTTTTTTGCTCCGGAGGCTGCCGAAAGCGAAAACAGGTGCTTTTGAGGAAGGAGTCCGCAGGAAAGCAGAGAGGGCCAAATTGTCTGTGGCATTTGAAAGGGTTCCAGGAGGCAGTGAGAACCAGCATTACTTTTCCCCGCTGGCACCTCTGCTGTGGCAGCAAAAGCTGGACGTTTGTCTTTTTTACTCCGGAGGTTGCCGAAAGTGAAAACAGGTGCTTTTGAGGATGGAGTCCGCAGGAAAGCAGAGAGGGCCAAATTGTCTGGGGCATTTGAAAGAGTTCCAGGAGGTAGTGAGAACCAGCATTACTTTTCCCCGCTGGCACCTTTGCTGTGGCAGCAAAACCTGGACGTTTGTCTTTTTTGCTCTGGAGGCTGCCGAAAGCGAAAACAGGTGCTTTTGAGGATGGAGTCCGCAGGAAAGCAGAGAGGGCCAAATTGTCTGGGGCATTTGAAAGAGTTCCAGGAGGCAGTGAGAACCAGCATTACTTTTCCCGGCTGGCACCTTTGCTGTGGCAGCAAAACCTGGACGTTTGTTTTTTTCCTCCGGAGGCTGCCGAAAGCGAAAACAGGTGCTTTTGAGGATGGAGTCCGCAGGAAAGCAGAGAGGGCCAAATTGTCTGGGGCATTTGAAAGGGTTCCAGGAGGCAGTGAGAACCAGCACTACTTTTCCCCGCTGGCACCTTTGCTGTGGCAGCAAAAGCTGGACGTTTGTCTTTTTTGCTCCTGAGGTTGTCGAAAGCGAAAACAGGTGCTTTTGAGGATGGAGTCCGCAGGAAAGCAGAGAGGGCCAAATTGTCTGTGGCTTTTGAAGAGGTTCCAGGAGGTAATGAGGACCAGCATTACTTTTCCCCGCTGGCACCTTTGCTGTGGCAGCAAAACCTGGACGTTTGTCTTTTTTGCTCCGGAGGCTGCCGAAAGCGAAAACAGGTGCTTTTGAGGATGGAGTCCGCAGGAAAGCAGAGAGGGCCAAATTGTCTGGGGCATTTGAAAGGGTTCCAGGAGGCAGTGAGAACCAGCATTACTTTTCCCCGCTGGCACCTTTGCTGTGGCAGCAAAAGCTGGACGTTTGTCTTTTTTGCTCCTGAGGTTGCCGAAAGCGAAAACAGGTGCTTTTGAGGATGGAGTCCGCAGGAAAGCAGAGAGGGCCAAATTGTCTGTGGCTTTTGAAGAGGTTCCAGGAGGTAATGAGGACCAGCATTACTTTTCCCCGCTGGCACCTTTGCTGTGGCAGCAAAACCTGGACGTTTGTCTTTTTTGCTCTTGATGTTGCCGAAAGCGAAAACAGGTGCTTTTGAGGATGGAGTCCGCAGGAAAGCAGAGAGGGCCAAATTGTCTGTGGCATTTGAAAGGGTTCCAGGAGGCAGTGAGAACCAGCATTACTTTTCCCCGGTGGCACCTTTGGTGTGGCAGCAAAAGCTGGACGTTTGTCTTTTTTGCTCCTGAGGATGCCGAAAGCGAAAACAGGTGCTTTTGAGGATGGAGTCCGCAGGAAAGCAGAGAGGGCCAAATTGTCTGGGGCATTTGAAAGAGTTCCAGGAGGCAGTGAGAACCAGCATTACTTTTCCCGGCTGGCACCTTTGCTGTGGCAGCAAAAGCTGGACGTTTGTCTTTTTTGCTCCGGAGGTTGCCGAAAGCGAAAACAGGTGCGTTTGAGGATGGAGTCCGCAGGAAAGCAGAGAGGGCCAAATAGTCTGGGGCATTTGAAAGGGTTCCAGGAGGCAGTGAGAACCAGCATTACTTTTGCCCGCTGGCACCTTTGCTGTGGCAGGAAAACCTGGACGTTTGTCTTTTTTGCTCCTGAGGTTTCCGAAAGCGAAAACAGGTGCTTTTGAGGATGGAGTCCGCAGGAAAGCAGAGAGGGCCAAATTGTCTGTGGCATTTGAAAGGGTTCCAGGAGGCAATGAGGACCAGCATAACTTTCCCCGCTGGCACCTTTGCTGTGGCAGCAAAACCTGGACGTTTGTCTTTTTTGCTCCTGAGGTTGACGAAAGCGAAAGCAGGTACTTTTGAGGATGGAGTCCGCAGGAAAGCAGAGAGGGCCAAATTGTCTGTGGCATTTGAAGAGGTTCCAGGAGGTGTGAGAACCAGCATTACTTTTGCCCGCTGGCACCTTTGCTGTGGCAGCAAAACTTGCACGTTTGTCTTTTTTGCTCCGGAGGCTGCCGAAAGCGAAAACAGGTGCTTTTGAGGATGGAGTCCGCAGGAAAGCAGAGAGGGCCAAATTGTCTGGGGCATTTGAAGAGGTTCCAGGAGGCAATGAGGACCAGCATCACTTTTCCCCGCTGGCACCTTTGCTGTGGCAGCAAAAGCTGGACGTTTGTCTTTTTACCACCGGAGGGCGGCGAAAGTGAAAAAAGGCGCTTTTGAGGATAGAGTCCGCAGGAAACCATAGAGGGCCAAATGGTCTGGGGCATTTGGAGGGGTTCCAGGAGGCAGTGAGAACCAGCATTACTTTTCCCCGCTGGCACCTTTGCTGTGGCAGCAAAAGCTGGACGTTTATCTTTTTTGCTCCTGAGGATGCCGAAAGCGAAAACAGGTGCTTTTGAGGATGGAGTCCGCAGGAAAGCAGAGAGGGCCAAATTGTCTGGGGCATTTGAAAGGGTTCCAGGAGGCAGTGAGAACCAGCATTACTTTTGCCCGCTGGCACCTTTGCTGTGGCAGCAAAAGCTGGACGTTTGTCTTTTTTGCTCCGGAGGTTGCCGAAAGCGAAAACAGGTGCGTTTGAGGATGGAGTCCGCAGGAAAGCAGAGAGGGACAAATAGTCTGGGGCATGTGAAAGAGTTCCAGGAGCAGTGAGAACTAGCAGTACTTTTCCCGGCTGGCACCTTTGATGTGGCAGCAAAACGTGGACGTTTGTCTTTTTTGCTCCGGAGGTTGCCGAAAGCGAAAACAGGTGCTTTTGAGGATGGAGTCCGCAGGAAAGCAGAGAGGGCCAAATTGTCTGTGGCATTTGAAGAGGTTCCAGGACGCAGTGAGAACCAGCATTACTTTTCCCCGCTGGCATCTTTGCTGTGGCAGCAAAACCTGGACGTTTGTCTTTTTTGCTCCTGAGGTTGCCGAAAGCGAAAACAGGTGCTTTTGAGGATGGAGTCCGCAGGAAAGAAGAGAGGGCCAAATCGTCTGTGGCATTTGAAAGAGTTCTAGGAGGTAGTGAGAACCAGCATTACTTTTCCCCGCTGGCACCTTTGCTGTGGCAGCAAAACCTGGACGTTTGTCTTTTTTGCTCCGGAGGCTGCCGAAAGCGAAAACAGGTGCTTTTGAGGATGGAGTCCGCAGGAAAGCAGAGAGGGCCAAATTGTCTGGGGCATTTGAAGAGGTTCCAGGAGGCAATGAGGACCAGCATCACTTTTCCCCGCTGGCACCTTTGCTGTGGCAGCAAAAGCTGGACGTTTGTCTTTTTACCACCGGAGGGCGGCGAAAGTGAAAAAAGGCGCTTTTGAGGATAGAGCCTGCAGGAAAGCAGAGAGGGCCAAATGGTCTGGGGCATTTGGAGGGGTTCCACGAGGCAGTGAGAACCAGCATTACTTTTCCCCGCTGGCACCTTTGCTGTGGCAGCAAAAGCTGGACGTTTGTCTTTTTTGCTCTGGAGGCTGCCGAAAGCGAAAACAGGTGCTTTTGAGGATGGAGTCCGCAGGAAAGCAGAGAGGGCCAAATTGTCTGGGGCATTTGAAAGGGTTTCAGGAGGCACTGAGAACCAGCATTACTTTTCCCCGCTGGCACCTTTGCTGTGGCAGCAAAAGCTGGACGTTTGTCTTTTTTGCTCCGGAGGTTGCCGAAAGTGAAAACAGGTGCTTTTGAGGAAGGAGTCCGCAGGAAAGCAGAGAGGGCCAAATTGTCTGTGGCATTTGAAGAGGTTCCAGGACGCAGTGAGAACCAGCATTACTTTTCCCCGCTGGCATCTTTGCTGTGGCAGCAAAATCTGGACGTTTGTCTTTTTTGCTCCTGAGGATGCCGAAAGCGAAAACAGGTGCTTTTGAGGAAGGAGTCCGCAGGAAAGCAGAGAGGGCCAAATTGTCTGTGGCATTTGAAAGGGTTCCAGGAGGCAGTGAGAACCAGCATTACTTTTCCCCGCTGGCACCTCTGCTGTGGCAGCAAAAGCTGGACGTTTGTCTTTTTTACTCCGGAGTGTGCCGAAAGCAAAAACAGGTGCTTTTGAGGATGGAGTCCGCAGGAAAGCAGAGAGGGCCAAATTGTCTGGGGCATTTGAAAGAGTTCCAGGAGGTAGTGAGAACCAGCATTACTTTTCCCCGCTGGCACCTTTGCTGTGGCAGCAAAACCTGGACGTTTGTCTTTTTTGCTCTGGAGGCTCCCGAAAGCGAAAACAGGTGCTTTTGAGGATGGAGTCCGCAGGAAAGCAGAGAGGGCCAAATTGTCTGGGGCATTTGAAAGAGTTCCAGGAGGCAGTGAGAACCAGCATTACTTTTCCCGGCTGGCACCTTTGCTGTGGCAGCAAAACCTGGACGTTTGTTTTTTTCCTCCGGAGGCTGCCGAAAGCGAAAACAGGTGCTTTTGAGGATGGAGTCTGCAGGAAAGCAGAGAGGGCCAAATGGTCTGGGGCATTTGGAGGGGTTCCACGAGGCAGTGAGAACCAGCATTACTTTTCCCCGCTGGCACCTTTGCTGTGGCAGCAAAACCTGGACGTTTGTCTTTTTTGCTCCTGAGGATGCCGAAAGCGAAAACAGGTGCTTTTGAGGATGGAGTCCGCAGGAAAGCAGAGAGGGCCAAATTGTCTGGGGCATTTGAAAGGGTTTCAGGAGGCACTGAGAACCAGCATTACTTTTCCCCGCTGGCACCTTTGCTGTGGCAGCAAAAGCTGGACGTTTGTCTTTTTTGCTCCGGAGGTTGCCGAAAGTGAAAACAGGTGCTTTTGAGGAAGGAGTCCGCAGGAAAGCAGAGAGGGCCAAATTGTCTGTGGCATTTGAAGAGGTTCCAGGACGCAGTGAGAACCAGCATTACTTTTCCCCGCTGGCATATTTGCTGTGGCAGCAAAATCTGGACGTTTGTCTTTTTTGCTCCGGAGGCTGCCGAAAGCGAAAACAGGTGCTTTTGAGGAAGGAGTCCGCAGGAAAGCAGAGAGGGCCAAATTGTCTGTGGCATTTGAAAGGGTTCCAGGAGGCAGTGAGAACCAGCATTACTTTTCCCCGCTGGCACCTCTGCTGTGGCAGCAAAAGCTGGACGTTTGTCTTTTTTACTCCGGAGTGTGCCGAAAGCAAAAACAGGTGCTTTTGAGGATGGAGTCCGCAGGAAAGCAGAGAGGGCCAAATTGTCTGGGGCATTTGAAAGAGTTCCAGGAGGTAGTGAGAACCAGCATTACTTTTCCCCGCTGGCACCTTTGCTGTGGCAGCAAAACCTGGACGTTTGTCTTTTTTGCTCTGGAGGCTGCCGAAAGCGAAAACAGGTGCTTTTGAGGATGGAGTCCGCAGGAAAGCAGAGAGGGCCAAATTGTCTGGGGCATTTGAAAGAGTTCCAGGAGGCAGTGAGAACCAGCATTACTTTTCCCCGCTGGCACCTTTGCTGTGGCAGCAAAACCTGGACGTTTGTCTTTTTTGCTCCTGAGGATGCCGAAAGCAAAAACAGGTGCTTTTGAGGATAGAGTCCGCAGGAAAGCAGAGAGGGCCAAATTGTCTGGGGCATTTGAAAGGGTTTCAGGAGGCACTGAGAACCAGCATTACTTTTCCCCGCTGGCACCTTTGCTGTGGCAGCAAAATCTGGACGTTTGTCTTTTTTGCTCCGGAGGTTGCCGAAAGTGAAAACAGGTGCTTTTGAGGAAGGAGTCCGCAGGAAAGCAGAGAGGGCCAAATTGTCTGTGGCATTTGAAGAGGTTCCAGGACGCAGTGAGAACCAGCATTACTTTTCCCCGCTGGCATCTTTGCTGTGGCAGCAAAATCTGGACGTTTGTCTTTTTTGCTCCGGAGGCTGCCGAAAGCGAAAACAGGTGCTTTTGAGGAAGGAGTCCGCAGGAAAGCAGAGAGGGCCAAATTGTCTGTGGCATTTGAAAGGGTTCCAGGAGGCAGTGAGAACCAGCATTACTTTTCCCCGCTGGCACCTCTGCTGTGGCAGCAAAAGCTGGACGTTTGTCTTTTTTACTCCGGAGGTTGCCGAAAGTGAAAACAGGTGCTTTTGAGGATGGAGTCCGCAGGAAAGCAGAGAGGGCCAAATTGTCTGGGGCATTTGAAAGAGTTCCAGGAGGTAGTGAGAACCAGCATTACTTTTCCCCGCTGGCACCTTTGCTGTGGCAGCAAAACCTGGACGTTTGTCTTTTTTGCTCTGGAGGCTGCCGAAAGCGAAAACAGGTGCTTTTGAGGATGGAGTCCGCAGGAAAGCAGAGAGGGCCAAATTGTCTGGGGCATTTGAAAGAGTTCCAGGAGGCAGTGAGAACCAGCATTACTTTTCCCGGCTGGCACCTTTGCTGTGGCAGCAAAACCTGGACGTTTGTTTTTTTCCTCCGGAGGCTGCCGAAAGCGAAAACAGGTGCTTTTGAGGATGGAGTCCGCAGGAAAGCAGAGAGGGCCAAATTGTCTGGGGCATTTGAAAGGGTTCCAGGAGGCAGTGAGAACCAGCACTACTTTTCCCCGCTGGCACCTTTGCTGTGGCAGCAAAAGCTGGACGTTTGTCTTTTTTGCTCCTGAGGTTGTCGAAAGCGAAAACAGGTGCTTTTGAGGATGGAGTCCGCAGGAAAGCAGAGAGGGCCAAATTGTCTGTGGCTTTTGAAGAGGTTCCAGGAGGTAATGAGGACCAGCATTACTTTTCCCCGCTGGCACCTTTGCTGTGGCAGCAAAACCTGGACGTTTGTCTTTTTTGCTCCGGAGGCTGCCGAAAGCGAAAACAGGTGCTTTTGAGGATGGAGTCCGCAGGAAAGCAGAGAGGGCCAAATTGTCTGGGGCATTTGAAAGGGTTCCAGGAGGCAGTGAGAACCAGCATTACTTTTCCCCGCTGGCACCTTTGCTGTGGCAGCAAAAGCTGGACGTTTGTCTTTTTTGCTCCTGAGGTTGCCGAAAGCGAAAACAGGTGCTTTTGAGGATGGAGTCCGCAGGAAAGCAGAGAGGGCCAAATTGTCTGTGGCTTTTGAAGAGGTTCCAGGAGGTAATGAGGACCAGCATTACTTTTCCCCGCTGGCACCTTTGCTGTGGCAGCAAAACCTGGACGTTTGTCTTTTTTGCTCTTGATGTTGCCGAAAGCGAAAACAGGTGCTTTTGAGGATGGAGTCCGCAGGAAAGCAGAGAGGGCCAAATTGTCTGTGGCATTTGAAAGGGTTCCAGGAGGCAGTGAGAACCAGCATTACTTTTCCCCGGTGGCACCTTTGGTGTGGCAGCAAAAGCTGGACGTTTGTCTTTTTTGCTCCTGAGGATGCCGAAAGTGAAAACAGGTGCTTTTGAGGATGGAGTCCGCAGGAAAGCAGAGAGGGCCAAATTGTCTGGGGCATTTGAAAGAGTTCCAGGAGGCAGTGAGAACCAGCATTACTTTTCCCGGCTGGCACCTTTGCTGTGGCAGCAAAAGCTGGACGTTTGTCTTTTTTGCTCCGGAGGTTGCCGAAAGCGAAAACAGGTGCGTTTGAGGATGGAGTCCGCAGGAAAGCAGAGAGGGCCAAATAGTCTGGGGCATTTGAAAGGGTTCCAGGAGGCAGTGAGAACCAGCATTACTTTTGCCCGCTGGCACCTTTGCTGTGGCAGGAAAACCTGGACGTTTGTCTTTTTTGCTCCTGAGGTTTCCGAAAGCGAAAACAGGTGCTTTTGAGGATGGAGTCCGCAGGAAAGCAGAGAGGGCCAAATTGTCTGTGGCATTTGAAAGGGTTCCAGGAGGCAATGAGGACCAGCATAACTTTCCCCGCTGGCACCTTTGCTGTGGCAGCAAAACCTGGACGTTTGTCTTTTTTGCTCCTGAGGTTGACGAAAGCGAAAGCAGGTACTTTTGAGGATGGAGTCCGCAGGAAAGCAGAGAGGGCCAAATTGTCTGTGGCATTTGAAGAGGTTCCAGGAGGTGTGAGAACCAGCATTACTTTTGCCCGCTGGCACCTTTGCTGTGGCAGCAAAACTTGCACGTTTGTCTTTTTTGCTCCGGAGGCTGCCGAAAGCGAAAACAGGTGCTTTTGAGGATGGAGTCCGCAGGAAAGCAGAGAGGGCCAAATTGTCTGGGGCATTTGAAGAGGTTCCAGGAGGCAATGAGGACCAGCATCACTTTTCCCCGCTGGCACCTTTGCTGTGGCAGCAAAAGCTGGACGTTTGTCTTTTTACCACCGGAGGGCGGCGAAAGTGAAAAAAGGCGCTTTTGAGGATAGAGTCCGCAGGAAACCATAGAGGGCCAAATGGTCTGGGGCATTTGGAGGGGTTCCAGGAGGCAGTGAGAACCAGCATTACTTTTCCCCGCTGGCACCTTTGCTGTGGCAGCAAAAGCTGGACGTTTGTCTTTTTTGCTCCTGAGGATGCCGAAAGCGAAAACAGGTGCTTTTGAGGATGGAGTCCGCAGGAAAGCAGAGAGGGCCAAATTGTCTGGGGCATTTGAAAGGGTTCCAGGAGGCAGTGAGAACCAGCATTACTTTTGCCCGCTGGCACCTTTGCTGTGGCAGCAAAAGCTGGACGTTTGTCTTTTTTGCTCCGGAGGTTGCCGAAAGCGAAAACAGGTGCGTTTGAGGATGGAGTCCGCAGGAAAGCAGAGAGGGACAAATAGTCTGGGGCATGTGAAAGAGTTCCAGGAGCAGTGAGAACTAGCAGTACTTTTCCCGGCTGGCACCTTTGATGTGGCAGCAAAACGTGGACGTTTGTCTTTTTTGCTCCGGAGGTTGCCGAAAGCGAAAACAGGTGCTTTTGAGGATGGAGTCCGCAGGAAAGCAGAGAGGGCCAAATTGTCTGTGGCATTTGAAGAGGTTCCAGGACGCAGTGAGAACCAGCATTACTTTTCCCCGCTGGCATCTTTGCTGTGGCAGCAAAACCTGGACGTTTGTCTTTTTTGCTCCTGAGGTTGCCGAAAGCGAAAACAGGTGCTTTTGAGGATGGAGTCCGCAGGAAAGAAGAGAGGGCCAAATCGTCTGTGGCATTTGAAAGAGTTCTAGGAGGTAGTGAGAACCAGCATTACTTTTCCCCGCTGGCACCTTTGCTGTGGCAGCAAAACCTGGACGTTTGTCTTTTTTGCTCCGGAGGCTGCCGAAAGCGAAAACAGGTGCTTTTGAGGATGGAGTCCGCAGGAAAGCAGAGAGGGCCAAATTGTCTGGTGCATTTGAAAGGGTTCTAGGAGGTAGTGAGAACCAGCATTACTTTTCCCCGCTGGCACCTTTGCTGTGGCAGCAAAACCTGGACGTTTGTTTTTTTGCTCCGGAGGCTGCCGAAAGCGAAAACAGGTGCTTTTGAGCATGGAGTCCGCAGGAAAGCAGAGAGGGCCAAATTGTCTGGGGCATTTGAAAAGGTTCCAGGACGCAGTGAGAACCAGCATTACTTTTCCCCGCTGGCATCTTTGCTGTGGCAGCAAAAGCTGGACGTTTGTCTTTTTTGCTCCTGAGGTTGCCGAAAGCGAAAACAGGTGCTTTTGAGGATGGAGTCCGCAGGAAAGCAGAGAGGGCCAAATTGTCTGGGGCATTTGAAAGAGTTCTAGGAGGTAGTGAGAACCAGCATTACTTTTCCCCGCTGGCACCTTTGCTGTGGCAGCAAAACCTGGACGTTTGTCTTTTTTACTCCGGAGGTTGCCGAAAAAAAAAACAGGTGCTTTTGAGGATGGAGTCCGCAGGAAAGCAGAGAGGGCCAAATTGTCTGGGGCATTTGAAAGAGTTCCAGGAGGTAGTGAGAACCAGCATTACTTTTCCCCGCTGGCACCTTTGCTGTGGCAGCAAAACCTGGACGTTTGTCTTTTTTGCTCTGGAGGCTGCCGAAAGCGAAAACAGGTGCTTTTGAGGATGGAGTCCGCAGGAAAGCAGAGAGGGCCAAATTGTCTGGGGCATTTGAAAGAGTTCCAGGAGGCAGTGAGAACCAGCATTACTTTTCCCGGCTGGCACCTTTGCTGTGGCAGCAAAACCTGGACGTTTGTTTTTTTCCTCCGGAGGCTGCCGAAAGCGAAAACAGGTGCTTTTGAGGATGGAGTCCGCAGGAAAGCAGAGAGGGCCAAATTGTCTGGGGCATTTGAAAGGGTTCCAGGAGGCAGTGAGAACCAGCATTACTTTTCCCCGCTGGCACCTTTGCTGTGGCAGCAAAACCTGGACGTTTGTCTTTTTTGCTCTGGAGGTTGCCGAAAGCGAAAACAGGTGCTTTTGAGGATGGAGTCCGCAGGAAAGCAGAGAGGGCCAAATTGTCTGTGGCTTTTGAAGAGGTTCCAGGAGGCAATGAGGACCAGCATCACTTTTCCCCGCTGGCACCTTTGCTGTGGCAGCAAAAGCTGGACGTTTGTCTTTTTACCACCGGAGGGCGCCGAAAGTGAAAAAAGGCGCTTTTGAGGATAGAGTCCGCAGGAAAGCAGAGAGGGCCAAATGGTCTGGGGCATTTGAAGGGGTTCCAGGAGGCAGTGAGAACCAGCATTACTTTTCGCCGCTGGCACCTTTGCTGTGGCAGCAAAAGCTGGACGTTTGTCTTTTTTGCTCTGCAGGATGCCGAAAGCGAAAAAAGGTGCTTTTGAGGATGGAGTCCGCAGGAAAGTAGAGAGGGCCAAATTGTCTGTGGCATTTGAAAGGGTTCCAGGAGGCAGTGAGAACCAGCATTACTTTTCCCCGCTGGCACCTTTGCTGTGGCAGCAAAAGCTGGACGTTTGTCTTTTTTGCTCCTGAGGTTGCCGAAAGCGAAAACAGGTGCTTTTGAGGAGGGACTCCGCAGGAAAGCAGAGAGGGCCAAATTGTCTGGGGCATTTGAAAGGGTTCCAGGAGGCAGTGAGAACCAGCATTACTTTTCCCCGCTGGCACCTTTGCTGTGGCAGCAAAACCTGGACGTTTGTCTTTTTTGCTCCGGAGGTTGCCGAAAGCGAAAACAGGTGCTTTTGAGGATGGAGTCCGCAGGAAAGCAGAGAGGGCCAAATTGTCTGGGGCATTTGAAAGAGTTCCAGGAGGCAGTGAGAACCAGCATTACTTTTCCCGGCTGGCACCTTTGCTGTGGCAGCAAAACCTGGACGTTTGTCTTTTTTGCTCCGGAGGCTGCCGAAAACGAAAACAGGTGCTTTTGAGGATGGAGTCCGCAGGAAAGCAGAGAGGGCCAAATTGTCTGGGGCATTTGAAAAGGGTTCCAGGAGGCAGTGAGAACCAGCATTACTTTTCCCCGCTGGCACCTCTGCTGTGGCAGCAAAAGCTGGACGTTTGTCTTTTTTGCTCCTAAGGCTGCCGAAAGCGAAAACAGGTGCTTTTGAGGATGGAGTCCGCAGGAAAGAAGAGAGGGCTAAATTGTCTGGGGCATTTGAAAGAGTTCCAGGAGGTAGTGAGAACCAGCATTACTTTTCCCCGCTGGCACCTTTGCTGTGGCAGCAAAACCTGGACGTTTGTCTTTTTTGCTCTGGAGGCTGCCGAAAGCGAAAAGAGGTGCTTTTGAGGATGGAGTCCGCAGGAAAGCAGAGAGGGCCAAATTGTCTGGGGCATTTGAAAGGGTTCCAGGAGGTAGTGAGAACCAGCATTACTTTTCCCGGCTGGCACCTTTGCTGTGGCAGCAAAACCTGGACGTTTGTCTTTTTTGCTCCGGAGGCTGCCGAAAGCGAAAACAGGTGCTTTTGAGGATGGAGTCCGCAGGAAAGCAGAGAGGGCCAAATTGTCTGGGGCATTTGAAGAGGTTCCAGGACGCAGTGAGAACCAGCATTACTTTTCGCCGCTGGCACCTTTGCTGTGGCAGCAAAACCTGGACGTTTGTCTTTTTTGCTCTGGAGGCTGCCGAAAGCGAAAACAGGTGCTTTTGAGGATGGAGTCCGCAGGAAAGCAGAGAGGGCCAAATTGTCTGTGGCATTTGAAAGAGATCTAGGAGGTAGTGAGAACCAGCATTACTTTTCCCCGCTGGCACCTTTGCTGTGGCAGCAAAAGCTGGACGTTTGTCTTTTTTCCTCCGGAGGCTGCCGAAAGCGAAAACAGGTGCTTTTGAGGATGGAGTCCGCAGGAAAGCAGAGAGGGCCAAATAGTCTGGGGCATTTGAAAGGGTTCCAGGAGGCAGTGAGAACCAGCATTACTTTTCCCCGCTGGCACTTCTGCTGTGGCAGCAAAAGCTGGACGTTTGTCTTTTTTGCTCCGGAGGATGCCGAAAGCGAAAACAGGTGCTTTTGAGGATGGAGTCCGCAGGAAAGCAGAGAGGGCCAAATTCTCTGGGGCATTTGAAAGAGTTCTAGGAGGTAGTAAGAACCAGCATTACTTTTCCCCCTGGCATCTTTGCTGTGGCAGCAAAAGCTGGACGTTTGTCTTTTTTGCTTTGGAGGCTGCCGAAAGCGAAAACAGGTGCTTTTGAGGATGGAGTCCGCAGGAAAGCAGAGAGGGCCGAATTGTCTGGGGCATTTGAAAGAGTTCCAGGAGGTAGTGAGAACCAGCATTACTTTTCCCGGCTGGCACCTTTGCTGTGGCAGCAAAAGCTGGACGTTTGTCTTTTTTGCTCCGGAGGTTGCTGAAAGCGAAAACAGGTGCTTTTGAGGATGGAGTCCGCAGGAAAGCAGAGAGGGCCAAATTGTCTGGGGCATTTGAAAGAGTTCCAGAAGGCAGTGAGAACCAGCATTACTTTTCCCCGCTGGCACCTCTGCTGTGGCAGCAAAAGCTGGACGTTTGTCTTTTTTGCTCCTGAGGATGCCGAAAGCGAAAACAGGTGCTTTTGAGGATGGAGTCCGCAGGAAAGCAGAGAGGGCCAAATTGTCTGGGGCATTTGAAAGAGTTCCAGGAGGCAGTGAGAACCAGCATTACTTTTCCCCGCTGGCACCTTTGCTGTGGCAGCAAAAGCTGGACGTTTGTCTTTTTTGCTCCTGAGGTTGCCGAAAGCGAAAAGAGGTGCTTTTGAGGATGGAGTCCGCAGGAAAGCAGAGAGGGCCAAATTGTCTGTGGTTTTTGAAGAGGTTCCAGGAGGCAATGAGGACCAGCATTACTTTTCCCCGCTGGCAAATTTGCTGTGGCAGCAAAAGCTGGACGTTTGTCTTTTTTGCTCTGGAGGCTGCCGAAAGCGAAAACAGGTGCTTTTGAGGATGGAGTCCGCAGAAAAGCAGAGAGGGCCAAATTGTCTGGGGCATTTGAAAGGGTTCCAGGAGGCAGTGAGAACCAGCATTACTTTTCCCCGCTGGCACCTTTGCTGTGGCAGCAAAAGCTGGACGTTTGTCTTTTTTGCTCCTGAGGATGCCGAAAGTGAAAACAGGTGCTTTTAAGGATGAAGTCCGCAGGAAAGCAGAGAGGGCCAAATTGTCTGGGGCATTTGAAAGAGTTCCAGGAGGCAATGAGAACCAGCATTACTTTTCCCCGCTGGCACCTTTGCTGTGGCATCAAAATCTGGACGTTTGTCTTTTTTACTCCGGAGGCTGCCGAAAACGAAAACAGGTGCTTTTGAGGATGGAGTCCGCAGGAAAGCAGAGAGGGCCAAATTGTCTGGGGCATTAGAAAAGGGTTCCAGGAGGCAGTGAGAACCAGCATTACTTTTGCCCGCTGGCACCTTTGCTGTGGCTGGAAAACCTGGACGTTTGTCTTTTTTGCTCCTGAGGTTTCCGAAAGGGAAAACAGGTGCTTTTGAGGATGGAGTCCGCAGGAAAGCAGAGAGGGCCAAATTGTCTGGGGCATTTGAAGAGGTCCCAGGACGCAGTGAGAACCAGCATTACTTTTCCCCGCTGGCACCTTTGCTGTGGCAGCAAAACCTGGACGTTTGTCTTTTTTGCTCCGGAGGCTGCCGAAAGCGAAAACAGGTGCTTTTGAGGATGGAGTCCGCAGGAAAGCAGACAGGGCCAAATTGTCTGTGGCATTTGAAAGAGTTCTAGGAGGTAGTGAGAACCAGCATTACTTTTCCCCGCTGGCACCTTTGCTGTGGCAGCAAAAGCTGGACGTTTGTCTTTTTTGCTCCGGAGGCTGCCGAAAGCGAAAACAGGTGCTTTTGAAGATGCAGTCCGCAGGAAAGCAGAGAGGGCCAAATTGTCTGGGGCATTTGAAAGGGTTCCAGGAGGCAGTGAGAACCAGCATTACTTTTCCCCGCTGGCACCTCTGCTGTGGCAGCAAAAGCTGGACGTTTGTCTTTTTTGCTCCTGAGGATGCCGAAAGCGAAAACAGGTGCTTTTGAGGATGGAGTCCGCAGGAAAGAAGAGAGGGCCAAATTGTCTGTGGCATTTGAAAGAGTTCTAGGAGGTAGTGAGAACCAGCATTACTTTTCCCCGCTGGCACCTTTGCTGTGGCAGCAAAAGCTGGACGTTTGTCTTTTTTGCTTTGGAGGCTGCCGAAAGCGAAAACAGGTGCTTTTAAGGATGGAGTCCGCAGGAAAGCAGAGAGGGCCAAATTGTCTGGGGCATTTGAAAGAGTTCCAGGAGGTAGTGAGAACCAGCATTACTTTTCCCCGCTGGCACCTTTCCTGTGGCAGCAAAACCTGGACGTTTGTCTTTTTTGCTCTGGAGGCTGCCGAAAGCGAAAACAGGTGCTTTTGAGGATGGAGTCCGCAGGAAAGCAGAGAGGGCCAAATTGTCTGGGGCATTTGAAAGAGTTCCAGGAGGCAGTGAGAACCAGCATTACTTTTCCCGGCTGGCACCTTTGCTGTGGCAGCAAAAGCTGGACGTTTGTCTTTTTTGCTCCGGAGGTTGCCGAAAGCGAAAACAGGTGCTTTTGAGGATGGAGTCCGCAGGAAAGCAGAGAGGGCCAAATTGTCTGGGGCATTTGAAGAGGTTCCAGGACGCAGTGAGAACCAGCATTACTTTTCGCCGCTGGCACCTTTGCTGTGGCCGCAAAACCTGGACGTTTGTCTTTTTTCCTCCGGAGGCTGCCGAAAGCGAAAACAGGTGCTTTTGAGGATGGAGTCCGCAGGAAAGCAGAGAGGGCCAAATTGTCTGGGGCATTTGAAGAGGTTCCAGGACGCAGTGAGAACCAGCATTACTTTTCGCCGCTGGCACCTTTGCTGTGGCAGCAAAAGCTGGACGTTTGTCTTTTTTGCTCTGGAGGCTGCCGAAAGCGAAAACAGGTGCTTTTGAGGATGGAGTCCGCAGGAAAGCAGAGAGGGCCAAATTGTCTGTGGCATTTGAAGAGGTTCCAGGAGGCAATGAGGACCAGCATAACTTTTCCCCGCTGGCACCTTTGCTGTGGCAGCAAAACCTGGACGTTTGTCTTTTTTGCTTTGGAGGCTGCCGAAAGCGAAAACAGGTGCTTTTGAGGATGGAGTCCGCAGGAAAGCAGAGAGGGCCAAATTGTCTGGGGCATTTGAAAGAGTTCCAGGAGGCAGTGAGAACCAGCATTACTTTTCCCGGCTGGCACATTTGCTGTGGCAGCAAAAGCTGGACGTTTGTCTTTTTTGCTCCGGAGGTTGCCGAAAGCGAAAACAGGTGCTTTTGAGGATGGAGTCCGCAGGAAAGCAGAGAGGGCCAAATTGTCTGTGGCATTTGAAAGAGTTCTAGGAGGCAGTGAGAACCAGCATTACTTTTCCCCGCTGGTACCTCTGCTGTGGCAGCAAAAGCTGGACGTTTGTCTTTTTTGCTCCTGAGGATGCCGAAAGCGAAAACAGGTGCTTTTGAGGATGGAGTCCGCAGGAAAGCAGAGAGGGCCAAATTGTCTGGGGCATTTGAAAGAGTTCCAGGAGGCAGTGAGAACCAGCATTACTTTTCCCCGCTGGCACCTCTCCTGTGGCAGAAAAAGCTGGACGTTTGTCTTTTTTGCTCCTGAGGTTGCCGAAAGCGAAAAGAGGTGCTTTTGAGGATGGAGTCCGCAGGAAAGCAGAGAGGGCCAAATTGTCTGTGGTTTTTGAAGAGGTTCCAGGAGGCAATGAGGACCAGCATTACTTTTCCCCGCTGGCAAATTTGCTGTGGCAGCAAAAGCTGGACGTTTCTCTTTTTTGCTCTGGAGGCTGCCGAAAGCGAAAACAGGTGCTTTTGAGGATGGAGTCCGCAGAAAAGCAGAGAGGGCCAAATTGTCTGGGGCATTTGAAAGGGTTCCAGGAGGCAGTGAGAACCAGCATTACTTTTGCCCGCTGGCACCTTTGCTGTGGCAGGAAAACCTGGACGTTTGTCTTTTTTGCTCCGGAGGCTGCCGAAAACGAAAACAGGTGCTTTTGAGGATGGAGTCCGCAGGAAAGCAGAGAGGGCCAAATTGTCTGGGGCATTTGAAAAGGGTTCCGGGAGGCAGTGAGAACCAGCATTACTTTTGCCCGCTGGCACCTTTGCTGTGGCAGGAAAACCTGGACGTTTGTCTTTTTTGCTCCTGAGGTTTCCGAAAGCGAAAACAGGTGCTTTTGAGGATGGAGTCCGCAGGAAAGAAGAGAGGGCCAAATTGTCTGGGGCATTTGAAAGAGTTCTAGGAGGTAGTGAGAACCAGCATTACTTTTCCCCGCTGGCACCTCTGCTGTGGCAGCAAAAGCTGGACGTTTGTCTTTTTTGCTCCTGAGGATGCCGAAAGCGAAAACAGGTGCTTTTAAGGATGGAGTCCGCAGGAAAGCAGAGAGGGCCAAATTGTCTGGGGCATTTGAAAGAGTTCCAGGAGGTAGTGAGAACCAGCATTACTTTTCCCCGCTGGCACCTTTGCTGTGGCAGCAAAACCTGGACGTTTGTCTTTTTTGCTCTGGAGGCTGCCGAAAGCGAAAAGAGGTGCTTTTGAGGATGGAGTCCGCAGGAAAGCAGAGAGGGCCAAATTGTCTGGGGCATTTGAAAGGGTTCCAGGAGGCAGTGAGAACCAGCATTACTTTTCCCGGCTGGCACCTCTGCTGTGGCAGCAAAACCTGGACGTTTGTCTTTTTTGCTCCGGAGGCTGCCGAAAGCGAAAACAGGTGCTTTTGAGGATGGAGTCCGCAGGAAAGCAGAGAGGGCCAAATTGTCTGGAGCATTTGAAGAGGTTCCAGGACGCAGTGAGAACCAGCATTACTTTTCGCCGCTGGCACCTTTGCTGTGGCAGCAAAACCTGGACGTTTGTCTTTTTTGCTCTGGAGGCTGCCGAAAGCGAAAACAGGTGCTTTTGAGGATGGAGTCCGCAGGAAAGCAGAGAGGGCCAAATTGTCTGTGGCATTTGAAAGAGTTCTAGGAGGTAGTGAGAACCAGCATTACTTTTCCCCGCTGGCACCTTTGCTGTGGCAGCAAAAGCTGGACGTTTGTCTTTTTTCCTCCGGAGGCTGCCGAAAGCGAAAACAGGTGCTTTTGAGGATGGAGTCCGCAGGAAAGCAGAGAGGGCCAAATTGTCTGGGGCATTTGAAAGGGTTCCAGGAGGCAGTGAGAACCAGCATTACTTTTCCCCGATGGCACCTCTGCTGTGGCAGCAAAAGCTGGACGTTTGTCTTTTTTGCTCCTGAGGATGCCGAAAGCGAAAACAGGTGCTTTTGAGGATGGAGTCCGCAGGAAAGCAGAGAGGGCCAAATTCTCTGGGGCATTTGAAAGAGTTCTAGGAGGTAGTAAGAACCAGCATTACTTTTCCCCCTGGCATCTTTGCTGTGGCAGCAAAAGCTGGACGTTTGTCTTTTTTGCTTTGGAGGCTGACGAAAGCGAAAACAGGTGCTTTTGAGGATGGAGTCCGCAGGAAAGCAGAGAGGGCCGAATTGTCTGGGGCATTTGAAAGGGTTCCAGGAGGCAGTGAGAACCAGCATTACTTTTCCCCGCTGGCACCTCTGCTGTGGCAGCAAAAGCTGGACGTTTGTCTTTTTTGCTCCTGAGGATGCCGAAAGCGAAAACAGGTGCTTTTGAGGATGGAGTCCGCAGGAAAGAAGAGAGGGCCAAATTGTCTGTGGCATTTGAAAGAGTTCTAGGAGGTAGTGAGAACCAGCATTACTTTTCCCCGCTGGCACCTTTGCTGTGGCAGCAAAAGCTGGACGTTTGTCTTTTTTGCTTTGGAGGCTGCCGAAAGTGAAAACAGGTGCTTTTAAGGATGGAGTCCGCAGGAAAGCAGAGAGGGCCAAATTGTCTGGGGCATTTGAAAGAGTTCCAGGAGGTAGTGAGAACCAGCATTACTTTTCCCCGCTGGCACCTTTGCTGTGGCAGCAAAACCTGGACGTTTGTCTTTTTTGCTCTGGAGGCTGCCGAAAGCGAAAACAGGTGCTTTTGAGGATGGAGTCCGCAGGAAAGCAGAGAGGGCCAAATTGTCTGGGGCATTTGAAAGAGTTCCAGGAGGCAGTGAGAACCAGCATTACTTTTCCCCGCTGGCACCTTTGCTGTGGCAGCAAAAGCTGGACCTTTGTCTTTTTTGCTCCGGAGGTTGCCGAAAGCGAAAACAGGTGCTTTTGAGGATGGAGTCTGCAGGAAAGCAGAGAGGGCCAAATTGTCTGGGGCATTTGAAAGGGTTCCAGGAGGCAGTGAGAACCAGCATTACTTTTCCCCGCTGGCACCTCTGCTGTGGCAGCAAAAGCTGGACGTTTGTCTTTTTTGCTCCTGAGGCTGCCGAAAGCGAAAAGAGGTGCTTTTGAGGATGGAGTCCGCAGGAAAGCAGAGAGGGCCAAATTCTCTGGGGCATTTGAAAGAGTTCTAGGAGGTAGTAAGAACCAGCATTACTTTTCCTCCTGGCATCTTTGCTGTGGCAGCAAAAGCTGGACGTTTGTCTTTTTTGCTTTGGAGGCTGCCGAAAGCGAAAACAGGTGCTTTTGAGGATGGAGTCCGCAGGAAAGCAGAGAGGGCCGAATTGTCTGGGGCATTTGAAAGAGTTCCAGGAGGTAGTGAGAACCAGCATTACTTTTCCCGGCTGGCACCTTTGCTGTGGCAGCAAAAGCTGGACGTTTGTCTTTTTTGCTCTGGAGGCTGCCGAAAGCGAAAACAGGTGCTTTTGAGGATGGAGTCCGCAGGAAAGCAGAGAGGGCCAAATTGTCTGGGGCATTTGAAGAGGTTCCAGGAGGCAATGAGGACCAGCATAACTTTTCCCCGCTGGCACCTTTGCTGTGGCAGCAAAACCTGGACGTTTGTCTTTTTTGCTCTGGAGGCTGCCGAAAGCGAAAACAGGTGCTTTTGAGGATGGAGTCCGCAGGAAAGCAGAGATGGCCAAATTGTCTGGGGCATTTGAAAGAGTTCCAGGAGGCAGTGAGAACCAGCATTACTTTTCCCGGCTGGCACCTTTGCTGTGGCAGCAAAAGCTGGACGTTTGTCTTTTTTGCTCGGGAGGTTGCCGAAAGCGAAAACAGGTGCTTTTGAGGATGGAGTCCGCAGGAAAGCAGAGAGGGCCAAATTGTCTGGGGCATTTGAAAGAGTTCCAGGAGGCAGTGAGAACCAGCATTACTTTTCCCCGCTGGCACCTCTGCTGTGGCAGCAAAAGCTGGACGTTTGTCTTTTTTGCTCCTGAGGATGCCGAAAGCGAAAACAGGTGCTTTTGAGGATGGAGTCCGCAGGAAAGCAGAGAGGGCCAAATTGTCTGGGGCATTTGAAAGAGTTCCAGGAGGCAGTGAGAACCAGCATTACTTTTCCCCGCTGGCACCTCTCCTGTGGCAGAAAAAGCTGGACGTTTGTCTTTTTTGCTCCTGAGGTTGCCGAAAGCGAAAAGAGGTGCTTTTGAGGATGGAGTCCGCAGGAAAGCAGAGAGGGCCAAATTGTCTGTGGTTTTTGAAGAGGTTCCAGGAGGCAATGAGGACCAGCATTACTTTTCCCCGCTGGCAAATTTGCTGTGGCAGCAAAAGCTGGACGTTTGTCTTTTTTGCTCTGGAGGCTGCCGAAAGCGAAAACAGGTGCTTTTGAGGATGGAGTCCGCAGAAAAGCAGAGAGGGCCAAATTGTCTGGGGCATTTGAAAGGGTTCCAGGAGGCAGTGAGAACCAGCATTACTTTTCCCCGCTGGCACATTTGCTGTGGCAGCAAAAGCTGGACGTTTGTCTTTTTTGCTCCTGAGGATGACGAAAGTGAAAACAGGTGCTTTTAAGGATGAAGTCCGCAGGAAAGCAGAGAGGGCCAAATTGTCTGGGGCATTTGAAAGAGTTCCAGGAGGCAATGAGAACCAGCATTACTTTTCCCCGCTGGCACCTTTGCTGTGGCAGCAAAAGCTGGACGTTTGTCTTTTTTGCTCCGGAGGCTGCCGAAAAAGAAAACAGGTGCTTTTGAGGATGGAGTCCGCAGGAAAGCAGAGAGGGCCAAATTGTCTGTGGCATTTGAAGAGGTTCCAGGACGCAGTGAGAACCAGCATTACTTTTCCCCGCTGGCACCTTTGCTGTGGCAGCAAAACCTGGACGTTTGTCTTTTTTGCTCCGGAGGCTGCCGAAAGCGAAAACAGGTGCTTTTGAGGATGGAGTCCGCAGGAAAGCAGACAGGGCCAAATTGTCTGTGGCATTTGAAAGAGTTCTAGGAGGTAGTGAGAACCAGCATTACTTTTCCCCGCTGGCACCTTTGCTGTGGCAGCAAAAGCTGGACGTTTGTCTTTTTTGCTCCGGAGGCTGCCGAAAGCGAAAACAGGTGCTTTTGAAGATGCAGTCAGCAGGAAAGCAGAGAGGGCCAAATTGTCTGGGGCATTTGAAAGGGTTCCAGGAGGCAGTGAGGACCAGCATTACTTTTCCCCGCTGGCACCTCTGCTGTGGCAGCAAAAGCTGGACGTTTGTCTTTTTTGCTCCTGAGGATGCCTAAAGTGAAAACAGGTGCTTTTGAGGATGGAGTCCGCAGGAAAGAAGAGAGGGCCAAATTGTCTGGGGCATTTGAAAGGGTTCCAGGAGGTAGTGAGAACCAGCATTACTTTTCCCCGCTGGCACCTTTGCTGTGGCAGCAAAAGCTGGACGTTTGTCTTTTTTGCTTTGGAGGCTGCCGAAAGCGAAAACAGGTGCTTTTAAGGATGGAGTCCGCAGGAAAGCAGAGAGGGCCAAATTGTCTGGGGCATTTGAAAGAGTTCCAGGAGGTAGTGAGAACCAGCATTACTTTTCCCGGCTGGCACCTTTGCTGTGGCAGCAAAAGCTGGACGTTTGTCTTTTTTGCTCTGGAGGCTGCCGAAAGCGAAAAGAGGTGCTTTTGAGGATGGAGTCCGCAGGAAAGCAGAGAGGGCCAAATTGTCTGGGGCATTTGAAAGGGTTCCAGGAGGTAGTGAGAACCAGCATTACTTTTCCCGGCTGGCACCTTTGCTGTGGCAGCAAAACCTGGACGTTTGTCTTTTTTGCTCCGGAGGCTGCCGAAAGCGAAAACAGGTGCTTTTGAGGATGGAGTCCGCAGGAAAGCAGAGAGGGCCAAATTGTCTGGGGCATTTGAAGAGGTTCCAGGAGGCAGTGAGAACCAGCATTACTTTTCGCCGCTGGCACCTTTGCTGTGGCAGCAAAACCTGGACGTTTGTCTTTTTTGCTCTGGAGGCTGCCGAAAGCGAAAACAGGTGCTTTTGAGGATGGAGTCCGCAGGAAAGCAGAGAGGGCCAAATTGTCTGTGGCATTTGAAAGAGTTCTAGGAGGTAGTGAGAACCAGCATTACTTTTCCCCGCTGGCACCTTTGCTGTGGCAGCAAAAGCTGGACGTTTGTCTTTTTTCCTCCGGAGGCTGCCGAAAGCGAAAACAGGTGCTTTTGAGGATGGAGTCTGCAGGAAAGCAGAGAGGGCCAAATTGTCTGGGGCATTTGAAAGGGTTCCAGGAGGCAGTTAGAACCAGCATTACTTTTCCCCGCTGGCACCTCTGCTGTGGCAGCAAAAGCTGGACGTTTGTCTTTTTTGCTCCGGAGGATGCCGAAAGCGAAAACAGGTGCTTTTGAGGATGGAGTCCGCAGGAAAGCAGAGAGGGCCAAATTCTCTGGGGCATTTGAAAGAGTTCTAGGAGGTAGTAAGAACCAGCATTACTTTTCCCCCTGGCATCTTTGCTGTGGCAGCAAAAGCTGGACGTTTGTCTTTTTTGCTTTGGAGGCTGCCGAAAGCGAAAACAGGTGCTTTTGAGGATGGAGTCCGCAGGAAAGCAGAGAGGGCCGAATTGTCTGGGGCATTTGAAAGAGTTCCAGGAGGTAGTGAGAACCAGCATTACTTTTCCCGGCTGGCACCTTTGCTGTGGCAGCAAAAGCTGGACGTTTGTCTTTTTTGCTCTGGAGGCTGCCGAAAGCGAAAACAGGTGCTTTTGAGGATGGAGTCCGCAGGAAAGCAGAGAGGGCCAAATTGTCTGGGGCATTTGAAGAGGTTCCAGGAGGCAATGAGGACCAGCATAACTTTTCCCCGCTGGCACCTTTGCTGTGGCAGCAAAACCTGGACGTTTGTCTTTTTTGCTCTGGAGGCTGCCGAAAGCGAAAACAGGTGCTTTTGAGGATGGAGTCCGCAGGAAAGCAGAGATGGCCAAATTGTCTGGGGCATTTGAAAGAGTTCCAGGAGGCAGTGAGAACCAGCATTACTTTTCCCGGCTGGCACCTTTGCTGTGGCAGCAAAAGCTGGACGTTTGTCTTTTTTGCTCGGGAGGTTGCCGAAAGCGAAAACAGGTGCTTTTGAGGATGGAGTCCGCAGGAAAGCAGAGAGGGCCAAATTGTCTGGGGCATTTGAAAGAGTTCCAGGAGGCAGTGAGAACCAGCATTACTTTTCCCCGCTGGCACCTCTGCTGTGGCAGCAAAAGCTGGACGTTTGTCTTTTTTGCTCCTGAGGATGCCGAAAGCGAAAACAGGTGCTTTTGAGGATGGAGTCCGCAGGAAAGCAGAGAGGGCCAAATTGTCTGGGGCATTTGAAAGAGTTCCAGGAGGCAGTGAGAACCAGCATTACTTTTCCCCGCTGGCACCTCTCCTGTGGCAGAAAAAGCTGGACGTTTGTCTTTTTTGCTCCTGAGGTTGCCGAAAGCGAAAAGAGGTGCTTTTGAGGATGGAGTCCGCAGGAAAGCAGAGAGGGCCAAATTGTCTGTGGTTTTTGAAGAGGTTCCAGGAGGCAATGAGGACCAGCATTACTTTTCCCCGCTGGCAAATTTGCTGTGGCAGCAAAAGCTGGACGTTTGTCTTTTTTGCTCTGGAGGCTGCCGAAAGCGAAAACAGGTGCTTTTGAGGATGGAGTCCGCAGAAAAGCAGAGAGGGCCAAATTGCCTGGGGCATTTGAAAGGGTTCCAGGAGGCAGTGAGAACCAGCATTACTTTTCCCCGCTGGCACATTTGCTGTGGCAGCAAAAGCTGGACGTTTGTCTTTTTTGCTCCTGAGGATGCCGAAAGTGAAAACAGGTGCTTTTAAGGATGAAGTCCGCAGGAAAGCAGAGAGGGCCAAATTGTCTGGGGCATTTGAAAGAGTTCCAGGAGGCAATGAGAACCAGCATTACTTTTCCCCGCTGGCACCTTTGCTGTGGCAGCAAAAGCTGGACGTTTGTCTTTTTTGCTCCGGAGGCTGCCGAAAAAGAAAACAGGTGCTTTTGAGGATGGAGTCCGCAGGAAAGCAGAGAGGGCCAAATTGTCTGGGGCATTTGAAAAGGGTTCCAGGAGGCAGTGAGAACCAGCATTACTTTTGCCCGCTGGCACCTTTGCTGTGGCAGGAAAACCTGGACGTTTGTCTTTTTTGCTCCTGAGGTTTCCGAAAGCGAAAACAGGTGCTTTTGAGGATGGAGTCCGCAGGAAAGCAGAGAGGGCCAAATTGTCTGTGGCATTTGAAGAGGTTCCAGGACGCAGTGAGAACCAGCATTACTTTTCCCCGCTGGCACCTTTGCTGTGGCAGCAAAACCTGGACGTTTGTCTTTTTTGCTCCGGAGGCTGCCGAAAGCGAAAACAGGTGCTTTTGAGGATGGAGTCCGCAGGAAAGCAGACAGGGCCAAATTGTCTGTGGCATTTGAAAGAGTTCTAGGAGGTAGTGAGAACCAGCATTACTTTTCCCCGCTGGCACCTTTGCTGTGGCAGCAAAAGCTGGACGTTTGTCTTTTTTGCTCCGGAGGCTGCCGAAAGCGAAAACAGGTGCTTTTGAAGATGCAGTCCGCAGGAAAGCAGAGAGGGCCAAATTGTCTGGGGCATTTGAAAGGGTTCCAGGAGGCAGTGAGGACCAGCATTACTTTTCCCCGCTGGCACCTCTGCTGTGGCAGCAAAAGCTGGACGTTTGTCTTTTTTGCTCCTGAGGATGCCTAAAGCGAAAACAGGTGCTTTTGAGGATGGAGTCCGCAGGAAAGAAGAGAGGGCCAAATTGTCTGTGGCATTTGAAAGAGTTCTAGGAGGTAGTGAGAACCAGCATTACTTTTCCCCGCTGGCACCTTTGCTGTGGCAGCAAAAGCTGGACGTTTGTCTTTTTTGCTTTGGAGGCTGCCGAATGCGAAAACAGGTGCTTTTAAGGATGGAGTCCGCAGGAAAGCAGAGAGGGCCAAATTGTCTGGGGCATTTGAAAGAGTTCCAGGAGGTAGTGAGAACCAGCATTACTTTTCCCGGCTGGCACCTTTGCTGTGGCAGCAAAAGCTGGACGTTTGTCTTTTTTGCTCTGGAGGCTGCCGAAAGCGAAAAGAGGTGCTTTTGAGGATGGAGTCCGCAGGAAAGCAGAGAGGGCCAAATTGTCTGGGGCATTTGAAAGGGTTCCAGGAGGTAGTGAGAACCAGCATTACTTTTCCCGGCTGGCACCTTTGCTGTGGCAGCAAAACCTGGACGTTTGTCTTTTTTGCTCCGGAGGCTGCCGAAAGCGAAAACAGGTGCTTTTGAGGATGGAGTCCGCAGGAAAGCAGAGAGGGCCAAATTGTCTGGGGCATTTGAAGAGGTTCCAGGAGGCAGTGAGAACCAGCATTACTTTTCGCCGCTGGCACCTTTGCTGTGGCAGCAAAACCTGGACGTTTGTCTTTTTTGCTCTGGAGGCTGCCGAAAGCGAAAACAGGTGCTTTTGAGGATGGAGTCCGCAGGAAAGCAGAGAGGGCCAAATTGTCTGTGGCATTTGAAAGAGTTCTAGGAGGTAGTGAGAACCAGCATTACTTTTCCCCGCTGGCACCTTTGCTGTGGCAGCAAAAGCTGGACGTTTGTCTTTTTACCACCGGAGGGCGCCGAAAGTGAAAAAAGGCGCTTTTGAGGATAGAGTCCGCAGGAAAGCAGAGAGGGCCAAATGGTCTGGGGCATTTGAAGAGGTTCCAGGAGGCAGTGAGAACCAGCATTACTTTTCCCCGCTGGCACCTTTGCTGTGGCAGCAAAAGCTGGACGTTTGTCTTTTTTGCTCTGGAGGCTGCCGAAAGCGAAAACAGGTTCTTTTGAGGATGGAGTCCGCAGGAAAGTAGACAGGGCCAAATTGTCTGTGGCATTTGAAAGGGTTCCAGGAGGCAGTGAGAACCAGCATTACTTTTCCCGGCTGGCACCTTTGCTGTGGCAGCAAAACCTGGACGTTTGTCTTTTTTGCTCCGGAAATTGCCGAAAGCGAAAACAGGTGCTTTTGAGGATGGAGTCCGCAGGAAAGCAGAGAGGGCCAAATTGTCTGAGGCATTTGAAGAGGTTCCAGGAGGCAATGAGGACCAGCATAACTTTTCCCCGCTGGCACCTTTGCTGTGGCAGCAAAACCTGGACGTTTGTCTTTTTTGCTCCTGAGGTTGCCGAAAGCGAAAACAGGTACTTTTGAGGATGGTGTCCGCAGGAAAGCAGAGAGGGCCAAATTGTCTGTGGCATTTGAAGAGGTTCCAGGACGCAGTGAGAACCAGCATTACTTTTCCTAGCTGGCACATTTGCTGTGGCAGCAAAACCTGGACGTTTGTCTTTTTTGCTCTGGAGGCTGCCGAAAGCGAAAACAGGTGCTTTTGAGGATGGAGTCCGCAGGAAAGCAGAGAGGGCCAAATTGTCTGTGGCATTTGAAAGAGTTCTAGGAGGTAGTGAGAACCAGCATTACTTTTCCCCGCTGGCACCTTTGCTGTGGCAGCAAAAGCTGGACGTTTGTCTTTTTTCCTCCGGAGGCTGCCGAAAGCGAAAACAGGTGCTTTTGAGGATGGAGTCCGCAGGAAAGCAGAGAGGGCCAAATTGTCTGGGGCATTTGAAAGGGTTCCAGGAGGCAGTGAGAACCAGCATTACTTTTCCCCGCTGGCACCTCTGCTGTGGCAGCAAAAGCTGGACGTTTGTCTTTTTTGCTCCTGAGGATGCCGAAAGCGAAAACAGGTGCTTTTGAGGATGGAGTCCGCAGGAAAGCAGAGAGGGCCAAATTCTCTGGGGCATTTGAAAGAGTTCTAGGAGGTAGTAAGAACCAGCATTACTTTTCCCCCTGGAATCTTTGCTGTGGCAGCAAAAGCTGGACGTTTGTCTTTTTTGCTCTGGAGGCTGCCGAAAGCGAAAACAGGTGCTTTTGAGGATGGAGTCCGCAGGAAAGCAGAGAGGGCCAAATTGTCTGGGGCATTTGAAAGAGTTCCAGGAGGTAGTGAGAACCAGCATTACTTTTCCCGGCTGGCACCTTTGCTGTGGCAGCAAAAGCTGGACGTTTGTCTTTTTTGCTCCTGAGGCTGCCGAAAGCGAAAACAGGTGCTTTTGAGGATGGAGTCCGCAGGAAAGCAGAGAGGGCCAAATTGTCTGTGGCATTTGAAAGAGTTCTAGGAGGTAGTGAGAACCAGCATTACTTTTCCCCGCTGGCACCTTTGCTGTGGCAGCAAAAGCTGGACGTTTGTCTTTTTTGCTTTGGAGGCTGCCGAAAGCGAAAACAGGTGCTTTTGAGGATGGAGTCCGCAGGAAAGCAGAGAGGGCCAAATTGTCTGGGGCATTTGAAAGAGTTCCAGGAGGTAGTGAGAACCAGCATTACTTTTCCCCGCTGGCACCTTTGCTGTGGCAGCAAAACCTGGACGTTTGTCTTTTTTGCTCTGGAGGCTGCCGAAAGCGAAAAGAGGTGCTTTTGAGGATGGAGTCCGCAGGAAAGCAGAGAGGGCCAAATTGTCTGGGGCATTTGAAAGGGTTCCAGGAGGTAGTGAGAACCAGCATTACTTTTCCCCGCTGGCACCTTTGCTGTGGCAGCAAAACCTGGACGTTTGTCTTTTTTGCTCCGGAGGCTGCCGAAAGCGAAAACAGGTGCTTTTGAGGATGGAGTCCGCAGGAAAGCAGAGAGGGCCAAATTGTCTGGGGCATTTGAAGAGGTTCCAGGACGCAGTGAGAACCAGCATTACTTTTCGCCGCTGGCACCTTTGCTGTGGCAGCAAAAGCTGGACGTGTGTCTTTTTTGCTCCTGAGGATGCCGAAAGCGAAAATAGGTGCTTTTGAGGATGGAGTCCGCAGGAAAGCAGAGAGGGCCAAATTGTCTGTGGCATTTGAAAGAGTTCTAGGAGGTAGTGAGAACCAGCATTACTTTTCCCCGCTGGCACCTTTGCTGTGGCAGCAAAAGCTGGACGTTTGTCTTTTTTCCTCCGGAGGCTGCCGAAAGCGAAAACAGGTTCTTTTGAGGATGGAGTCCGCAGGAAAGCAGAGAGGGCCAAATTGTCTGGGGCATTTGAAAGGGTTCCAGGAGGCAGTGAGAACCAGCATTACGTTTCCCCGCTGGCACCTCTGCTGTGGCAGCAAAAGCTGGACGTTTGTCTTTTTTGCTCCTGAGGATGCCGAAAGCGAAAACAGGTGCTTTTGAGGATGGAGTCCGCAGGAAAGCAGAGAGGGCCAAATTCTCTGGGGCATTTGAAAGAGTTCTAGGAGGTAGTAAGAACCAGCATTACTTTTCCCCCCGGCATCTTTGCTGTGGCAGCAAAAGCTGGACGTTTGTCTTTTTTGCTTTGGAGGCTGCCGAAAGCGAAAACAGGTGCTTTTGAGGATGGAGTCCGCAGGAAAGCAGAGAGGGCCGAATTGTCTGGGGCATTTGAAAGAGTTCCAGGAGGTAGTGAGAACCAGCATTACTTTTCCCGGCTGGCACCTTTGCTGTGGCAGCAAAAGCTGGACGTTTGTCTTTTTTGCTCCGGAGGCTGCCGAAAGCGAAAACAGGTGCTTTTGAGGATGGAGTCCGCAGGAAAGCAGAGAGGGCCAAATTGTCTGGGGCATTTGAAGAGGTTCCAGGAGGCAATGAGGACCAGCATAACTTTTCCCCGCTGGCACCTTTGCTGTGGCAGCAAAACCTGGACGTTTGTCTTTTTTGCTCTGGAGGCTGCCGAAAGCGAAAACAGGTGCTTTTGAGGATGGAGTCCGCAGGAAAGCAGAGAGGGCCAAATTGTCTGGGGCATTTGAAAGAGTTCCAGGAGGCAGTGAGAACCAGCATTACTTTTCCCCGCTGGCACCTTTGCTGTGGCAGCAAAACCTGGACGTTTGTCTTTTTTGCTCTGGAGGCTGCCGAAAGCGAAAAGAGGTGCTTTTGAGGATGGAGTCCGCAGGAAAGCAGAGAGGGCCAAATTGTCTGGGGCATTTGAAAGGGTTCCAGGAGGTAGTGAGAACCAGCATTACTTTTCCCGGCTGGCACCTTTGCTGTGGCAGCAAAAGCTGGACGTTTGTCTTTTTTGCTCTGGAGGCTGCCGAAAGCGAAAACAGGTTCTTTTGAGGATGGAGTCCGCAGGAAAGTAGACAGGGCCAAATTGTCTGTGGCATTTGAAAGGGTTCCAGGAGGCAGTGAGAACCAGCATTACTTTTCCCGGCTGGCACCTTTGCTGTGGCAGCAAAACCTGGACGTTTGTCTTTTTTGCTCCGGAAATTGCCGAAAGCGAAAACAGGTGCTTTTGAGGATGGAGTCCGCAGGAAAGCAGAGAGGGCCAAATTGTCTGAGGCATTTGAAGAGGTTCCAGGAGGCAATGAGGACCAGCATAACTTTTCCCCGCTGGCACCTTTGCTGTGGCAGCAAAACCTGGACGTTTGTCTTTTTTGCTCCTGAGGTTGCCGAAAGCGAAAACAGGTACTTTTGAGGATGGTGTCCGCAGGAAAGCAGAGAGGGCCAAATTGTCTGTGGCATTTGAAGAGGTTCCAGGACGCAGTGAGAACCAGCATTACTTTTCCTAGCTGGCACCTTTGCTGTGGCAGCAAAAGCTGGACGTTTGTCTTTTTTGCTCTGGAGGCTGCCGAAAGCGAAAACAGGTGCTTTTGAGGATGGAGTCCGCAGGAAAGCAGACAGGGCCAAATTGTCTGTGGCATTTGAAAGAGTTCTAGGAGGTAGTGAGAACCAGCATTACTTTTCCCCGCTGGCACCTTTGCTGTGGCAGCAAAACCTGGACGTTTGTCTTTTTTGCTCCGGAGGCTGCCGAAAGCGAAAACAGGTGCTTTTGAAGATGCAGTCCGCAGGAAAGCAGAGAGGGCCAAATTGTCTGGGGCATTTGAAAGGGTTCCAGGAGGTAGTGAGAACCAGCATTACTTTTCCCCGCTGGCACCTCTGCTGTGGCAGCAAAAGCTGGACGTTTGTCTTTTTTGCTCCTGAGGCTGCCGAAAGCGAAAACAGGTGCTTTTGAGGATGGAGTCCGCAGGAAAGAAGAGAGGGCCAAATTGTCTGTGGCATTTGAAAGAGTTCTAGGAGGTAGTGAGAACCAGCATTACTTTTCCCCGCTGGCACCTTTGCTGTGGCAGCAAAAGCTGGACGTTTGTCTTTTTTGCTTTGGAGGCTGCCGAAAGCGAAAACAGGTGCTTTTAAGGATGGAGTCCGCAGGAAAGCAGAGAGGGCCAAATTGTCTGGGGCATTTGAAAGAGTTCCAGGAGGTAGTGAGAACCAGCATTACTTTTCCCCGCTGGCACCTTTGCTGTGGCAGCAAAACCTGGACGTTTGTCTTTTTTGCTCCTGAGGCTGCCGAAAGCGAAAAGAGGTGCTTTTGAGGATGGAGTCCGCAGGAAAGCAGAGAGGGCCAAATTGTCTGGGGCATTTGAAAGGATTCCAGGAGGTAGTGAGAACCAGCATTACTTTTCCCGGCTGGCACCTTTGCTGTGGCAGCAAAACCTGGACGTTTGTCTTTTTTGCTCCGGAAATTGCCGAAAGCGAAAACAGGTGCTTTTGAGGATGGAGTCCGCAGGAAAGCAGAGAGGGCCAAATTGTCTGTGGCATTTGAAAGAGTTCTAGGAGGTAGTGAGAACCAGCATTACTTTTCCCCGCTGGCACCTTTGCTGTGGCAGCAAAACCTGGACGTTTGTCTTTTTTGCTCTGGAGGCTGCCGAAAGCGAAAAGAGGTGCTTTTGAGGATGGAGTCCGCAGGAAAGCAGAGAGGGCCAAATTGTCTGGGGCATTTGAAAGAGTTCCAGGAGGTAGTGAGAACCAGCATTACTTTTCCCCGCTGGCACCTTTGCTGTGGCAGCAAAACCTGGACGTTTGTCTTTTTTGCTCTGGAGGCTGCCGAAAGCGAAAAGAGGTGCTTTTGAGGATGGAGTCCGCAGGAAAGCAGAGAGGGCCAAATTGTCTGGGGCATTTGAAAGGGTTCCAGGAGGTAGTGAGAACCAGCATTACTTTTCCCCGCTGGCACCTTTGCTGTGGCAGCAAAACCTGGACGTTTGTCTTTTTTGCTCCGGAGGCTGCCGAAAGCGAAAACAGGTGCTTTTGAGGATGGAGTCCGCAGGAAAGCAGAGAGGGCCAAATTGTCTGGGGCATTTGAAAGGGTTCCAGGAGGTAGTGAGAACCAGCATTACTTTTCCCGGCTGGCACCTTTGCTGTGGCAGCAAAAGCTGGACGTTTGTCTTTTTTGCTCCTGAGGTTGCCGAAAGCGAAAACAGGTGCTTTTGAGGATGGATTCCGCAGGAAAGCAGAGAGGGCCAAATTGTCTGTGGCATTTGAAAGGGTTCCAGGAGGCAGTGAGAACCAGCATTACTTTTCCCGGCTGGCACCTTTGCTGTGGCAGCAAAACCTGGACGTTTGTCTTTTTTGCTCCGGAGGCTGCCGAAAGCGAAAAGAGGTGCTTTTGAGGATGGAGTCCGCAGGAAAGCAGAGAGGGCCAAATTGTCTGGGGCATTTGAAAGGATTCCAGGAGGTAGTGAGAACCAGCATTACTTTTCCCGGCTGGCACCTTTGCTGTGGCAGCAAAACCTGGACGTTTGTCTTTTTTGCTCCGGAGGCTGCCGAAAGCGAAAACAGGTGCTTTTGAGGATGGAGTCCGCAGGAAAGCAGAGAGGGCCAAATTGTCTGTGGCATTTGAAAGAGTTCTAGGAGGTAGTGAGAACCAGCATTACTTTTCCCCGCTGGCACCTTTGCTGTGGCAGCAAAAGCTGGACGTTTGTCTTTTTTGCTTTGGAGGCTGCCGAAAGCGAAAACAGGTGCTTTTGAGGATGGAGTCCGCAGGAAAGCAGAGAGGGCCAAATTGTCTGGGGCATTTGAAAGAGTTCCAGGAGGTAGTGAGAACCAGCATTACTTTTCCCCGCTGGCACCTTTGCTGTGGCAGCAAAAGCTGGACGTTTGTCTTTTTTCCTCCGGAGGCTGCCGAAAGCGAAAACAGGTGCTTTTGAGGATGGAGTCCGCAGGAAAGCAGAGAGGGCCAAATTGTCTGGGGCATTTGAAAGGGTTCCAGGAGGCAGTGAGAACCAGCATTACTTTTCCCCGCTGGCACCTCTGCTGTGGCAGCAAAAGCTGGACGTTTGTCTTTTTTGCTCCGGAGGATGCCGAAAGCGAAAACAGGTGCTTTTGAGGATGGAGTCCGCAGGAAAGCAGAGAGGGCCAAATTCTCTGGGGCATTTGAAAGAGTTCTAGGAGGTAGTGAGAACCAGCATTACTTTTCCCCGCTGGCACCTTTGCTGTGGCAGCAAAAGCTGGACGTTTGTCTTTTTTGCTTTGGAGGCTGCCGAAAGCGAAAACAGGTGCTTTTGAGGATGGAGTCCGCAGGAAAGCAGAGAGGGCCAAATTGTCTGGGGCATTTGAAAGAGTTCCAGGAGGTAGTGAGAACCAGCATTACTTTTCCCCGCTGGCACCTTTGCTGTGGCAGCAAAACCTGGACGTTTGTCTTTTTTGCTCTGGAGGCTGCCGAAAGCGAAAAGAGGTGCTTTTGAGGATGGAGTCCGCAGGAAAGCAGAGAGGGCCAAATTGTCTGGGGCATTTGAAAGGGTTCCAGGAGGTAGTGAGAACCAGCATTACTTTTCCCCGCTGGCACCTTTGCTGTGGCAGCAAAACCTGGACGTTTGTCTTTTTTGCTCCGGAGGCTGCCGAAAGCGAAAACAGGTGCTTTTGAGGATGGAGTCCGCAGGAAAGCAGAGAGGGCCAAATTGTCTGGGGCATTTGAAAGGGTTCCAGGAGGTAGTGAGAACCAGCATTACTTTTCCCGGCTGGCACCTTTGCTGTGGCAGCAAAAGCTGGACGTTTGTCTTTTTTGCTCCTGAGGTTGCCGAAAGCGAAAACAGGTGCTTTTGAGGATGGAGTCCGCAGGAAAGCAGAGAGGGCCAAATTGTCTGTGGCATTTGAAAGGGTTCCAGGAGGCAGTGAGAACCAGCATTACTTTTCCCGGCTGGCACCTTTGCTGTGGCAGCAAAACCTGGACGTTTGTCTTTTTTGCTCCGGAAATTGCCGAAAGCGAAAACAGGTGCTTTTGAGGATGGAGTCCGCAGGAAAGCAGAGAGGGCCAAATTGTCTGGGGCATTTGAAAGAGTTCCAGGAGGTAGTGAGAACCAGCATTACTTTTCCCCGCTGGCACCTTTGCTGTGGCAGCAAAACCTGGACGTTTGTCTTTTTTGCTCCTGAGGCTGCCGAAAGCGAAAAGAGGTGCTTTTGAGGATGGAGTCCGCAGGAAAGCAGAGAGGGCCAAATTGTCTGGGGCATTTGAAAGGATTCCAGGAGGTAGTGAGAACCAGCATTACTTTTCCCGGCTGGCACCTTTGCTGTGGCAGCAAAACCTGGACGTTTGTCTTTTTTGCTCCGGAGGCTGCCGAAAGCGAAAACAGGTGCTTTTGAGGATGGAGTCCGCAGGAAAGCAGAGAGGGCCAAATTGTCTGTGGCATTTGAAAGAGTTCTAGGAGGTAGTGAGAACCAGCATTACTTTTCCCCGCTGGCACCTTTGCTGTGGCAGCAAAAGCTGGACGTTTGTCTTTTTTGCTTTGGAGGCTGCCGAAAGCGAAAACAGGTGCTTTTGAGGATGGAGTCCGCAGGAAAGCAGAGAGGGCCAAATTGTCTGGGGCATTTGAAAGAGTTCCAGGAGGTAGTGAGAACCAGCATTACTTTTCCCCGCTGGCACCTTTGCTGTGGCAGCAAAAGCTGGACGTTTGTCTTTTTTCCTCCGGAGGCTGCCGAAAGCGAAAACAGGTGCTTTTGAGGATGGAGTCCGCAGGAAAGCAGAGAGGGCCAAATTGTCTGGGGCATTTGAAAGGGTTCCAGGAGGCAGTGAGAACCAGCATTACTTTTCCCCGCTGGCACCTCTGCTGTGGCAGCAAAAGCTGGACGTTTGTCTTTTTTGCTCCTGAGGATGCCGAAAGCGAAAACAGGTGCTTTTGAGGATGGAGTCCGCAGGAAAGCAGAGAGGGCCAAATTCTCTGGGGCATTTGAAAGAGTTCTAGGAGGTAGTAAGAACCAGCATTACTTTTCCCCCTGGAATCTTTGCTGTGGCAGCAAAAGCTGGACGTTTGTCTTTTTTGCTCTGGAGGCTGCCGAAAGCGAAAACAGGTGCTTTTGAGGATGGAGTCCGCAGGAAAGCAGAGAGGGCCGAATTGTCTGGGGCATTTGAAAGAGTTCCAGGAGGTAGTGAGAACCAGCATTACTTTTCCCGGCTGGCACCTTTGCTGTGGCAGCAAAACCTGGACGTTTGTCTTTTTTGCTCTGGAGGCTGCCGAAAGCGAAAACAGGTGCTTTTGAGGATGGAGTCCGCAGGAAAGCAGAGAGGGCCAAATTGTCTGTGGCATTTGAAAGAGTTCTAGGAGGTAGTGAGAACCAGCATTACTTTTCCCCGCTGGCACCTTTGCTGTGGCAGCAAAAGCTGGACGTTTGTCTTTTTTGCTTTGGAGGCTGCCGAAAGCGAAAACAGGTGCTTTTGAGGATGGAGTCCGCAGGAAAGCAGAGAGGGCCAAATTGTCTGGGGCATTTGAAAGAGTTCCAGGAGGTAGTGAGAACCAGCATTACTTTTCCCCGCTGGCACCTTTGCTGTGGCAGCAAAACCTGGACGTTTGTCTTTTTTGCTCTGGAGGCTGCCGAAAGCGAAAAGAGGTGCTTTTGAGGATGGAGTCCGCAGGAAAGCAGAGAGGGCCAAATTGTCTGGGGCATTTGAAAGGGTTCCAGGAGGTAGTGAGAACCAGCATTACTTTTCCCCGCTGGCACCTTTGCTGTGGCAGCAAAACCTGGACGTTTGTCTTTTTTGCTCCGGAGGCTGCCGAAAGCGAAAACAGGTGCTTTTGAGGATGGAGTCCGCAGGAAAGCAGAGAGGGCCAAATTGTCTGGGGCATTTGAAAGAGTTCCAGGAGGCAGTGAGAACCAGCATTACTTTTCCCCGCTGGCACCTTTGCTGTGGCAGCAAAAGCTGGACGTTTGTCTTTTTTGCTCTGGAGGCTGCCGAAAGCGAAAAGAGGTGCTTTTGAGGATGGAGTCCGCAGGAAAGCAGAGAGGGCCAAATTGTCTGGGGCATTTGAAAGGGTTCCAGGAGGTAGTGAGAACCAGCATTACTTTTCCCGGCTGGCACCTTTGCTGTGGCAGCAAAAGCTGGACGTTTGTCTTTTTTGCTCCTGAGGTTGCCGAAAGCGAAAACAGGTGCTTTTGAGGATGGAGTCCGCAGGAAAGCAGAGAGGGCCAAATTGTCTGTGGCATTTGAAAGGGTTCCAGGAGGCAGTGAGAACCAGCATTACTTTTCCCGGCTGGCACCTTTGCTGTGGCAGCAAAACCTGGACGTTTGTCTTTTTTGCTCCGGAAATTGCCGAAAGCGAAAACAGGTGCTTTTGAGGATGGAGTCCGCAGGAAAGCAGAGAGGGCCAAATTGTCTGAGGCATTTGAAGAGGTTCCAGGAGGCAATGAGGACCAGCATAACTTTTCCCCGCTGGCACCTTTGCTGTGGCAGCAAAACCTGGACGTTTGTCTTTTTTGCTACTGAGGTTGCCGAAAGCGAAAACAGGTACTTTTGAGGATGGTGTCCGCAGGAAAGCAGAGAGGGCCAAATTGTCTGTGGCATTTGAAGAGGTTCCAGGACGCAGTGAGAACCAGCATTACTTTTCCTAGCTGGCACCTTTGCTGTGGCAGCAAAAGCTGGACGTTTGTCTTTTTTGCTCCGGAGGCTGCCGAAAGCGAAAACAGGTGCTTTTGAGGATGCAGTCCGCAGGAAAGCAGAGAGGGCCAAATTGTCTGGGGCATTTGAAAGGGTTCCAGGAGGTAGTGAGAACCAGCATTACTTTTCCCGGCTGGCACCTTTGCTGTGGCAGCAAAACCTGGACGTTTGTCTTTTTTGCTCTGGAGGCTGCCGAAAGCGAAAACAGGTGCTTTTGAGGATGGAGTCCGCAGGAAAGCAGAGAGGGCCAAATTGTCTGTGGCATTTGAAAGAGTTCTAGGAGGTAGTGAGAACCAGCATTACTTTTCCCCGCTGGCACCTTTGCTGTGGCAGCAAAAGCTGGACGTTTGTCTTTTTTGCTTTGGAGGCTGCCGAAAGCGAAAACAGGTGCTTTTGAGGATGGAGTCCGCAGGAAAGCAGAGAGGGCCAAATTGTCTGGGGCATTTGAAAGAGTTCCAGGAGGTAGTGAGAACCAGCATTACTTTTCCCCGCTGGCACCTTTGCTGTGGCAGCAAAACCTGGACGTTTGTCTTTTTTGCTCTGGAGGCTGCCGAAAGCGAAAAGAGGTGCTTTTGAGGATGGAGTCCGCAGGAAAGCAGAGAGGGCCAAATTGTCTGGGGCATTTGAAAGGGTTCCAGGAGGTAGTGAGAACCAGCATTACTTTTCCCCGCTGGCACCTTTGCTGTGGCAGCAAAACCTGGACGTTTGTCTTTTTTGCTCCGGAGGCTGCCGAAAGCGAAAACAGGTGCTTTTGAGGATGGAGTCTGCAGGAAAGCAGAGAGGGCCAAATTGTCTGGGGCATTTGAAGAGGTTCCAGGACGCAGTGAGAACCAGCATTACTTTTCGCCGCTGGCACCTTTGCTGTGGCAGCAAAACCTGGACGTTTGTCTTTTTTGCTCTGGAGGCTGCCGAAAGCGAAAACAGGTGCTTTTGAGGATGGAGTCCGCAGGAAAGCAGAGAGGGCCAAATTGTCTGTGGCATTTGAAAGAGTTCTAGGAGGTAGTGAGAACCAGCATTACTTTTCCCCGCTGGCACCTTTGCTGTGGCAGCAAAAGCTGGACGTTTGTCTTTTTTGCTTTGGAGGCTGCCGAAAGCGAAAACAGGTGCTTTTGAGGATGGAGTCCGCAGGAAAGCAGAGAGGGCCAAATTGTCTGGGGCATTTGAAAGAGTTCCAGGAGGTAGTGAGAACCAGCATTACTTTTCCCCGCTGGCACCTTTGCTGTGGCAGCAAAACCTGGACGTTTGTCTTTTTTGATCTGGAGGCTGCCGAAAGCGAAAAGAGGTGCTTTTGAGGATGGAGTCCGCAGGAAAGCAGAGAGGGCCAAATTGTCTGGGGCATTTGAAAGGGTTCCAGGAGGTAGTGAGAACCAGCATTACTTTTCCCCGCTGGCACCTTTGCTGTGGCAGCAAAACCTGGACGTTTGTCTTTTTTGCTCCGGAGGCTGCCGAAAGCGAAAACAGGTGCTTTTGAGGATGGAGTCCGCAGGAAAGCAGAGAGGGCCAAATTGTCTGGGGCATTTGAAAGAGTTCCAGGAGGCAGTGAGAACCAGCATTACTTTTCCCGGCTGGCACCTTTGCTGTGGCAGCAAAACCTGGACGTTTGTCTTTTTTGCTCTGGAGGCTGCTGAAAGCGAAAAGAGGTGCTTTTGAGGATGGAGTCCGCAGGAAAGCAGAGAGGGCCAAATTGTCTGGGGCATTTGAAAGGGTTCCAGGAGGCAGTGAGAACCAGCATTACTTTTCCCGGCTGGCACCTTTGCTGTGGCAGCAAAAGCTGGACGTTTGTCTTTTTTGCTCCTGAGGCTGCCGAAAGCGAAAACAGGTTCTTTTGAGGATGGAGTCCGCAGGAAAGTAGACAGGGCCAAATTGTCTGTGGCATTTGAAAGGGTTCCAGGAGGCAGTGAGAACCAGCATTACTTTTCCCCGCTGGCACCTTTGCTGTGGCAGCAAAACCTGGACGTTTGTCTTTTTTGCTCCGGAAATTGCCGAAAGCGAAAACAGGTGCTTTTGAGGATGGAGTCCGCAGGAAAGCAGAGAGGGCCAAATTGTCTGAGGCATTTGAAGAGGTTCCAGGAGGCAATGAGGACCAGCATAACTTTTCCCCGCTGGCACCTTTGCTGTGGCAGCAAAACCTGGACGTTTGTCTTTTTTGCTACTGAGGTTGCCGAAAGCGAAAACAGGTACTTTTGAGGATGGTGTCCGCAGGAAAGCAGAGAGGGCCAAATTGTCTGTGGCATTTGAAGAGGTTCCAGGACGCAGTGAGAACCAGCATTACTTTTCCTAGCTGGCACCTTTGCTGTGGCAGCAAAAGCTGGACGTTTGTCTTTTTTGCTCTGGAGGCTGCCGAAAGCGAAAACAGGTGCTTTTGAGGATGGAGTCCGCAGGAAAGCAGACAGGGCCAAATTGTCTGTGGCATTTGAAAGAGTTCTAGGAGGTAGTGAGAACCAGCATTACTTTTCCCCGCTGGCACCTCTGCTGTGGCAGCAAAAGCTGGACGTTTGTATTTTTGCTCCTGAGGCTGCCGAAAGCGAAAACAGGTGCTTTTGACGATGGAGTCCGCAGGAAAGAAGAGAGGGCCAAATTGTCTGTGGCATTTGAAAGAGTTCTAGGAGGTAGTGAGAACCAGCATTACTTTTCCCCGCTGGCACCTCTGCTGTGGCAGCAAAAGCTGGACGTTTGTCTTTTTTGCTCTGGAGGATGCCGAAAGCGAAAACAGGTGCTTTTGAGGATGGAGTCCGCAGGAAAGCAGAGAGGGCCAAATTGTCTGGGGCATTTGAAAGAGTTCCAGGAGGTAGTGAGAACCAGCATTACTTTTCCCCGCTGGCACCTTTGCTGTGGCAGCAAAAGCTGGACGTTTGTCTTTTTTCCTCCGGAGGCTGCCGAAAGCGAAAACAGGTGCTTTTGAGGATGGAGTCCGCAGGAAAGCAGAGAGGGCCAAATTGTCTGGGGCATTTGAAAGGGTTCCAGGAGGCAGTGAGAACCAGCATTACTTTTCCCCGCTGGCACCTCTGCTGTGGCAGCAAAAGCTGGACGTTTGTCTTTTTTGCTCCTGAGGATGCCGAAAGCGAAAACAGGTGCTTTTGAGGATGGAGTCCGCAGGAAAGCAGAGAGGGCCAAATTCTCTGGGGCATTTGAAAGAGTTCTAGGAGGTAGTAAGAACCAGCATTACTTTTCCCCCTGGAATCTTTGCTGTGGCAGCAAAAGCTGGACGTTTGTCTTTTTTGCTCTGGAGGCTGCCGAAAGCGAAAACAGGTGCTTTTGAGGATGGAGTCCGCAGGAAAGCAGAGAGGGCCGAATTGTCTGGGGCATTTGAAAGAGTTCCAGGAGGTAGTGAGAACCAGCATTACTTTTCCCGGCTGGCACCTTTGCTGTGGCAGCAAAACCTGGACGTTTGTCTTTTTTGCTCTGGAGGCTGCCGAAAGCGAAAACAGGTGCTTTTGAGGATGGAGTCCGCAGGAAAGCAGAGAGGGCCAAATTGTCTGTGGCATTTGAAAGAGTTCTAGGAGGTAGTGAGAACCAGCATTACTTTTCCCCGCTGGCACCTTTGCTGTGGCAGCAAAAGCTGGACGTTTGGCTTTTTTGCTTTGGAGGCTGCCGAAAGCGAAAACAGGTGCTTTTGAGGATGGAGTCCGCAGGAAAGCAGAGAGGGCCAAATTGTCTGGGGCATTTGAAAGAGTTCCAGGAGGTAGTGAGAACCAGCATTACTTTTCCCCGCTGGCACCTTTGCTGTGGCAGCAAAACCTGGACGTTTGTCTTTTTTGCTCTGGAGGCTGCCGAAAGCGAAAAGAGGTGCTTTTGAGGATGGAGTCCGCAGGAAAGCAGAGAGGGCCAAATTGTCTGGGGCATTTGAAAGGGTTCCAGGAGGTAGTGAGAACCAGCATTACTTTTCCCCGCTGGCACCTTTGCTGTGGCAGCAAAACCTGGACGTTTGTCTTTTTTGCTCCGGAGGCTGCCGAAAGCGAAAACAGGTGCTTTTGAGGATGGAGTCCGCAGGAAAGCAGAGAGGGCCAAATTGTCTGGGGCATTTGAAGAGGTTCCAGGACGCAGTGAGAACCAGCATTACTTTTCGCCGCTGGCACCTTTGCTGTGGCAGCAAAAGCTGGACGTTTGTCTTTTTTGCTCTGGAGGCTGCCGAAAGCGAAAACAGGTGCTTTTGAGGATGGAGTCCGCAGGAAAGCAGAGAGGGCCAAATTGTCTGTGGCATTTGAAAGGGTTCCAGGAGGCAGTGAGAACCAGCATTACTTTTCCCCGCTGGCACCTCTGCTGTGGCAGCAAAAGCTGGACGTTTGTCTTTTTTGCTCCTGAGGATGCCGAAAGCGAAAACAGGTGCTTTTGAGGATGGAGTCCGCAGGAAAGCAGAGAGGGCCGAATTGTCGGGGGCATTTGAAAGAGTTCCAGGAGGTAGTGAGAACCAGCATTACTTTTCCCGGCTGGCACCTTTGCTGTGGCAGCAAAAGCTGGACGTTTGTCTTTTTTGCTCTGGAGGCTGCCGAAAGCGAAAACAGGTGCTTTTGAGGATGGAGTCCGCAGGAAAGCAGAGAGGGCCAAATTGTCTGGGGCATTTGAAGAGGTTCCAGGAGGCAATGAGGACCAGCATAACTTTTCCCCGCTGGCACCTTTGCTGTGGCAGCAAAACCTGGACGTTTGTCTTTTTTGCTCCGGAGGCTGCCGAAAGCGAAAACAGGTGCTTTTGAGGATGGAGTCCGCAGGAAAGCAGAGAGGGCCAAATTGTCTGGGGCATTTGAAAGAGTTCCAGGAGGCAGTGAGAACCAGCATTACTTTTCCCGGCTGGCACCTTTGCTGTGGCAGCAAAAGCTGGACGTTTGTCTTTTTTGCTCCGGAGGTTGCCGAAAGCGAAAACAGGTGCTTTTGAGGATGGAGTCCGCAGGAAAGCAGAGAGGGCCAAATTGTCTGGGGCATTTGAAGAGGTTCCAGGACGCAGTGAGAACCAGCATTACTTTTCGCCGCTGGCACCTTTGCTGTGGCAGCAAAACCTGGACGTTTGTCTTTTTTGCTCTGGAGGCTGCCGAAAGCGAAAACAGGTGCTTTTGAGGATGGAGTCCGCAGGAAAGCAGAGAGGGCCAAATTGTCTGTGGCATTTGAAAGAGTTCTAGGAGGTAGTGAGAACCAGCATTACTTTTCCCCGCTGGCACCTTTGCTGTGGCAGCAAAAGCTGGACGTTTGTCTTTTTTCCTCCGGAGGCTGCCGAAAGCGAAAACAGGTGCTTTTGAGGATGGAGTCCGCAGGAAAGCAGAGAGGGCCAAATTGTCTGGGGCATTTGAAAGAGTTCCAGGAGGTAGTGAGAACCAGCATTACTTTTCCCGGCTGGCACCTTTGCTGTGGCAGCAAAACCTGGACGTTTGTCTTTTTTGCTCTGGAGGCTGCCGAAAGCGAAAAGAGGTGCTTTTGAGGATGGAGTCCGCAGGAAAGCAGAGAGGGCCAAATTGTCTGGGGCATTTGAAAGGGTTCCAGGAGGTAGTGAGAACCAGCATTACTTTTCCCGGCTGGCACCTTTGCTGTGGCAGCAAAACCTGGACGTTTGTCTTTTTTGCTCCGGAGGCTGCCGAAAGCGAAAACAGGTGCTTTTGAGGATGGAGTCCGCAGGAAAGCAGAGAGGGCCAAATTGTCTGGGGCATTTGAAGAGGTTCCAGGACGCAGTGAGAACCAGCATTACTTTTCGCCGCTGGCACCTTTGCTGTGGCAGCAAAACCTGGACGTTTGTCTTTTTTGCTCTGGAGGCTGCCGAAAGCGAAAATAGGTGCTTTTGAGGATGGAGTCCGCAGGAAAGCAGAGAGGGCCAAATTGTCTGTGGCATTTGAAAGAGTTCTAGGAGGTAGTGAGAACCAGCATTACTTTTCCCCGCTGGCACCTTTGCTGTGGCAGCAAAAGCTGGACGTTTGTCTTTTTTCCTCCGGAGGCTGCCGAAAGCGAAAACAGGTGCTTTTGAGGATGGAGTCCGCAGGAAAGCAGAGAGGGCCAAATTGTCTGGGGCATTTGAAAGGGTTCCAGGAGGCAGTGAGAACCAGCATTACTTTTCCCCGCTGGCACCTCTGCTGTGGCAGCAAAACCTGGACGTTTGTCTTTTTTGCTCCTGAGGATGCCAAAAGCGAAAACAGGTGCTTTTGAGGATGGAGTCCGCAGGAAAGCAGAGAGGGCCAAATTCTCTGGGGCATTTGAAAGAGTTCTAGGAGGTAGTAAGAACCAGCATTACTTTTCCCCCTGGCATCTTTGCTGTGGCAGCAAAAGCTGGACGTTTGTCTTTTTTGCTTTGGAGGCTGCCGAAAGCGAAAACAGGTGCTTTTGAGGATGGAGTCCGCAGGAAAGCAGAGCTGGCCGAATTGTCTGGGGCATTTGAAAGAGTTCCAGGAGGTAGTGAGAACTAGCATTACTTTTCCCGGCTGGCACCTTTGCTGTGGCAGCAAAAGCTGGACGTTTGTCTTTTTTGCTCTGGAGGCTGCCGAAAGCGAAAACAGGTGCTTTTGAGGATGGAGTCCGCAGGAAAGCAGAGAGGGCCAAATTGTCTGGGGCATTTGAAGAGGTTCCAGGAGGCAATGAGGACCAGCATAACTTTTCCCCGCTGGCACCTTTGCTGTGGCAGCAAAACCTGGACGTTTGTCTTTTTTGCTCTGGAGGCTGCCGAAAGCGAAAACAGGTGCTTTTGAGGATGGAGTCCGCAGGAAAGCAGAGAGGGCCAAATTGTCTGGGGCATTTGAAAGAGTTCCAGGAGGCAGTGAGAACCAGCATTACTTTTCCCGGCTGGCACCTTTGCTGTGGCAGCAAAAGCTGGACGTTTGTCTTTTTTGCTCCGGAGGTTGCCGAAAGCGAAAACAGGTGCTTTTGCGATGGAGTCCGCAGGAAAGCAGAGAGGGCCAAATTGTCTGGGGCATTTGAAGAGGTTCCAGGACGCAGTGAGAACCAGCATTACTTTTCGCCGCTGGCACCTTTGCTGTGGCAGCAAAACCTGGACGTTTGTCTTTTTTGCTCTGGAGGCTGCCGAAAGCGAAAACAGGTGCTTTTGAGGATGGAGTCCGCAGGAAAGCAGAGAGGGCCAAATTGTCTGTGGCATTTGAAAGAGTTCTAGGAGGTAGTGAGAACCAGCATTACTTTTCCCCGCTGGCACCTTTGCTGTGGCAGCAAAAGCTGGACGTTTGTCTTTTTTCCTCCGGAGGCTGCCGAAAGCGAAAACAGGTGCTTTTGAGGATGGAGTCCGCAGGAAAGCAGAGAGGGCCAAATTGTCTGGGGCATTTGAAAGGGTTCCAGGAGGCAGTGAGAACCAGCATTACTTTTCCCCGCTGGCACCTCTGCTGTGGCAGCAAAAGCTGGACGTTTGTCTTTTTTGCTCCTGAGGATGCCGAAAGCGAAAACAGGTGCTTTTGAGGATGGAGTCCGCAGGAAAGCAGAGAGGGCCAAATTCTCTGGGGCATTTGAAAGAGTTCTAGGAGGTAGTAAGAACCAGCATTACTTTTCCCCCTGGCATCTTTGCTGTGGCAGCAAAAGCTGGACGTTTGTCTTTTTTGCTCTGGAGGCTGCCGAAAGCGAAAACAGGTGCTTTTGAGGATGGAGTCCGCAGGAAAGCAGAGAGGGCCAAATTGTCTGGGGCATTTGAAGAGGTTCCAGGAGGCAATGAGGACCAGCATAACTTTTCCCCGCTGGCACCTTTGCTGTGGCAGCAAAAGCTGGACGTTTGTCTTTTTTGCTCTGGAGGCTGCCGAAAGCGAAAAGAGGTGCTTTTGAGGATGGAGTCCGCAGGAAAGCAGAGAGGGCCAAATTGTCTGGGGCATTTGAAAGAGTTCCAGGAGGCAGTGAGAACCAGCATTACTTTTCCCGGCTGGCACCTTTGCTGTGGCAGCAAAACCTGGACGTTTGTCTTTTTTGCTCCGGAGGCTGCCGAAAGCGAAAACAGGTGCTTTTGAGGATGGAGTCCGCAGGAAAGCAGACAGGGCCAAATTGTCTGTGGCATTTGAAAGAGTTCTAGGAGGTAGTGAGAACCAGCATTACTTTTCCCCGCTGGCACCTTTGCTGTGGCAGCAAAAGCTGGACGTTTGTCTTTTTTGCTCCGGAGGCTGCCGAAAGCGAAAACAGGTGCTTTTGAAGATGCAGTCCGCAGGAAAGCAGAGAGGGCCAAATTGTCTGGGGCATTTGAAAGGGTTCCAGGACGCAGTGAGAACCAGCATTACTTTTCCCCGCTGGCACCTCTGCTGTGGCAGCAAAAGCTGGACGTTTGTCTTTTTTGCTCCTGAGGATGCCGAAAGCGAAAACAGGTGCTTTTGAGGATGGAGTCCGCAGGAAAGAAGAGAGGGCCAAATTGTCTGTGGCATTTGAAAGAGTTCTAGGAGGTAGTGAGAACCAGCATTACTTTTCCCCGCTGGCACCTTTGCTGTGGCAGCAAAAGCTGGACGTTTGTCTTTTTTGCTTTGGAGGCTGCCGAAAGCGAAAACAGGTGCTTTTAAGGATGGAGTCCGCAGGAAAGCAGAGAGGGCCAAATTGTCTGGGGAATTTGAAAGAGTTCCAGGAGGTAGTGAGAACCAGCATTACTTTTCCCCGCTGGCACCTTTGCTGTGGCAGCAAAACCTGGACGTTTGTCTTTTTTGCTCCTGAGGCTGCCGAAAGCGAAAACAGGTGCTTTTGAGGATGGAGTCCGCAGGAAAGCAGAGAGGGCCAAATTGTCTGGGGCATTTGAAGAGGTTCCAGGACGCAGTGAGAACCAGCATTACTTTTCGCCGCTGGCACCTTTGCTGTGGCAGCAAAACCTGGACGTTTGTCTTTTTTGCTCTGGAGGCTGCCGAAAGCGAAAACAGGTGCTTTTGAGGATGGAGTCCGCAGGAAAGCAGAGAGGGCCAAATTGTCTGTGGCATTTGAAAGAGTTCTAGGAGGTAGTGAGAACCAGCATTACTTTTCCCCGCTGGCACCTTTGCTGTGGCAGCAAAAGCTGGACGTTTGTCTTTTTTGCTCCGGAGGCTGCCGAAAGCGAAAACAGGTGCTTTTGAGGATGGAGTCCGCAGGAAAGCAGAGAGGGCCGAATTGTCTGGGGCATTTGAAAGGGTTCCAGGAGGCAGTGAGAACCAGCATTACTTTTCCCGGCTGGCACCTCTGCTGTGGCAGCAAAAGCTGGACGTTTGTCTTTTTTGCTCCTGAGGCTGCCGAAAGCGAAAACAGGTGCTTTTGAGGATGGAGTCCGCAGGAAAGCAGAGAGGGCCAAATTCTCTGGGGCATTTGAAAGAGTTCTAGGAGGTAGTAAGAACCAGCATTACTTTTCCCCCTGGCATCTTTGCTGTGGCAGCAAAAGCTGGACGTTTGTCTTTTTTGCTTTGGAGGCTGCCGAAAGCGAAAACAGGTGCTTTTGAGGATGGAGTCCGCAGGAAAGCAGAGAGGGCCAAATTGTCTGTGGCATTTGAAGAGGTTCCAGGAGGCAATGAGGACCAGCATTACTTTTCCCCGATGGCACCTTTGCTGTGGCAGCAAAAGCTGGACGTTTGTCTTTTTACCACCGGAGGGCGCCGAAAGTGAAAAAAGGCGCTTTTGAGGATAGAGTCCGCAGGAAAGCAGAGAGGGCCAAATGGTCTGGGGCATTTGAAGAGGTTCCAGGAGGCAGTGAGAACCAGCATTACTTTTCCCCGCTGGCACCTTTGCTGTGGCAGCAAAAGCTGGACGTTTGTCTTTTTTGCTCTGGAGGCTGCCGAAAGCGAAAACAGGTTCTTTTGAGGATGGAGTCCGCAGGAAAGTAGACAGGGCCAAATTGTCTGTGGCATTTGAAAGGGTTCCAGGAGGCAGTGAGAACCAGCATTACTTTTGCCCGCTGGCACCTTTGCTGTGGCAGCAAAACCTGGACGTTTGTCTTTTTTGCTCCGGAAATTGCCGAAAGCGAAAACAGGTGCTTTTGAGGATGGAGTCCGCAGGAAAGCAGAGAGGGCCAAATTGTCTGAGGCATTTGAAGAGGTTCCAGGAGGCAATGAGGACCAGCATAACTTTTCCCCGCTGGCACCTTTGCTGTGGCAGCAAAACCTGGACGTTTGTCTTTTTTGCTCCTGAGGTTGCCGAAAGCGAAAACAGGTACTTTTGAGGATGGTGTCCGCAGGAAAGCAGAGAGGGCCAAATTGTCTGTGGCATTTGAAGAGGTTCCAGGACGCAGTGAGAACCAGCATTACTTTTCCTAGCTGGCACATTTGCTGTGGCAGCAAAAGCTGGACGTTTGTCTTTTTTGCTCTGGAGGCTGCCGAAAGCGAAAACAGGTGCTTTTGAGGATGGAGTCCGCAGGAAAGCAGAGAGGGCCAAATTGTCTGGGGCATTTGAAAGAGTTCCAGGAGGCAGTGAGAACCAGCATTACTTTTCCCCGCTGGCACCTTTGCTGTGGCAGCAAAACCTGGACGTTTGTCTTTTTTGCTCCGGAGGCTGCCGAAAGCGAAAACAGGTGCTTTTGAGGATGGAGTCCGCAGGAAAGCAGAGAGGGCCAAATTGTCTGTGGCATTTGAAGAGGTTCCAGGAGGCAATGAGGACCAGCATCACTTTTCCCCGCTGGCACCTTTGCTGTGGCAGCAAAACCTGGACGTTTGTCTTTTTTGCTCCGGAGGCTGCCGAAAGCGAAAACAGGTGCTTTTGAGGATGGAGTCCGCAGGAAAGCAGAGAGGGCCAAATTGTCTGGGGCATTTGAAAGAGTTCCAGGAGGCAGTGAGAAGTAGCATTACTTTTCCCCGATGGCACCTTTGCTGTGGCAGCAAAAGCTGGACGTTTGTCTTTTTACCACCGGAGGGCGGCGAAAGTGAAAAAAGGCGCTTTTGAGGATAGAGTCCGCAGGAAAGCAGAGAGGGCCAAATGGTCTGGGGCATTTGAAAGGGTTCCAGGAGGCAGTGAGAACCAGCATTACTTTTCGCCGCTGGCACCTTTGCTGTGGCAGCAAAAGCTGGACGTTTGTCTTTTTTGCTCCGGAGGCTGCCGAAAACGAAAACAGGTGCTTTTGAGGATGGAGTCCGCAGGAAAGCAGAGAGGGCCAAATTTTCTGAGGCATTTGAAGAGGTTCCAGGAGGCAATGAGGACCAGCATAACTTTTCCCCGCTGGCACCTTTGCTGTGGCAGCAAAGCCTGGACGTTTGTCTTTTTTGCTCCTGAGGTTGCCGAAAGCGAAAACAGGTGCTTTTGAGGATGGAGTCCGCAGGAAAGCAGAGAGGGCCAAATTGTCTGTGGCATTTGAAAGAGTTCTAGGAGGTAGTGAGAACCAGCATTACTTTTCCCCGCTGGCACCTTTGCTGTGGCAGCAAAAGCTGGACGTTTGTCTTTTTTGCTCCGGAGGCTGCCGAAAGCGAAAACAGGTGCTTTTGAGGATGGAGTCCGCAGGAAAGCAGAGAGGGCCAAATTGTCTGGGGCATTTGAAAGGGTTCCAGGAGGCAGTGAGAACCAGCATTACTTTTGCCCGCTGGCACCTTTTCTGTGGCAGCAAATGCTGGACGTTTTTCTTTTTTGCTCCGGAGGCTGCCGAAAGCGAAAACAGGTGCTTTTGAGGATGGAGTCCGCAGGAAAGCAGAGAGGGCCAAATTGTCTGGGGCATTTGAAAGGGTTCCAGGAGGCAGTGAGAACCAGCATTACTTTTGCCCGCTGGCACCTTTGCTGTGGCAGCAAAACCTGGACGTTTATCTTTTTTGCTCTGAGGTTGCCGAAAGCGAAAACAGGTGCTTTTGAGGATGGAGTCCGCAGGAAAGCAGAGAGGGCCAAATTGTCTGTGGCATTTGAAGAGGTTCCAGGACGCAGTGAGAACCAGCATTACTTTTCCCCGCTGGCACCTTTGCTGTGGCAGCAAAACCTGGACGTTTGTCTTTTTTGCTCCTGAGGTTGCCGAAAGCGAAAACAGGTGCTTTTGAGGATGGAGTCCGCAGGAAAGCAGAGAGGGCCAAATTGTCTGTGGCATTTGATAAGGTTCCAGGAGGCAAAGAGGACCAGCATTACTTTTCCCCGCTGGCACCTTTGCTGTGGCAGCAAAAGCTGGACGTTTGTCTTTTTTGCTCCGGAGGCTGCCGAAAGCGAAAACAGGTGCTTTTGAGGATGGAGTCCGCAGGAAAGCAGAGAGGGCCAAATTGTCTGTGGCATTTGAAAGAGTTCCAGGAGGCAGTGAGAACCAGCATTACTTTTCCCGGCTGGCACCTTTGCTGTGGCAGCAAAACCTGGACGTTTGTCTTTTTTGCTCCTGAGGCTGCCGAAAGCGAAAACAGGTGCTTTTGAGGATGGAGTCCGCAGGAAAGCAGAGAGGGCCAAATTGTCTGTGGCATTTGATAAGGTTCCAGGAGGCAGTGAGGACCAGCATTACTTTTCCCCGCTGGCACCTTTGCTGTGGCAGCAAAAGCTGGACGTTTGTCTTTTTTGCTCCGGAGGCTGCCGAAAGCGAAAACAGCTGCTTTTGAGGATGGAGTCCGCAGGAAAGCAGAGAGGGCCAAATTGTCTGGGGCATTTGAAAGGGTTCCAGGAGGCAGTGAGAACCAGCATTACTTTTGCCCGCTGGCACCTTTGCTGTGGCAGCAAAACCTGGACATTTGTCTTTTTTGCTCCTGAGGTTGCCGAAAGCGAAAACAGGTGCTTTTGAGGATGGAGTCCGCAGGAAAGCAGAGAGGGCCAAATTGTCTGTGGCATTTGAAGAGGTTCCAGGAGGCAATGAGGACCAGTATCACTTTTCCCCGCTGGCACCTTTACTGTGGCAGCAAAAGCTGGACGTTTGTCTTTTTTGCTCCGGAGGCTGCCGAAAGCGAAAACAGGTGCTTTTGAGGATGGAGTCCGCAGGAAAGCAGAGAGGGCCAAATAGTCTGGGGCATTTGAAAGGGTTCCAGGAGGCAGTGAGAACCAGCATTACTTTTCCCGGCTGGCACTTTTGCTGTGGCAGCAAAAGCTGGACGTTTGTCTTTTTTGCTCCGGAGGTTGCCGAAAGCGAAAACAGGTGCTTTTGAGGATGGAGTCCGCAGGAAAGCAGAGAGGCGCAAATTGTCTGTGGCATTTGAAGAGGTTCCAGGAGGCAGTGAGAACCAGCATTACTTTTCCCCGCTGGCACCTTTGCTGTGGCAGCAAAAGCTGGACGTTTGTCTTTTTTGCTCCGGAGGCTGCCGAAAGCGAATACAGGTGCTTTTGAGGATGGAGTCCGCAGGAAAGCAGAGAGGGCCAAATTGTCTGTGGCATTTGAAAGAGTTCCAGGAGGCAGTGAGAACCAGCATTACTTTTCCCGGCTGGCACCTTTGCTGTGGCAGCAAAACCTGGACGTTTGTCTTTTTTGCTCCTGAGGCTGCCGAAAGCGAAAACAGGTGCTTTTGAGGATGGAGTCCGCAGGAAAGCAGAGAGGGCCAAATTGTCTGAGGCATTTGAAGAGGTTCCAGGAGGCAATGAGGACCAGCATAACTTTTCCCCGCTGGCACCTTTGCTGTGGCAGCAAAACCTGGACGTTTGTCTTTTTTGCTCCTGAGGTTGCCGAAAGCGAAAACAGGTACTTTTGAGGATGGTGTCCGCAGGAAAGCAGAGAGGGCCAAATTGTCTGTGGCATTTGAAGAGGTTCCAGGACGCAGTGAGAACCAGCATTACTTTTCCTAGCTGGCACATTTGCTGTGGCAGCAAAAGCTGGACGTTTGTCTTTTTTGCTCTGGAGGCTGCCGAAAGCGAAAACAGGTGCTTTTGAGGATGGAGTCCGCAGGAAAGCAGAGAGGGCCAAATTGTCTGGGGCATTTGAAAGAGTTCCAGGAGGCAGTGAGAACCAGCATTACTTTTCCCCGCTGGCACCTTTGCTGTGGCAGCAAAACCTGGACGTTTGTCTTTTTTGCTCCGGAGGCTGCCGAAAGCGAAAACAGGTGCTTTTGAGGATGGAGTCCGCAGGAAAGCAGAGAGGGCCAAATTGTCTGTGGCATTTGAAGAGGTTCCAGGAGGCAATGAGGACCAGCATCACTTTTCCCCGCTGGCACCTTTGCTGTGGCAGCAAAACCTGGACGTTTGTCTTTTTTGCTCCGGAGGCTGCCGAAAGCGAAAACAGGTGCTTTTGAGGATGGAGTCCGCAGGAAAGCAGAGAGGGCCAAATTGTCTGGGGCATTTGAAAGAGTTCCAGGAGGCAGTGAGAAGTAGCATTACTTTTCCCCGATGGCACCTTTGCTGTGGCAGCAAAAGCTGGACGTTTGTCTTTTTACCACCGGAGGGCGGCGAAAGTGAAAAAAGGCGCTTTTGAGGATAGAGTCCGCAGGAAAGCAGAGAGGGCCAAATGGTCTGGGGCATTTGAAAGGGTTCCAGGAGGCAGTGAGAACCAGCATTACTTTTCGCCGCTGGCACCTTTGCTGTGGCAGCAAAAGCTGGACGTTTGTCTTTTTTGCTCCGGAGGCTGCCGAAAACGAAAACAGGTGCTTTTGAGGATGGAGTCCGCAGGAAAGCAGAGAGGGCCAAATTTTCTGAGGCATTTGAAGAGGTTCCAGGAGGCAATGAGGACCAGCATAACTTTTCCCCGCTGGCACCTTTGCTGTGGCAGCAAAGCCTGGACGTTTGTCTTTTTTGCTCCTGAGGTTGCCGAAAGCGAAAACAGGTGCTTTTGAGGATGGAGTCCGCAGGAAAGCAGAGAGGGCCAAATTGTCTGTGGCATTTGAAAGAGTTCTAGGAGGTAGTGAGAACCAGCATTACTTTTCCCCGCTGGCACCTTTGCTGTGGCAGCAAAAGCTGGACGTTTGTCTTTTTTGCTCCGGAGGCTGCCGAAAGCGAAAACAGGTGCTTTTGAGGATGGAGTCCGCAGGAAAGCAGAGAGGGCCAAATTGTCTGGGGCATTTGAAAGGGTTCCAGGAGGCAGTGAGAACCAGCATTACTTTTGCCCGCTGGCACCTTTTCTGTGGCAGCAAATGCTGGACGTTTTTCTTTTTTGCTCCGGAGGCTGCCGAAAGCGAAAACAGGTGCTTTTGAGGATGGAGTCCGCAGGAAAGCAGAGAGGGCCAAATTGTCTGGGGCATTTGAAAGGGTTCCAGGAGGCAGTGAGAACCAGCATTACTTTTGCCCGCTGGCACCTTTGCTGTGGCAGCAAAACCTGGACGTTTATCTTTTTTGCTCTGAGGTTGCCGAAAGCGAAAACAGGTGCTTTTGAGGATGGAGTCCGCAGGAAAGCAGAGAGGGCCAAATTGTCTGTGGCATTTGAAGAGGTTCCAGGACGCAGTGAGAACCAGCATTACTTTTCCCCGCTGGCACCTTTGCTGTGGCAGCAAAACCTGGACGTTTGTCTTTTTTGCTCCTGAGGTTGCCGAAAGCGAAAACAGGTGCTTTTGAGGATGGAGTCCGCAGGAAAGCAGAGAGGGCCAAATTGTCTGTGGCATTTGATAAGGTTCCAGGAGGCAAAGAGGACCAGCATTACTTTTCCCCGCTGGCACCTTTGCTGTGGCAGCAAAAGCTGGACGTTTGTCTTTTTTGCTCCGGAGGCTGCCGAAAGCGAAAACAGGTGCTTTTGAGGATGGAGTCCGCAGGAAAGCAGAGAGGGCCAAATTGTCTGTGGCATTTGAAAGAGTTCCAGGAGGCAGTGAGAACCAGCATTACTTTTCCCGGCTGGCACCTTTGCTGTGGCAGCAAAACCTGGACGTTTGTCTTTTTTGCTCCTGAGGCTGCCGAAAGCGAAAACAGGTGCTTTTGAGGATGGAGTCCGCAGGAAAGCAGAGAGGGCCAAATTGTCTGTGGCATTTGATAAGGTTCCAGGAGGCAGTGAGGACCAGCATTACTTTTCCCCGCTGGCACCTTTGCTGTGGCAGCAAAAGCTGGACGTTTGTCTTTTTTGCTCCGGAGGCTGCCGAAAGCGAAAACAGCTGCTTTTGAGGATGGAGTCCGCAGGAAAGCAGAGAGGGCCAAATTGTCTGGGGCATTTGAAAGGGTTCCAGGAGGCAGTGAGAACCAGCATTACTTTTGCCCGCTGGCACCTTTGCTGTGGCAGCAAAACCTGGACATTTGTCTTTTTTGCTCCTGAGGTTGCCGAAAGCGAAAACAGGTGCTTTTGAGGATGGAGTCCGCAGGAAAGCAGAGAGGGCCAAATTGTCTGTGGCATTTGAAGAGGTTCCAGGAGGCAATGAGGACCAGTATCACTTTTCCCCGCTGGCACCTTTGCTGTGGCAGCAAAAGCTGGACGTTTGTCTTTTTTGCTCCGGAGGCTGCCGAAAGCGAAAACAGGTGCTTTTGAGGATGGAGTCCGCAGGAAAGCAGAGAGGGCCAAATAGTCTGGGGCATTTGAAAGGGTTCCAGGAGGCAGTGAGAACCAGCATTACTTTTCCCGGCTGGCACTTTTGCTGTGGCAGCAAAAGCTGGACGTTTGTCTTTTTTGCTCCGGAGGTTGCCGAAAGCGAAAACAGGTGCTTTTGAGGATGGAGTCCGCAGGAAAGCAGAGAGGCGCAAATTGTCTGTGGCATTTGAAGAGGTTCCAGGAGGCAGTGAGAACCAGCATTACTTTTCCCCGCTGGCACCTTTGCTGTGGCAGCAAAAGCTGGACGTTTGTCTTTTTTGCTCCGGAGGCTGCCGAAAGCGAATACAGGTGCTTTTGAGGATGGAGTCCGCAGGAAAGCAGAGAGGGCCAAATTGTCTGTGGCATTTGAAAGAGTTCCAGGAGGCAGTGAGAACCAGCATTACTTTTCCCGGCTGGCACCTTTGCTGTGGCAGCAAAACCTGGACGTTTGTCTTTTTTGCTCCTGAGGCTGCCGAAAGCGAAAACAGGTGCTTTTGAGGATGGAGTCCGCAGGAAAGCAGAGAGGGCCAAATTGTCTGTGGCATTTGAAAGAGTTCTAGGAGGCAGTGAGAACCAGCATTACTTTTCCCCGGTGGCACCTTTGCTGTGGCAGCAAAACCTGGACGTTTGTCTTTTTTGCTCCGGAGGCTGCCGAAAGCGAAAACAGGTGCTTTTGAGGATGGAGTCCGCAGGAAAGCAGAGAGGGCCAAATTGTCTGTGGCATTTGAAAGAGTTCCAGGAGGCAGTGAGAACCAGCATTACTTTTGCCCGCTGGCACCTTTTCTGTGGCAGCAAATGCTGGACGTTTTTCTTTTTTGCTCCGGAGGCTGCCGAAAGCGAAAACAGGTGCTTTTGAGGATGGAGTCCGCAGGAAAGCAGAGAGGGCCAAATTGTCTGGGGCATTTGAAAGGGTTCCAGGAGGCAGTGAGAACCAGCATTACTTTTGCCCGCTGGCACCTTTGCTGTGGCAGCAAAACCTGGACGTTTATCTTTTTTGCTCTGAGGTTGCCGAAAGCGAAAACAGGTGCTTTTGAGGATGGAGTCCGCAGGAAAGCAGAGAGGGCCAAATTGTCTGTGGCATTTGAAGAGGTTCCAGGACGCAGTGAGAACCAGCATTACTTTTCCCCGCTGGCACCTTTGCTGTGGCAGCAAAACCTGGACGTTTGTCTTTTTTGCTCCTGAGGTTGCCGAAAGCGAAAACAGGTGCTTTTGAGGATGGAGTCCGCAGGAAAGCAGAGAGGGCCAAATTGTCTGTGGCATTTGATAAGGTTCCAGGAGGCAAAGAGGACCAGCATTACTTTTCCCCGCTGGCACCTTTGCTGTGGCAGCAAAAGCTGGACGTTTGTCTTTTTTGCTCCGGAGGCTGCCGAAAGCGAAAACAGGTGCTTTTGAGGATGGAGTCCGCAGGAAAGCAGAGAGGGCCAAATTGTCTGTGGCATTTGAAAGAGTTCCAGGAGGCAGTGAGAACCAGCATTACTTTTCCCGGCTGGCACCTTTGCTGTGGCAGCAAAACCTGGACGTTTGTCTTTTTTGCTCCTGAGGCTGCCGAAAGCGAAAACAGGTGCTTTTGAGGATGGAGTCCGCAGGAAAGCAGAGAGGGCCAAATTGTCTGTGGCATTTGATAAGGTTCCAGGAGGCAGTGAGGACCAGCATTACTTTTCCCCGCTGGCACCTTTGCTGTGGCAGCAAAAGCTGGACGTTTGTCTTTTTTGCTCCGGAGGCTGCCGAAAGCGAAAACAGCTGCTTTTGAGGATGGAGTCCGCAGGAAAGCAGAGAGGGCCAAATTGTCTGGGGCATTTGAAAGGGTTCCAGGAGGCAGTGAGAACCAGCATTACTTTTGCCCGCTGGCACCTTTGCTGTGGCAGCAAAACCTGGACATTTGTCTTTTTTGCTCCTGAGGTTGCCGAAAGCGAAAACAGGTGCTTTTGAGGATGGAGTCCGCAGGAAAGCAGAGAGGGCCAAATTGTCTGTGGCATTTGAAGAGGTTCCAGGAGGCAATGAGGACCAGTATCACTTTTCCCCGCTGGCACCTTTGCTGTGGCAGCAAAAGCTGGACGTTTGTCTTTTTTGCTCCGGAGGCTGCCGAAAGCGAAAACAGGTGCTTTTGAGGATGGAGTCCGCAGGAAAGCAGAGAGGGCCAAATAGTCTGGGGCATTTGAAAGGGTTCCAGGAGGCAGTGAGAACCAGCATTACTTTTCCCGGCTGGCACTTTTGCTGTGGCAGCAAAAGCTGGACGTTTGTCTTTTTTGCTCCGGAGGTTGCCGAAAGCGAAAACAGGTGCTTTTGAGGATGGAGTCCGCAGGAAAGCAGAGAGGCGCAAATTGTCTGTGGCATTTGAAGAGGTTCCAGGAGGCAGTGAGAACCAGCATTACTTTTGCCCGCTGGCACCTTTGCTGTGGCAGCAAAAGCTGGACGTTTGTCTTTTTTGCTCCGGAGGCTGCCGAAAGCGAATACAGGTGCTTTTGAGGATGGAGTCCGCAGGAAAGCAGAGAGGGCCAAATTGTCTGTGGCATTTGAAAGAGTTCCAGGAGGCAGTGAGAACCAGCATTACTTTTCCCGGCTGGCACCTTTGCTGTGGCAGCAAAACCTGGACGTTTGTCTTTTTTGCTCCTGAGGCTGCCGAAAGCGAAAACAGGTGCTTTTGAGGATGGAGTCCGCAGGAAAGCAGAGAGGGCCAAATTGTCTGTGGCATTTGAAAGAGTTCTAGGAGGCAGTGAGAACCAGCATTACTTTTCCCCGGTGGCACCTTTGCTGTGGCAGCAAAACCTGGACGTTTGTCTTTTTTGCTCCGGAGGCTGCCGAAAGCGAAAACAGGTGCTTTTGAGGATGGAGTCCGCAGGAAAGCAGAGAGGGCCAAATTGTCTGTGGCATTTGAAAGAGTTCCAGGAGGCAGTGAGAACCAGCATTACTTTTCCCGGCTGGCACCTTTGCTGTGGCAGCAAAAGCTGGACGTTTTTCTTTTTTGCTCCGGAGGCTGCCGAAAGCGAAAACAAGTGCTTTTGAGGATGGAGTCCGCAGGAAAGCAGAGAGGGCCAAATTGTCTGGGGCATTTGAAAGGGTTCCAGGAGGCAGTGAGAACCAGCATTACTTTTCCCCGCTGGCACCTTTGCTGTGGCAGCAAAACCTGGACGTTTGTCTTTTTTGCTCCGGAGGTTGCCGAAAGCGAAAACAGGTGCTTTTGAGGATGGAGTCCGCAGGAAAGCAGAGAGGGCCAAATTGTCTGTGGCATTTGAAGAGGTTCCAGGAGGCAATGAGGACCAGCATCACTTTTCCCCGCTGGCACCTTTGCTGTGGCAGCAAAAGCTGGACGTTTGTCTTTTTTGCTCCGGAGGTTGCCGAAAGCGAAAACAGGTGCTTTTGAGGATGGAGTCCGCAGGAAAGCAGAGAGGGCCAAATTGTCTGTGGCATTTGATAAGGTTCCAGGAGGCAATGAGGACCAGCATTACTTTTCCCGGCTGGCACCTTTGCTGTGGCAGCAAAAGCTGGACGTTTGTCTTTTTTGCTCTGGAGGCTGCCGAAAGCGAAAACAGGTGCTTTTGAGGATGGAGTCCGCAGGAAAGCAGAGAGGGCCAAATTGTCTGGGGCATTTGAAAGGGTTCCAGGAGGCAGTGAGAACCAGCATTACTTTTGCCCGCTGGCACCTTTGCTGTGGCAGCAAAACCTGGACGTTTGTCTTTTTTGCTCCTGAGGCTGCCGAAAGCGAAAACAGGTGCTTTTGAGGATGGAGTCCGCAGGAAAGCAGAGAGGGCCAAATTGTCTGTGGCATTTGATAAGGTTCCAGGAGGCAAAGAGGACCAGCATTACTTTTCCCCGCTGGCACCTTTGCTGTGGCAGCAAAAGCTGGACGTTTGTCTTTTTTGCTCCGGAGGCTGCCGAAAGCGAAAACAGGTGCTTTTGAGGATGGAGTCCGCAGGAAAGCAGAGAGGGCCAAATTGTCTGTGGCATTTGAAAGAGTTCCAGGAGGCAGTGAGAACCAGCATTACTTTTCCCGGCTGGCACCTTTGCTGTGGCAGCAAAACCTGGACGTTTGTCTTTTTTGCTCCTGAGGCTGCCGAAAGCGAAAACAGGTGCTTTTGAGGATGGAGTCCGCAGGAAAGCAGAGAGGGCCAAATTGTCTGTGGCATTTGATAAGGTTCCAGGAGGCAGTGAGGACCAGCATTACTTTTCCCCGCTGGCACCTTTGCTGTGGCAGCAAAAGCTGGACGTTTGTCTTTTTTGCTCCGGAGGCTGCCGAAAGCGAAAACAGCTGCTTTTGAGGATGGAGTCCGCAGGAAAGCAGACAGGGCCAAATTGTCTGGGGCATTTGAAAGGGTTCCAGGAGGCAGTGAGAACCAGCATTACTTTTGCCCGCTGGCACCTTTGCTGTGGCAGCAAAACCTGGACGTTTGTCTTTTTTGCTCCTGAGGTTGCCGAAAGCGAAAACAGGTGCTTTTGAGGATGGAGTCCGCAGGAAAGCAGAGAGGGCCAAATTGTCTGTGGCATTTGAAGAGGTTCCAGGAGGCAATGAGGACCAGCATCACTTTTCCCCGCTGGCACCTTTGCTGTGGCAGCAAAAGCTGGACGTTTGTCTTTTTTGCTCCGGAGGCTGCCGAAAGCGAAAACAGGTGCTTTTGAGGTTGGAGTCCGCAGGAAAGCAGAGAGGGCCAAATAGTCTGGGGCATTTGAAAGGGTTCCAGGAGGTAGTGAGAACCAGCATTACTTTTCCCGGCTGGCACTTTTGCTGTGGCAGCAAAAGCTGGACGTTTTTCTTTTTTGCTCCGGAGGTTGCCGAAAGCGAAAACAGGTGCTTTTGAGGATGGAGTCCACAGGAAAGCAGAGAGGCGCAAATTGTCTGTGGCATTTGAAGAGGTTCCAGGAGGCAGTGAGAACCAGCATTACTTTTCCCCGCTGGCACCTTTGCTGTGGCAGCAAAAGCTGGACGTTTGTCTTTTTTGCTCCGGAGGCTGCCGAAAGCGAATACAGGTGCTTTTGAGGATGGAGTCCGCAGGAAAGCAGAGAGGGCCAAATTGTCTGTGGCATTTGAAAGAGTTCCAGGAGGCAGTGAGAACCAGCATTACTTTTCCCGGCTGGCACCTTTGCTGTGGCAGCAAAACCTGGACGTTTGTCTTTTTTGCTCCTGAGGCTGCCGAAAGCGAAAACAGGTGCTTTTGAGGATGGAGTCCGCAGGAAAGCAGAGAGGGCCAAATTGTCTGGGGCATTTGAAAGAGTTCCAGGAGGCAGTGAGAACCAGCATTACTTTTCCCCGCTGGCACCTTTGCTGTGGCAGCAAAACCTGGACGTTTGTCTTTTTTGCTCCGGAGGCTGCCGAAAGCGAAAACAGGTGCTTTTGAGGATGGAGTCCGCAGGAAAGCAGAGAGGGCCAAATTGTCTGTGGCATTTGAAAGAGTTCCAGGAGGCAGTGAGAACCAGCATTACTTTTCCCGGCTGGCACCTTTGCTGTGGCAGCAAAAGCTGGACGTTTTTCTTTTTTGCTCCGGAGGCTGCCGAAAGCGAAAACAAGTGCTTTTGAGGATGGAGTCCGCAGGAAAGCAGAGAGGGCCAAATTGTCTGGGGCATTTGAAAGGGTTCCAGGAGGCAGTGAGAACCAGCATTACTTTTCCCCGCTGGCACCTTTGCTGTGGCAGCAAAACCTGGACGTTTGTCTTTTTTGCTCCGGAGGTTGCCGAAAGCGAAAACAGGTGCTTTTGAGGATGGAGTCCGCAGGAAAGCAGAGAGGGCCATATTGTCTGTGGCATTTGAAGAGGTTCCAGGAGGCAATGAGGACCAGCATCACTTTTCCCCGCTGGCACCTTTGCTGTGGCAGCAAAAGCTGGACGTTTGTCTTTTTTGCTCCTGAGGTTGCCGAAAGCGAAAACAGGTGCTTTTGAGGATGGAGTCCGCAGGAAAGCAGAGAGGGCCAAATTGTCTGTGGCATTTGATAAGGTTCCAGGAGGCAATGAGGACCAGCATTACTTTTCCCGGCTGGCACCTTTGCTGTGGCAGCAAAAGCTGGACGTTTGTCTTTTTTGCTCTGGAGGCTGCCGAAAGCGAAAACAGGTGCTTTTGAGGATGGAGTCCGCAGGAAAGCAGAGAGGGCCAAATTGTCTGGGGCATTTGAAAGGGTTCCAGGAGGCAGTGAGAACCAGCATTACTTTTGCCCGCTGGCACCTTTGCTGTGGCAGCAAAACCTGGACGTTTGTCTTTTTTGCTCCTGAGGTTGCCGAAAGCGAAAACAGGTGCTTTTGAGGATGGAGTCCGCAGGAAAGCAGAGAGGGCCAAATTGTCTGTGGCATTTGAAGAGGTTCCAGGAGGCAATGAGGACCAGCATCACTTTTCCCCGCTGGCACCTTTGCTGTGGCAGCAAAAGCTGGACGTTTGTCTTTTTTGCTCCTGAGGTTGCCGAAAGCGAAAACAGGTGCTTTTGAGGATGGAGTCCGCAGGAAAGCAGAGAGGGCCAAATTGTCTGGGGCATTTGAAAGAGTTCTAGGAGGTAGTGAGAACCAGCATTACTTTTCCCCGCTGGCACCTTTGCTGTGGCAGCAAAAGCTGGACGTTTGTCTTTTTTGCTCCTGAGGTTGCCGAAAGCGAAAACAGGTGCTTTTGAGGATGGAGTCCGCAGGAAAGCAGAGAGGGCCAAATTGTCTGTGGCATTTGATAAGGTTCCAGGAGGCAAAGAGGACCAGCATTACTTTTCCCCGCTGGCACCTTTGCTGTGGCAGCAAAAGCTGGACGTTTGTCTTTTTTGCTCCGGAGGCTGCCGAAAGCGAAAACAGGTGCTTTTGAGGATGGAGTCCGCAGGAAAGCAGAGAGGGCCAAATTGTCTGTGGCATTTGAAAGAGTTCCAGGAGGCAGTGAGAACCAGCATTACTTTTCCCGGCTGGCACCTTTGCTGTGGCAGCAAAACCTGGACGTTTGTCTTTTTTGCTCCTGAGGCTGCCGAAAGCGAAAACAGGTGCTTTTGAGGATGGAGTCCGCAGGAAAGCAGAGAGGGCCAAATTGTCTGTGGCATTTGATAAGGTTCCAGGAGGCAGTGAGGACCAGCATTACTTTTCCCCGCTGGCACCTTTGCTGTGGCAGCAAAAGCTGGACGTTTGTCTTTTTTGCTCCGGAGGCTGCCGAAAGCGAAAACAGCTGCTTTTGAGGATGGAGTCCGCAGGAAAGCAGAGAGGGCCAAATTGTCTGGGGCATTTGAAAGGGTTCCAGGAGGCAGTGAGAACCAGCATTACTTTTGCCCGCTGGCACCTTTGCTGTGGCAGCAAAACCTGGACATTTGTCTTTTTTGCTCCTGAGGTTGCCGAAAGCGAAAACAGGTGCTTTTGAGGATGGAGTCCGCAGGAAAGCAGAGAGGGCCAAATTGTCTGTGGCATTTGAAGAGGTTCCAGGAGGCAATGAGGACCAGTATCACTTTTCCCCGCTGGCACCTTTGCTGTGGCAGCAAAAGCTGGACGTTTGTCTTTTTTGCTCCGGAGGCTGCCGAAAGCGAAAACAGGTGCTTTTGAGGATGGAGTCCGCAGGAAAGCAGAGAGGGCCAAATAGTCTGGGGCATTTGAAAGGGTTCCAGGAGGCAGTGAGAACCAGCATTACTTTTCCCGGCTGGCACTTTTGCTGTGGCAGCAAAAGCTGGACGTTTGTCTTTTTTGCTCCGGAGGTTGCCGAAAGCGAAAACAGGTGCTTTTGAGGATGGAGTCCGCAGGAAAGCAGAGAGGCGCAAATTGTCTGTGGCATTTGAAGAGGTTCCAGGAGGCAGTGAGAACCAGCATTACTTTTGCCCGCTGGCACCTTTGCTGTGGCAGCAAAAGCTGGACGTTTGTCTTTTTTGCTCCGGAGGCTGCCGAAAGCGAATACAGGTGCTTTTGAGGATGGAGTCCGCAGGAAAGCAGAGAGGGCCAAATTGTCTGTGGCATTTGAAAGAGTTCCAGGAGGCAGTGAGAACCAGCATTACTTTTCCCGGCTGGCACCTTTGCTGTGGCAGCAAAACCTGGACGTTTGTCTTTTTTGCTCCTGAGGCTGCCGAAAGCGAAAACAGGTGCTTTTGAGGATGGAGTCCGCAGGAAAGCAGAGAGGGCCAAATTGTCTGTGGCATTTGAAAGAGTTCTAGGAGGCAGTGAGAACCAGCATTACTTTTCCCCGGTGGCACCTTTGCTGTGGCAGCAAAACCTGGACGTTTGTCTTTTTTGCTCCGGAGGCTGCCGAAAGCGAAAACAGGTGCTTTTGAGGATGGAGTCCGCAGGAAAGCAGAGAGGGCCAAATTGTCTGTGGCATTTGAAAGAGTTCCAGGAGGCAGTGAGAACCAGCATTACTTTTCCCGGCTGGCACCTTTGCTGTGGCAGCAAAAGCTGGACGTTTTTCTTTTTTGCTCCGGAGGCTGCCGAAAGCGAAAACAAGTGCTTTTGAGGATGGAGTCCGCAGGAAAGCAGAGAGGGCCAAATTGTCTGGGGCATTTGAAAGGGTTCCAGGAGGCAGTGAGAACCAGCATTACTTTTCCCCGCTGGCACCTTTGCTGTGGCAGCAAAACCTGGACGTTTGTCTTTTTTGCTCCGGAGGTTGCCGAAAGCGAAAACAGGTGCTTTTGAGGATGGAGTCCGCAGGAAAGCAGAGAGGGCCAAATTGTCTGTGGCATTTGAAGAGGTTCCAGGAGGCAATGAGGACCAGCATCACTTTTCCCCGCTGGCACCTTTGCTGTGGCAGCAAAAGCTGGACGTTTGTCTTTTTTGCTCCGGAGGTTGCCGAAAGCGAAAACAGGTGCTTTTGAGGATGGAGTCCGCAGGAAAGCAGAGAGGGCCAAATTGTCTGTGGCATTTGATAAGGTTCCAGGAGGCAATGAGGACCAGCATTACTTTTCCCGGCTGGCACCTTTGCTGTGGCAGCAAAAGCTGGACGTTTGTCTTTTTTGCTCTGGAGGCTGCCGAAAGCGAAAACAGGTGCTTTTGAGGATGGAGTCCGCAGGAAAGCAGAGAGGGCCAAATTGTCTGGGGCATTTGAAAGGGTTCCAGGAGGCAGTGAGAACCAGCATTACTTTTGCCCGCTGGCACCTTTGCTGTGGCAGCAAAACCTGGACGTTTGTCTTTTTTGCTCCTGAGGCTGCCGAAAGCGAAAACAGGTGCTTTTGAGGATGGAGTCCGCAGGAAAGCAGAGAGGGCCAAATTGTCTGTGGCATTTGATAAGGTTCCAGGAGGCAAAGAGGACCAGCATTACTTTTCCCCGCTGGCACCTTTGCTGTGGCAGCAAAAGCTGGACGTTTGTCTTTTTTGCTCCGGAGGCTGCCGAAAGCGAAAACAGGTGCTTTTGAGGATGGAGTCCGCAGGAAAGCAGAGAGGGCCAAATTGTCTGGGGCATTTGAAAGAGTTCCAGGAGGCAGTGAGAACCAGCATTACTTTTCCCGGCTGGCACCTTTGCTGTGGCAGCAAAACCTGGACGTTTGTCTTTTTTGCTCCTGAGGCTGCCGAAAGCGAAAACAGGTGCTTTTGAGGATGGAGTCCGCAGGAAAGCAGAGAGGGCCAAATTGTCTGTGGCATTTGATAAGGTTCCAGGAGGCAGTGAGGACCAGCATTACTTTTCCCCGCTGGCACCTTTGCTGTGGCAGCAAAAGCTGGACGTTTGTCTTTTTTGCTCCGGAGGCTGCCGAAAGCGAAAACAGCTGCTTTTGAGGATGGAGTCCGCAGGAAAGCAGACAGGGCCAAATTGTCTGGGGCATTTGAAAGGGTTCCAGGAGGCAGTGAGAACCAGCATTACTTTTGCCCGCTGGCACCTTTGCTGTGGCAGCAAAACCTGGACGTTTGTCTTTTTTGCTCCTGAGGTTGCCGAAAGCGAAAACAGGTGCTTTTGAGGATGGAGTCCGCAGGAAAGCAGAGAGGGCCAAATTGTCTGTGGCATTTGAAGAGGTTCCAGGAGGCAATGAGGACCAGCATTACTTTTCCTGGCTGGCACCTTTGCTGTGGCAGCAAAAGCTGGACGTTTGTCTTTTTTGCTCCGGAGGCTGCCGAAAGCGAAAACAGGTGCTTTTGAGGATGGAGTCCGCAGGAAAGCAGAGAGGGCCAAATTGTCTGTGGCATTTGAAGAGGTTCCAGGAGGCAGTGAGAACCAGCATTACTTTTCCCCGCTGGCACCTTTGCTGTGGCAGCAAAAGCTGGACGTTTGTCTTTTTTGCTCCGGAGGCTGCCGAAAGCGAAAACAGGTGCTTTTCAGCATGGAGTCCGCAGGAAGGCAGAGAGGGCCAAATTGTCTGGGGCATTTGAAAGAGTTCTAGGAGGTAGTGAGAACCAGCATTACTTTTCCCTGCTGGCACCTTTGCTGTGGCAGCAAAAGCTGGACGTTTGTCTTTTTTGCTCTGGAGGCTGCCGAAAGCGAAAACAGGTGCTTTTGAGGATGGAGTCCGCAGGAAAGCAGAGAGGGCCAAATTGTCTGGGGCAATTGAAAGAGTTCCAGGAGGTAGTGAGAAACAGCATTACTTTTCCCCGCTGGCACCTTTGCTGTGGCAGCAAAACCTGGACGTTTGTCTTTTTTGCTCTGGAGGCTGCCGAAAGCGAAAACAGGTGCTTTTGAGGATGGAGTCCGCAGGAAAGCAGAGAGGGCCAAATTGTCTGTGGCATTTGATAAGGTTCCAGGAGGCAATGAGGACCAGCATTACTTTTCCCCGCTGGCACCTTTGCTGTGGCAGCAAAAGCTGGACGTTTGTCTTTTTTGCTCCTGAGGTTTCCGAAAGCGAAAACAGGTGCTTTTGAGGATGGAGTCCGCAGGAAAGCAGAGAGGGCCAAATTGTCTGGGGCATTTGAAAGAGTTCCAGGAGGCAGTGAGAACCAGCATTACTTTTCCCGGCTGGCACCTTTGCTGTGGCAGCAAAACCTGGACGTTTGTCTTTTTACCACCGGAGGGAACCAAAAGTGAAAAAAGGCGCTTTTGAGGACAGAGTCCGCAGGAAAGCAGAGAGGGCCAAATTGTCTGGGGCATTTGAAGGGGTTCCAGGAGGCAGTGAGAACCAGCATTACTTTTCCCCGCTGGCACCTTTGCTGTGGCATCAAAACCTGGACGTTTGTCTTTTTTGCTCCGGAGGCTGCCGAAAGCGAAAACAGGTGCTTTTAGGGATGGAGTCCGCAGGAAAGCAGAGAGGGCCAAATTGTCTGGGGCATTTGAAAGAGTTCCAGGAGGCAGTGAGAACCAGCATTACTTTTCCCGGCTGGCACCTTTGCTGTGGCAGCAAAAGCTGGACGTTTGTCTTTTTTGCTCCTGAGGTTGCCGAAAGCGAAAACAGGTGCTTTTGAGGATGGAGTCCGCAGGAAAGCAGAGAGGGCCAAATTGTCTGTGGCATTTGAAGAGGTTCAAGGAGGCAAAGAGGACCAGCATCACTTTTCCCCGCTGGCACCTTTGCTGTGGCAGCAAAAGCTGGACGTTTGTCTTTTTTGCTCCTGAGGTTGCCGAAAGCGAAAACAGGTGCTTTTGAGGATGGAGTCCGCAGGAAAGCAGAGAGGGCCAAATTGTCTGTGGAATTTGAAGAGGTTCCGGGAGGCAATGAGGACCAGCATTACTTTTCCCCGATGGCACCTTTGCTGTGGCAGCAAAAGCTGGACGTTTGTCTTTTTTGCTCCTGAGGCTGCCGAAAGCGAAAACAGGTGCTTTTGAGGATGGAGTCCGCAGGAAAGCAGAGAGGGCCAAATTGTCTGTGGCATTTGATAAGGTTCCAGGAGGCAATGAGGACCAGCATTACTTTTCCCGGCTGGCACCTTTGCTGTGGCAGCAAAAGCTGGACGTTTGTCTTTTTTGCTCCGGAGGCTGCCGAAAGCGAAAACAGGTGCTTTTGAGGATGGAGTCCGCAGGAAAGCAGAGAGGGCCAAATTGTCTGTGGCATTTGAAGAGGTTCCAGGACGCAGTGAGAACCAGCATTACTTTTCGCCGCTGGCACCTTTGCTGTGGCAGCAAAACCTGGACGTTTGTCTTTTTTGCTCCTGAGGTTGCCGAAAGCGAAAACAGGTGCTTTTGAGGATGGAGTCCGCAGGAAAGCAGAGAGGGCCAAATTGTCTGTGGCATTTGATAAGGTTCCAGGAGGCAATGAGGACCAGCATTACTTTTCCCGGCTGGCACCTTTGCTGTGGCAGCAAAAGCTGGACGTTTGTCTTTTTTGCTCCGGAGGCTGCCGAAAGCGAAAACAGGTGCTTTTGAGGATGGAGTCCACAGGAAAGCAGAGAGGGCCAAATACCCTGGGGCATTTGAAAGGGTTCCAGGAGGCAGTGAGAACCAGCATTACTTTTCCTGGCTGGCACCTTTGCTGTGGCAGCAAAAGCTGGACGTTTGTCTTTTTTGCTCCGGAGGCTGCCGAAAGCGAAAACAGGTGCTTTTGAGGATGGAGTCCGCAGGAAAGCAGAGAGGGCCAAATTGTCTGTGGCATTTGAAGAGGTTCCAGGAGGCAGTGAGAACCAGCATTACTTTTCCCCGCTGGCACCTTTGCTGTGGCAGCAAAAGCTGGACGTTTGTCTTTTTTGCTCCGGAGGCTGCCGAAAGCGAAAACAGGTGCTTTTCAGCATGGAGTCCGCAGGAAGGCAGAGAGGGCCAAATTGTCTGGGGCATTTGAAAGAGTTCTAGGAGGTAGTGAGAACCAGCATTACTTTTCCCTGCTGGCACCTTTGCTGTGGCAGCAAAAGCTGGACGTTTGTCTTTTTTGCTCTGGAGGCTGCCGAAAGCGAAAACAGGTGCTTTTGAGGATGGAGTCCGCAGGAAAGCAGAGAGGGCCAAATTGTCTGGGGCAATTGAAAGAGTTCCAGGAGGTAGTGAGAAACAGCATTACTTTTCCCCGCTGGCACCTTTGCTGTGGCAGCAAAACCTGGACGTTTGTCTTTTTTGCTCTGGAGGCTGCCGAAAGCGAAAACAGGTGCTTTTGAGGATGGAGTCCGCAGGAAAGCAGAGAGGGCCAAATTGTCTGTGGCATTTGATAAGGTTCCAGGAGGCAATGAGGACCAGCATTACTTTTCCCCGCTGGCACCTTTGCTGTGGCAGCAAAAGCTGGACGTTTGTCTTTTTTGCTCCTGAGGTTTCCGAAAGCGAAAACAGGTGCTTTTGAGGATGGAGTCCGCAGGAAAGCAGAGAGGGCCAAATTGTCTGGGGCATTTGAAAGAGTTCCAGGAGGCAGTGAGAACCAGCATTACTTTTCCCGGCTGGCACCTTTGCTGTGGCAGCAAAACCTGGACGTTTGTCTTTTTACCACCGGAGGGAACCAAAAGTGAAAAAAGGCGCTTTTGAGGACAGAGTCCGCAGGAAAGCAGAGAGGGCCAAATTGTCTGGGGCATTTGAAGGGGTTCCAGGAGGCAGTGAGAACCAGCATTACTTTTCCCCGCTGGCACCTTTGCTGTGGCATCAAAACCTGGACGTTTGTCTTTTTTGCTCCGGAGGCTGCCGAAAGCGAAAACAGGTGCTTTTAGGGATGGAGTCCGCAGGAAAGCAGAGAGGGCCAAATTGTCTGGGGCATTTGAAAGAGTTCCAGGAGGCAGTGAGAACCAGCATTACTTTTCCCGGCTGGCACCTTTGCTGTGGCAGCAAAAGCTGGACGTTTGTCTTTTTTGCTCCTGAGGTTGCCGAAAGCGAAAACAGGTGCTTTTGAGGATGGAGTCCGCAGGAAAGCAGAGAGGGCCAAATTGTCTGTGGCATTTGAAGAGGTTCAAGGAGGCAAAGAGGACCAGCATCACTTTTCCCCGCTGGCACCTTTGCTGTGGCAGCAAAAGCTGGACGTTTGTCTTTTTTGCTCCTGAGGTTGCCGAAAGCGAAAACAGGTGCTTTTGAGGATGGAGTCCGCAGGAAAGCAGAGAGGGCCAAATTGTCTGTGGAATTTGAAGAGGTTCCGGGAGGCAATGAGGACCAGCATTACTTTTCCCCGATGGCACCTTTGCTGTGGCAGCAAAAGCTGGACGTTTGTCTTTTTTGCTCCTGAGGCTGCCGAAAGCGAAAACAGGTGCTTTTGAGGATGGAGTCCGCAGGAAAGCAGAGAGGGCCAAATTGTCTGTGGCATTTGAAAGAGTTCCAGGAGGCAGTGAGAACCAGCATTACTTTTCCCGGCTGGCACCTTTGCTGTGGCAGCAAAAGCTGGACGTTTGTCTTTTTTGCTCCGGAGGCTGCCGAAAGCGAAAAAAGGTGCTTTTGAGGATGCAGTCCGCAGGAAAGCAGAGAGGGCCAAATTGTCTGGGGCATTTGAAAGAGTTCCAGGAGGCAGTGAGAACCAGCATTACTTTTGCCCGCTGGCACCTTTGCTGTGGCAGCAAAACCTGGACGTTTGTCTTTTTTGCTCCGGAGGTTGCCGAAAGCGAAAACAGGTGCTTTTGAGGATGGAGTCCGCAGGAAAGCAGAGAGGGCCAAATTGTCTGGGGCATTTAAAAGGGTTCCAGGAGGCAGTGAGAACCAGCATTACTTTTGCCCGCTGGCACCTTTGCTGTGGCAGCAAAAGCTGGACGTTTGTCTTTTTTGCTCCTGAGGTTTCCGAAAGCGAAAACAGGTGCTTTTGAGGATGGAGTCCGCAGGAAAGCAGAGAGGGCCAAATTGTCTGTGGCATTTGAAAGAGTTCCAGGAGGCAGTGAGAACCAGCATTACTTTTCCCGGCTGGCACCTTTGCTGTGGCAGCAAAACCTGGACGTTTGTCTTTTTACCACCGGAGGGAACCAAAAGTGAAAAAAGGCGCTTTTGAGGACAGAGTCCGCAGGAAAGCAGAGAGGGCCAAATTGTCTGGGGCATTTGAAGGGGTTCCAGGAGGCAGTGAGAACCAGCATTACTTTTCGCCGCTGGCACCTTTGCTGTGGCAGCAAAAGCTGGACGTTTGTCTTTTTTGCTCTGGAGGCTGCCGAAAGCGAAAACAGGTGCTTTTGAGGATGGAGTCCGCAGGAAAGCAGAGAGGGCCAAATTGTCTGGGGCATTTGAAGAGGTTCCAGGACGCAGTGAGAACCAGCATTACTTTTCCTAGCTGGCACTTTTGCTGTGGCAGCAAAACCTGGACGTTTGTCTTTTTTGCTCTGGAGGCTGCCGAAAGCGAAAACAGGTGCTTTTGAGGATGGAGTCCGCAGGAAAGCAGAGAGGGCCAAAGTGTCTGGGGCATTTGAAGGAGTTCCAGGAGGCAGTGAGAACCAGCATTACTTTTCGCCGCTGGCACCTTTGCTGTGGCAGCAAAAGCTGGACGTTTGTCTTTTTTGCTCTGGAGGCTGCCGAAAGCGAAAACAGGTTCTTTTAAAGATGGAGTCCGCAGGAAAGTAGACAGGGCCAAATTGTCTGTGGCATTTGAAAGGGTTCCAGGAGGTAGTGAGAACCAGCATTACTTTTCCCCGCTGGCACCTTTGCTGTGGCAGCAAAAGCTGGACGTTTGTCTTTTTTGCTCTGGAGGCTGCCGAAAGCGAAAACAGGTGCTTTTGAGGATGGAGTCCGCAGGAAAGCAGAGAGGGCCAAATTGTCTGTGGCATTTGATAAGGTTCCAGGAGGCAATGAGGACCAGCATTACTTTTCCCCGCTGGCACCTTTGCTGTGGCAGCAAAAGCTGGACGTTTGTCTTTTTTGCTCCGGAGGCTGCCGAAAGCGAAAACAGGTGCTTTTGAGGATGGAGTCCACAGGAAAGCAGAGAGGGCCAAATAGTCTGGGGCATTTGAAAGGGTTCCAGGAGGCAGTGAGAACCAGCATTACTTTTCCCGGCTGGCACCTTTGGTGTGGCAGCAAAAGCTGGACGTTTTTCTTTTTTGCTCCGGAGGTTGCCGAAAGCGAAAACAGGTGCTTTTGAGGATGGAGTCCGCAGGAAAGCAGAGAGGGCCAAATTGTCTGGGGCATTTGAAGAGGTTCCAGGACGCAGTGAGAACCAGCATTACTTTTCCCCGCTGGCACCTTTGCTGTGGCAGCAAAAGCTGGACGTTTGTCTTTTTTGCTCCGGAGGCTGCCGAAAGCGAAAACAGGTGCTTTTGAGGATGGAGTCCGCAGGAAAGCAGAGAGGGCCAAATTGTCTGTGGCATTTGAAAGAGTTCTAGGAGGTAGTGAGAACCAGCATTACTTTTCCCCGCTGGCACCTTTGCTGTGGCAGCAAAAGCTGGACGTTTGTCTTTTTTGCTCCTGAGGTTGCCGAAAGCGAAAACAGGTGCTTTTGAGGATGGAGTCCGCAGGAAAGCAGAGAGGGCCAAATTGTCTGGGGCATTTGATAAGGTTCCAGGAGGCAATGAGGACCAGCATTACTTTTCCCCGCTGGCACCTTTGCTGTGGCAGCAAAAGCTGGACGTTTGTCTTTTTTGCTCCGGAGGCTGCCGAAAGCGAAAACAGGTGCTTTTGAGGATGGAGTCCGCAGGAAAGCAGAGAGGGCCAAATTGTCTGTGGCATTTGAAGAGGTTCCAGGAGGCAGTGAGAACCAGCATTACTTTTCCCCGCTGGCACCTTTGCTGTGGCAGCAAAAGCTGGACGTTTGTCTTTTTTGCTCCGGAGGCTGCCGAAAGCGAAAACAGGTGCTTTTCAGCATGGAGTCCGCAGGAAGGCAGAGAGGGCCAAATTGTCTGGGGCATTTGAAAGAGTTCTAGGAGGTAGTGAGAACCAGCATTACTTTTCCCCGCTGGCACCTTTGCTGTGGCAGCAAAAGCTGGACGTTTGTCTTTTTTGCTCCGGAGGCTGCCGAAAGCGAAAACAGGTGCTTTTGAGGATGGAGTCCGCAGGAAAGCAGAGAGGGCCAAATTGTCTGGGGCATTTGAAAGAGTGCCAGGAGGTAGTGAGAACCAGCATTACTTTTCCCCGCTGGCACCTTTGCTGTGGCAGCAAAACCTGGACGTTTGTCTTTTTTGCTCTGGAGGCTGCCGAAAGCGAAAACAGGTGCTTTTGAGGATGGAGTCCGCAGGAAAGCAGAGAGGGCCAAATTGTCTGTGGCATTTGATAAGGTTCCAGGAGGCAATGAGGACCAGCATTACTTTTCCCCGCTGGCACCTTTGCTGTGGCAGCAAAAGCTGGACGTTTGTCTTTTTTGCTCCGGAGGCTGCCGAAAGCGAAAACAGGTGCTTTTGAGGATGGAGTCCACAGGAAAGCAGAGAGGGCCAAATACCCTGGGGCATTTGAAAGGGTTCCAGGAGGCAGTGAGAACCAGCATTACTTTTCCCGGCTGGCACCTTTGCTGTGGCAGCAAAAGCTGGACGTTTGTCTTTTTTGCTCCGGAGGTTGCCGAAAGCGAAAACAGGTGCTTTTGAGGATGGAGTCCGCAGGAAAGCAGAGAGGGCCAAATTGTCTGTGGCATTTGAAGAGGTTCCAGGAGGCAGTGAGAACCAGCATTACTTTTCCCCGCTGGCACCTTTGCTGTGGCAGCAAAAGCTGGACGTTTGTCTTTTTTGCTCCGGAGGCTGCCGAAAGCGAAAACAGGTGCTTTTCAGCATGGAGTCCGCAGGAAGGCAGAGAGGGCCAAATTGTCTGGGGCATTTGAAAGAGTTCTAGGAGGTAGTGAGAACCAGCATTACTTTTCCCCGCTGGCACCTTTGCTGTGGCAGCAAAAGCTGGACGTTTGTCTTTTTTGCTCCGGAGGCTGCCGAAAGCGAAAACAGGTGCTTTTGAGGATGGAGTCCGCAGGAAAGCAGAGAGGGCCAAATTGTCTGGGGCATTTGAAAGAGTGCCAGGAGGTAGTGAGAACCAGCATTACTTTTCCCCGCTGGCACCTTTGCTGTGGCAGCAAAACCTGGACGTTTGTCTTTTTTGCTCTGGAGGCTGCCGAAAGCGAAAACAGGTGCTTTTGAGGATGGAGTCCGCAGGAAAGCAGAGAGGGCCAAATTGTCTGTGGCATTTGATAAGGTTCCAGGAGGCAATGAGGACCAGCATTACTTTTCCCCGCTGGCACCTTTGCTGTGGCAGCAAAAGCTGGACGTTTGTCTTTTTTGCTACGAAGGCTGCCGAAAGCGAAAACAGGTGCTTTTCAGCATGGAGTCCGCAGGAAAGCAGAGAGGGCCAAATTGTCTGGGGCATTTGTAAGAGTTCTAGGAGGTAGTGAGAACCAGCATTACTTTTGCCCGCTGGCACCTTTGCTGTGGCAGCAAAAGCTGGACGTTTGTCTTTTTTGCTCCGGAGGCTGCCGAAAGCGAAAACAGGTGCTTTTGAGGATGGAGTCCGCAGGAAAGCAGAGAGTGCCAAATTGTCTGTGGCATTTGAAGAGGTTCCAGGAGGCAATGAGGACCAGCATCACTTTTCCCCGCTGGCACCTTTGCTGTGGCAGCAAAACCTGGACGTTTGTCTTTTTTGCTCCTGAGGTTGCCGAAAGCGAAAACAGGTGCTTTTGAGGATGGAGTCCGCAGGAAAGCAGAGAGGGCCAAATTGTCTGTGGCATTTGAAGAGGTTCCGGGAGGCAATGAGGACCAGCATTACTTTTCCCCGCTGGCACCTTTTCTGTGGCAGCAAATGCTGGACGTTTGTCTTTTTTGCTCTGGAGGCTGCCGAAAGCGAAAACAGGTGCTTTTGAGGATGGAGTCCGCAGGAAAGCAGAGAGGGCCAAATTGTCTGGGGCATTTGAAAGAGTTCCAGGAGGTAGTGAGAACCAGCATTACTTTTCCCCGCTGGCACCTTTGCTGTGGCAGCAAAAACTGGACGTTTGTCTTTTTTGCTCCTGAGGTTTCCGAAAGCGAAAACAGGTGCTTTTGAGGATGGAGTCCGCAGGAAAGCAGAGAGGGCCAAATTGTCTGTGGCATTTGAAAGAGTTCCAGGAGGCAGTGAGAACCAGCATTACTTTTCCCGGCTGGCACCTTTGCTGTGGCAGCAAAACCTGGACGTTTGTCTTTTTACCACCGGAGAGAACCAAAAGTGAAAAAAGGCGCTTTTGAGGACAGAGTCCGCAGGAAAGCAGAGAGGGCCAAATTGTCTGGGGCATTTGAAGGGGTTCCAGGAGGCAGTGAGAACCAGCATTACTTTTCCCCGCTGGCACCTTTGCTGTGGCATCAAAACCTGGACGTTTGTCTTTTTTGCTCCGGAGGCTGCCGAAAGCGAAAACAGGTGCTTTTGAGGATGGAGTCCGCAGGAAAGCAGAGAGGGCCAAATTGTCTGGGGCATTTGAAAGAGTTCCAGGAGGCAGTGAGAACCAGCATTACTTTTCCCGGCTGGCACCTTTGCTGTGGCAGCAAAAGCTGGACGTTTGTCTTTTTTGCTCTGGAGGCTGCCGAAAGCGAAAACAGGTGCTTTTGAGGATGGAGTCCGCAGGAAAGCAGAGAGGGCCAAATTGTCTGTGGCATTTGAAGAGGTTCAAGGAGGCAAAGAGGACCAGCATCACTTTTCCCCGCTGGCACCTTTGCTGTGGCAGCAAAAGCTGGACGTTTGTCTTTTTTGCTCCTGAGGTTGCCGAAAGCGAAAACAGGTGCTTTTGAGGATGGAGTCCGCAGGAAAGCAGAGAGGGCCAAATTGTCTGTGGAATTTGAAGAGGTTCCGGGAGGCAATGAGGACCAGCATTACTTTTCCCCGATGGCACCTTTGCTGTGGCAGCAAAAGCTGGACGTTTGTCTTTTTTGCTCCTGAGGCTGCCGAAAGCGAAAACAGGTGCTTTTGAGGATGGAGTCCGCAGGAAAGCAGAGAGGGCCAAATTGTCTGGGGCATTTGAAAGAGTTCCAGGAGGCAGTGAGAACCAGTATTACTTTTCCCGGCTGGCACCTTTGCTGTGGCAGCAAAAGCTGGACGTTTGTCTTTTTTGCTCCGGAGGCTGCCGAAAGCGAAAAAAGGTGCTTTTGAGGATGCAGTCCGCAGGAAAGCAGAGAGGGCCAAATTGTCTGGGGCATTTGAAAGAGTTCCAGGAGGCAGTGAGAACCAGCATTACTTTTGCCCGCTGGCACCTTTGCTGTGGCAGCAAAACCTGGACGTTTGTCTTTTTTGCTCCGGAGGTTGCCGAAAGCGAAAACAGGTGCTTTTGAGGATGGAGTCCGCAGGAAAGCAGAGAGGGCCAAATTGTCTGGGGCATTTGAAAGGGTTCCAGGTGGCAGTGAGAACCAGCATTACTTTTCCCGGCTGGCACCTTTGCTGTGGCAGCAAAACCTGGACGTTTTTCTTTTTACCACCGGAGGGCGCCGAAAGTGAAAAAAGGCGCTTTTGAGGACAGAGTCCGCAGGAAAGCAGAGAGGGCCAAAGTGTCTGGGGCATTGGAAGGGGTTCCAGGAGGCAGTGAGAACCAGCATTACTTTTCGCCGCTGGCACCTTTGCTGTGGCAGCAAAAGCTGGACGTTTGTCTTTTTTGCTCTGGAGGCTGCCGAAAGCGAAAACAGGTTCTTTTGAGGATGGAGTCCGCAGGAAAGTAGAGAGGGCCAAATTGTCTGTGGCATTTGAAAGGGTTCCAGGAGGTAGTGAGAACCAGCATTACTTTTCCCCGCTGGCACCTTTGCTGTGGCAGCAAAAGCTGGACGTTTGTCTTTTTTGCTCTGGAGGCTGCCGAAAGCGAAAACAGGTGCTTTTGAGGATGGAGTCCGCAGGAAAGCAGAGAGGGCCAAATTGTCTGTGGCATTTGATAAGGTTCCAGGAGGCAATGAGGACCAGCATTACTTTTCCCCGCTGGCACCTTTGCTGTGGCAGCAAAAGCTGGACGTTTGTCTTTTTTGCTCCGGAGGCTGCCGAAAGCGAAAACAGGTGCTTTTGAGGATGGAGTCCACAGGAAAGCAGAGAGGGCCAAATAGTCTGGGGCATTTGAAAGGGTTCCAGGAGGCAGTGAGAACCAGCATTACTTTTCCCGGCTGGCACCTTTGCTGTGGCAGCAAAAGCTGGACGTTTGTCTTTTTTGCTCCGGAGGTTGCCGAAAGCGAAAACAGGTGCTTTTGAGGATGGAGTCCGCAGGAAAGCAGAGAGGGCCAAATTGTCTGGGGCATTTGAAGAGGTTCCAGGACGCAGTGAGAACCAGCATTACTTTTCCCCGCTGGCACCTTTGCTGTGGCAGCAAAAGCTGGACGTTTGTCTTTTTTGCTACGGAGGCTGCCGAAAGCGAAAACAGGTGCTTTTCAGCATGGAGTCCGCAGGAAAGCAGAGAGGGCCAAATTGTCTGTGGCATTTGAAAGAGTTCTAGGAGGTAGTGAGAACCAGCATTACTTTTCCCCGCTGGCACCTTTGCTGTGGCAGCAAAAGCTGGACGTTTGTCTTTTTTGCTCTGGAGGCTGCCGAAAGCGAAAACAGGTGCTTTTGAGGATGGAGTTCGCAGGAAAGCAGAGAGGGCCAAATTGTCTGGGGCATTTGAAAGAGTTCCAGGAGGTAGTGAGAACCAGCATTACTTTTCCCCGCTGGCACCTTTGCTGTGGCATCAAAACCTGGACGTTTGTCTTTTTTGCTCCTGAGGTTGCCGAAAGCGAAAACAGGTGCTTTTGAGGATGGAGTCCGCAGGAAAGCAGAGAGGGCCAAATTGTCTGTGGCATTTGAAGAGGTTCCGGGAGGCAATGAGGACCAGCATTACTTTTCCCCGATGGCACCTTTGCTGTGGCAGCAAAAGCTGGACGTTTGTCTTTTTTGCTCCTGAGGCTGCCGAAAGCGAAAACAGGTGCTTTTGAGGATGGAGTCCGCAGGAAAGCAGAGAGGGACAAATTGTCTGTGGCATTTGAAAGAGTTCCAGGAGGCAGTGAGAACCAGCATTACTTTTGCCCGCTGGCACCTTTGCTGTGGCAGCAAAACCTGGACGTTTGTCTTTTTTGCTCCTGAGGTTGCCGAAAGCGAAAACAGGTGCTTTTGAGGATGGAGTCCGCAGGAAAGCAGAGAGGGCCAAATTGTCTGGGGCATTTGAAAGGGTTCCAGGAGGCAGTGAGAACCAGCATTACTTTTGCCCGCTGGCACCTTTGCTATGGCAGGAAAACCTGGACGTTTGTCTTTTTTGCTCCTGTGGTTTCCGAAAGCGAAAACAGGTGCTTTTGAGGATGGAGTCCGCAGGAAAGCAGAGAGGGCCAAATTTTCTGGGACATTTGAAAGAGTTCCAGGAGGCAGTGAGAACCAGCATTACTTTTCCCGGCTGGCACCTTTGCTGTGGCAGCAAAAGCTGGACATTTGTCTTTTTACCACCGGAGGGAACCAAAAGTGAAAAAAGGCGCTTTTGACGACAGAGTCCGCAAGAAAGCAGAGAGGGCCAAAGTGTCTGGGGCATTTGAAGGGGTTCCAGGACGCAGTGAGAACCAGCATTACTTTTCGCCGCTGGCACCTTTGCTGTGGCAGCAAAAGCTGGACGTTTGTCTTTTTTGCTCTGGAGGCTGTCGAAAGCGAAAACAGGTACTTTTGAGGATGGAGTCCGCAGGAAAGCAGAGAGGGCCAAATTGTCTGTGGCATTTGAAGAGGTTCCAGGAGGCAGTGAGAACCAGCATTACTTTTCCTAGCTGGCACCTTTGCTGTGGCAGCAAAACCTGGACGTTTGTCTTTTTTGCTCCTGAGGCTGCCGAAAGCGAAAACAGGTGCTTTTGAGGATGGAGTCCGCAGGAAAGCAGAGAGGGCCAAATTGTCTGTGGCATTTGAAAGAGTTCCAGGAGGCAGTTAGAACCAGCATTACTTTTCCCGGCTGGCACCTTTGCTGTGGCAGCAAAACCTGGACGTTTGTCTTTTTTGCTCCGGAGGCTGCCGAAAGCGAAAACAGGTGCTTTTGAGGATGGAGTCCGCAGGAAAGCAGAGAGGGCCAAATTGTCTGGGGCATTTGAAAGGGTTCCAGGAGGCAGTGAGAACCAGCATTACTTTTGCCCGCTGGCACCTTTGCTGTGGCAGGAAAACCTGTACGTTTTGTATTTTTTGCTCCTGAGCTTTCCGAAAGCGAAAACAGGTGCTTTTGAGGATGGAGTCCGCAGGAAAGCAGAGAGGGCCAAATTGTCTGGGGCATTTGAAAGAGTTCCAGGAGGCAGTGAGAACCAGCATTACTTTTGCCCGCTGGCACCTTTGCTGTGGCAGCAAAACCTGGACGTTTTTCTTTTTACCACCGGAGGGCGCCGAAGGTGAAAAAAGGCGCTTTTGAGGACAGAGTCCGCAGGAAAGCAGAGAGGGCCAAAGTGTCTGGGGCATTTGAAGGGGTTCCAGGAGGCAGTGAGAACCAGCATTACTTTTCGCCGCTGGCACCTTTGCTGTGGCAGC